>NC_139765.1:68921527-69516527 GCF_965231275.1 Zosterops lateralis
TTCTTTCAGAGATCTTCAGTCCTTGTTCTGAGATAAAGGAGATGAGACCATTCCTCTGCACCTGTAATCACAAAGGTCCAGATCACAATATTGTTATATCTCAAGATTTTATCCTCAGTGCCATAATATTTTTCCATTTTGTTTGGATTTTTTTTTTTTTTTTTTTACATAAGATCCTGGTCCTCAGTTTTCATTTCAAGAAAACTAAGTTTCTTGGGCCTTTGGAATACAATTTCCTCTAGGAAAGTGTGAGTTATTGGAGACTCAAAATGCTAAAAAAGAGCTAAAATGTCCCACACAAGTTATATTTGAGTTATTTTTAATCTTTAGGCAATCTTTCAGTGATCCTGAGCTTCTGACCTTCCTCTAGTTGTGAACAGGTACTCAAGGAGGTTACATTATTAATTTCAATAAGTCCAACATTTTTCTTCAATAAAAAACCCTTTAATAGAATTTTGATAATGTGAATAATCTTCTGTTAAGATAAGAGGAGAAAAATAAGGAACTAGCCCAAAGATCTGTTTATCTCATGTTCAATTAGAAAATGTCTTTTCAAGGAAGGATTTTCTTACCTCAGCTATAAAATAGGCCTAGATTTACCATTAGGAAAGAACCCTTTGGGGATTTTCTTTGCTTCTTTTTCACCCTGTAAATTGCTTTCATATTTTTGCTTGGCTTTGAAAAGATGTATGTCCAAAAATCTATATGCTTTAAGATGTGAACTGTCAGAGAAATAATTTAAAAAAAAAAAAAAAAAAAAAAAAAAAAAAAAAAAAAAAAAAAAAAAAAGGGTTGATCTGTGAAAATAACTCTTGGAAATGTTTGAATTTAAGGTTAACTTCCTGGCTGTGTGGGAAACTTGATAACTAAATGACAATACATTTAAATGATTCTTGAGTTTCTAAAGAAGCAGCTCTTAATTAGATGTCAATGCCTTGATGTTTTTCGTGAATTTGAACCCACGGGAGCCTATTCTGGTTTTTAAAATCCCTGCCAGGATTCACAGTTTAATGTAATTTGATGGAAGCCAATGGAAAAGCCACAAGAGGGATTTTTAAGGTGAACTTGGGTACCCTTACCCTGCTCAAAGGGTGCTGGGCTTGTCAAGCACCTTGATTGTGTCCCACTCTCACACTGTAAAGTGACCATTAGTCATCTCAAAAGAAATCTCAACCTCCTGCTCCTGAAGACAGAGACTCCCTGCTTTAGCTTCAGGAATTGGTCAATAATTTAATTTATCATGAAGCATTAGAAGAAGGGCTCCTGTAATAAAAGGCAGAAATTAAGCAACAATCTCAAGGTCTGCATCTTGTTTTTTCCCTTGGTAACACATTTAGTGAAACACAAATCTCTGCAGGGTGGAGAGTGCACTTTTGCAAATGCGCTGGCCTTTCCAAATTGAGTAAAAGTGTGCAAATTTTAGAAGAGATAAAGCACCTGCAATAACCACTAAAACCCAAGTAACCTGTGGGTGTTCAGCATTTGTTTTAGAACTTCACTTCCATTTACGTTTCGATGGTGTAAGAGCTATTTGAGGCACCAAGAAGACTTTTAAATGCACCTTCACTAAGTGTAGGAACAGAACACCACCACAGAAGCTGGTGTGATCTGTGTTTCTAAATCTCTGGCTAGATTACACTAAAACTTAAAAAAAACCTCCATCAAAACCAATCCCCCAAAACACCTGTAAGTTTTACTTGCAGTTAATCAAAGAAAGGTGGTGATTAGATGCAGAAAATGCAGAGAATGAGGGGGCTGCTAAAAAGATTATGGCAAAAAGACAGAAAATGAGAAGACTTCATGTGTTCAGGAGGAAGTCAGTGCATGATTTTTTTAAAGGGGCAGAGAGACAAAGGGAGCTGAAGGTGTGACCAGTCTGAGGAAAACAACAACTGGAGGTGTCACAATGGGAGGTCAGCAAATGCAAATGAAAACTTTATTTTTTTAATGAAAACTTTATTGAATCTCAGCAGAGATTCCACCTGATCATGTTCATTGCTGTCGCCAGTCCTGTGTGTGTCTAATTAAAAGACACCAATTTAAAAACATCATAGTTGATTTATACCAGATAGGGTCAATCACAGCTGCTAAAACGCTTTTTTTTTTTTTACAACCTAGCCTACAGCAAAATGTTAGAATTCATGCCCCCAGCATTCCGCGGTCAGGGATATCTTGGGTTGTTATTATGTCAACATGATGAAAGTGTTACAGATTTGTCTTTAATATGACAAAGTAGCTCTAAAAAGACAATTATTTAACTGAAGGGGATACATTCATATGGACAGTGAAATGACAGAATGGTTAAGAAACAAGAAATGCAATGTAAAGAGCAAACTTTGCATTTTCTTAAAGAAAACAACAATTAAAAAAAGTTCCAAGTTCTGGAGCCTAGTCAAGCTGAATTAGAGTCAATAGACATTTCTTTCCTAACAAAAGGAAAAGTAAGAATGCAGAAATTGTGACAATAGTTTTAAAAATAAAGGGGTTTTTTTTAGCTGGAGCTAGAAAAGCTGAAAAGTAGCTGAAAAGCTGCTCTGAGGAACGGAGTTGAGTATGAAATGGTGTCAAAGACGCACTGGAAAGACACCACTAGAAACCAAGGCATGGTAATCCCAGGAGACTATAGCTGTGACCCAGATTGTTAAAATGAGAAAGGAATTAGGCACAGATCTTCTGCTGAAATTCAATTTCATCTGAGTTTACCTTCTTTTCATTAGGGGTCGGCTAGTTATTGCTTTTTCTGTTTACCTCTTTTCAGAAAAACCCACAATGTTTGAGTTGAACTGAACTGAGATACTTTTTTGCCCTTGTTAAAAGTCAAATAAAGGTTTGCCTCTAGAAACATGGAGTTTTCCTTTCAAAATAAAGTGGTGAGTCAGAAATGTGAGAGTATTTGAGTCTTTCACTTGCAAGCACGGGGTATTAGATGCTAAAATTCACTTTTCTTCTTCCCTAATCTGAACCATCCTGTCCATCCAGTTAGGGGCAGGTCCATCCATGCAGCTCAGCAGGCTGAAACCATCTCTTCTCAAGTGTTTGTTGCTTTCCTCATGCTTTACATGAATGGCATTTTCAATGGGCCACAGAAAAAAACCCTGAAACTTCCATCATGCTACTGATTGGGCAGTCCAAGAGGCAGTAAAATCTATGTCACACATCTCATACTAATTCATGTTTCACTACTTTGTACAAAGAAAAATCAATATCAGTATTGAAATATCAGCCCCCCCCTCCCCCCCCAGTCAAAGTAAGTGGTCATTCCAAGAAATGTTATTAATCTGAAGAGGATTTCAGAGTCCTTGATTCTCTGGGTCAATGTCTTCCATCAAGATGAGGTGAGACTTCACCCTCCACTGTGCAGTTTTCTAAGGTAACTACTTTTGGGATTTACAAAGAGCAGAGAAATAGGAAGTCAAAATGAAAAGGAGAGTCTAAGACCCCTCAGAAGAAAGTAGGAGATCATCTGAATTGTGGCCAGTTGATATCTGGCCAGTATAAGCTTGTGGATCCATAACTTGTGGAGCACAAGCTGTGTCAGGAAAGGTTTAAGCTGCACATCAGGAAGAATTTCTTCACAGAACGGATGATTGAGCAATGGAATGGGCTGCCCAGGGAAGTGGTGGAATCACCATCCCTGGAGTTGTTTAAGGAAAGCCTGGATGTGACACTCTCTCTGGGTGACAAGATGATGATCAGTCACAGGTTGGACTCCATGATCACAGAAGTCTCTTCCAAACTAATTGATTCTATGTGGAAAACCCCAAATTCTTATTCAATAAGATCCTAAGGTCCATCAGATGGAGTATTCTGAGCAACCTCATATATTGATATGATGAAATATGAAAGTCCTAAATAGTTTTCCTGCAGGTGCTCCTGGTATAGTCAAAGAACATTTACTGAAAATTCAATAGATTCTATAACTTAGTTAATTTCCCTAAATGAATATGTCAATTGCCATTTGAGGTTCCTTTATGGACCCCACTTGGCACAGGGCTTACGTCTTCTACAAGGACCATGTTATGCTTGTCCAAGCTATGTATAGAGTACAAATCCTCTCAGATATCTCCATGACTGGAAACTGTGATATTTGTGTTCAGATTATCAGCTCACCCTGAAGCAGTTATCTAGGACAGCATCCAGTTGCCTAAATACAGTCTTGCATAATTTCAGATTCCAAGAAATGTCTTGCTTGGCCTTTCGCTTCTGCTTCACAGTGATGTCAGCTCCCACAAATCCCATTTCATATTTGCCAGTCCAGTAGGAATGCCTTAGGCATATTGCCCCAGATATTTAAGTTTCAGAAAGCTTAAACAGTTGAACTCTACTCTTCATGAACAGAAGAGATACAATGATTTTTTCTAGATACAACGATTGTCAGCTGTACCTATCAGGAGATTAAATATTCAGCTGACATATGGATACTTAAATATATGTTATTTAATCTTAAATGGGATCCCACTCTAGGAATCACTCATGGATCATTAAAATTCTATATGTTAACCTCGAGAATGCTGGCTACCAGAAAAAAGTCGCTTTCATTCCCATTTCCAGGAAAGCTCTTTTTAAAGATATCTTTTTCTCGGTGGGGTGTAGTTAGCAAAATCGCACGAAAGTTCACGTGATGTACAAGGAGAATAGGGTCCTCCTCCTTTCCATGCTGCTGCCCCGTAACCTTGCTGTCTATCCCCTTCCAAGAGTCACGTGGGCGCACCGAGGTCACTTAAGCAGGTGCCCGTGGGAAATAAATCGCATTCCACCGTTCATCATATTGGTGTCACGCGTGGTTTGTCCGGCCAGTTTGTAAGTTCGCCGTGGCCCCCGATTAACCAGGTCGCCAGCCTCACACCAGAGGCAACAAGTGGTGCCGAAACCCGGGAAGCCCCCCCGACACACGGGTGCGAGTGTGCTCCGGGCGACGGGTGACACGCTGATAACGGGAGGCGACCAGGGCGCTACGACCGACCCTGGTGGAGGAGGACGCTCCTCAGTACCGCCGGCATGAAGATGCTGAGCAAGGTAATTTCAGAGATTTATGTACAGTGGGGAATTATTATTCTGTATTCAGAATGCTGGGAGAGGTGTACTAATGTGCTAGTGAGAGACGTTATAGTCTCGGCCATCAGCAAAAATCTTAAAAGCTGGGGAAAAGTGATGAAAGCTCTGCAGAAAGCACTGGAGGAACAGGAGACGTGGGCTGCGGCTCAAAAATGCCTGAGGTTAACTCCCAAGCTGGGCATCGGAGCAGCCACACAGACTGTGTTTGAAAATGATCGGGCTGAGAAAGAACAGGGCCTTGAAACTGATAACCTTTCGCGGTCCTTGCTCAGGAGTCCTGGCACGGAGAGCGAGCAGGTGCTTGAAACTAACACGCAATCGCGATCCTCATCCCCGGTCCTAAAGTCCCTTTCTGTGGTCGGGTTTAACCCATCGGAGAACCCCCTGAGCCCAAGGGAAAATGTTGTGAGTGCAGATTTAAGGCAAATAGACGTGAGGCCACCTCCATATGCACCACAACATGGCGTCGAGGCTGAAGAAGAAGGGCGGAGCTCCGTAGAATTTCGCGCCACAGACACGCGCGGTTGGGACCAAAAAGGGGGAGGTGCGGTCCTCGGAGGGGAGGAGAAGTCGGAGCCCAATCGGAGAACGGGTTCCCCAGCCATTCCTTTTAAGGCAGAGATGCCCCTGGAAAGGAGGCAGAGCAGGAGGAGTGGCACACCTGCCCACCAGAAACCCAGAGGGCGGAGTCAGAGCAAAAAGCACAGGAGACAGGAAGTGTCTGACCAGTCCACTTCCTCTCACTTGGAGGAGGAGGAGGTCGAGCAGGTGTCAAAGCCGGTCCGAGAGGGGTGGTGCAAAGGACGTGAATGCAGGGAACGAGGATGTGAATGCAGGGAACGAAGATGTGAATGCAGGGAACAGGGACATGAGTGCAGAGAACAAGGACGTGGATACAAGGAACAGGCACGTGAATACAAGGGACAGGGAAGTGAATACAAGGGACAAGAAAGTGAATACAAGGGACAGGGACGTGAATACAAGGGACAGGGAATTGAATACAAGGGACAGTGTCACACCAGTGGGGAGTCTAGTGATGATTCAGATTCTAGTACAGACGCAGAGGTCACACCAGCAGTTTTCTTTAAACAAACAGACTGGCCCATGAGGCATGCACATAGAAAAAACACTAAGTTCATGCCCCTGACAGACTGGAGAAAGGTGCAAACAGCACTTGCAGACCTGCCAGAGGCTGCAGCATGAATATTTCCAGTGAAAAGACTAAATAACAATTTGCCTTCGAGTGTCTTTCCACAGGTTGTCCACTACAGGTTGCCAGTCAAACTTCCAGTTCTGTTCTTGTGTATCAGTTTTGCGCTGCCATCAGTTCACCTAGGCGCAGGTAATCATCCCTACCAGCCAAGCATTTGGACCTTTAGGAACTTTATCACCGGCGATGTGATAGGTCGGTCTGAAACCAACTCACCTGCGTGGACGGTGCGTCTGACAGACATCTTTACGAGAGACCGATCCGGTAAGGCAAGAGTTATTGAAGAAGGGACATACTGGTGTCCAAGCCACAACCCCGGAAAGAGTTATTGCACTAAATCAGGTTACTGGTTTTGTAGGTATTGGGGTTGTGAAACCATAGTAACAGGTAACCGGTGGAAACCTCCAAAGGAGGATGAGTTCCTAAAAGTAACGAATTGGCTGCACAGCTGTATATCAAAAAGTACATACCAAGGTAAACCCCCAGGAAATTGCTCTCACCTCACAGTCACAGTACTGCAACCCCAAGACCCAACATGGGTGATAGGCAGATTGTGGTCAGTGTACAGGCGTCGGGACAACTCAATACGCCTGGCCCCTGACCGTGGCACAGTTATACAGATCATCAGAACTCATCCACCCACACGATACATTGCAGTAGGGCCCAACGAGCTGATAACCTCACAAAAAGAGAAAACGCTCGTTGCAATGGCAGAGCCTGATTCAGTACCAGCCAGTCCCAGACCCGAAGTAGCCTCGCAGGGTCTGTTCGATCGAATGCTATACGCTGCGTTTGCGTCACTAAACTACTCACAACCTAACCTGACCAAGTCATGCTGGTTGTGCTATGACGCCAAACCACCCTTTTACGAAGGAATAGGTGTCAGCACAATGTTTGAATATTCTAAAAGAGCCAATCCCAAACAATGTAAGTAGGACACTTCCCGCAAGGGAATTACTCTGGGAATGATCTCAGGGTACGGACTGTGCATTGGCAGCAGATCCCTAGCCACTCAAAACAAACAGCACTGTAACACCTCGATCACCCTAGACCAACAACAGTCATGGGCCATTCCAGCACCAGGGAGTGTGTGGGCTTGTCATACCACAGGTATCACCCCATGTGTCTCCATCAGGCAGTTTGATGCAACTAACGATTTCTCTGTTCAAGTCGCTGTCATCCCTAGGATCCTGTACCACACAGATGACGAAGTAATGCTCCACTTCGAAGCACGCCATTGTGAAAAGAGAGAACTGGTAACAGCTGTCAGTTTGGCAGTACTTCTAACTCTAGGTGGAACAGGAGCAGCTACAGGCATCTCTTCGCTGGTCACACAGAAACAGAATTTGTTGCAGCTCCAGCGAGCAATTGATGAAGACCTCCTTGAGATTCACAAAAACATTTTAAAACTGGAAGAATCTCTGTTCTCCTTGTCGGAGATGGTGCTGCAGAACCGACGAGGTTTGGACCTGTTGCTGATGCAACAGGGAGGACTTTGCGCTGCATTGAACGAGGAATGCTGCACATATGTTAACCATTCAGGTCCGATCAGGCAATCCATGGCAGAACTTAAAGAAAGACTTATACACCGTGGCCAAGAGTTCCAGCAGCGAAACTGGTTCGATTCCCTGTTCAGCCAACATCCTTGGATTGCCCCCGTTGTCTCCACCTTGATTGGACCAGTGGTTACCATATTGCTTGCCCTCGTGTTCGGCCCTTGTTTGCTTAACAAAATAACCCAATTTGTTAAAGCTCACTTAAGCAGAATTGACATTATGCTTTTAGAGCAAAGACAGCTAGCTTGAAAAGACAACGTCAGCATTTATTGGCTAACAAGTTTAACTTGCTCGCACATTCTACTAACAAGTTGTTTCAGTTCTTTGTTGTTGTTATGTTTATGCAGTTTGTATAAGTTGAAAGTTTTAGTAGTCATAGAGAGGGGGGAAATGTAGTTAGCAAAATCGCACGGAAGTTCACGTGATGTACGAGGAGAATAGGGTCCTCCTCCTTTCCATGCTGCTGCCCCGTAACCTTGCTGTCTATCCCCTTCCAAGAGTCACGTGGGCGCACCGAGGTCACTTAAGCAGGTGCCCGTGGGAAATAAATCGCATTCCACCGTTCATCATATTGGTGTCACGCGTGGTTTGTCCGGCCAGTTTATAAGTTCGCCGTGGCCCCCGATTAACCAGGTCGCCAGCCTCACACCAGAGGCAACAGTGGGGAATGCAGAAATTGAAGTATAATGACTAAAACAGGTTTATACAAACCATATTTAATTTTTAGCAACAGAAATGGGTGTATATTTCAGACCAAGATGAACTTGTAGATGAAGTTTCACTGAAGCTCATTCCTGGAGATGGGAAACCAATCTTTGGTAGAAAATTGTTTATCAGGACTGCATGTTTGCCACTTATCTTAGTGCAAAGTTTCTTGTAAACAACATATAAATAAATTAAAACATACCTGAAGGAGAAAATGTGCACTTTCTGTGGAATGTCAAATAGTGGGATTTTGCTCATCACCTGTTTTTGATGGGAAGCTCCTTTGCCTTTTTCAATTTCCATTACATTTAGATTGTTAGAAATGTTCAATTAAAGCAGTGGGCTTGATCCCTCCTGAGCCAGTACCAGTGACATCTAAAATACCCAGTGCATCATTCTCAGGTGGATGTTTTCCTCTCCTTTCAATATAATCAACAAAAACTGAAGAAAATATTTCTGAATCTGTTGGTGGTTCTATCCAGCCATTCATCAGTGTCAAATGTCCTATTACAATTCAAGCTGATGGAGAAACCAGCCAAAGTGTATTCTAAAACTGTAAATCAAAGCCATCATCTTGAGGTCAGACATGGCACTGGAAGCATTGACCAGCTCAGGTACCTCTGTCCTCCTCCTTGTTAAAGAACTAAGGGCAAACAGTGGTACCTCTCCTTCAGAAATTTTAAACTTGAGACAATATCATATGAAAGATCAAGACCATTGATTTTTTTTTTTTCTTTTTTTTTTTTTTTGGCCTAAAGACTATTGCTATAGTCAATCTAAATTTAGATCCTAGTCACTCAAAGAACAGAACATCTTTCCTTAAAAGAACCTTTTAAAAATCAGATATTTAACATTTAGTAGAAGGAGCAAAACTGGAAACATGAAACCTTTCTCTGCATATTCTTTCTTTTCTCTATAGGAGATAAGAAGACAAAAGCACCCTAATCCTAAAAAAAAGAAAATCAGATGTAGACTTGGATGGAATAGAATATATTCTATTTGGACTTGGATTGAAATAGGTAAGAGAGTTTGAATATGAAGGAAAGATGGGGTCTTGGAACAAATTAAGAAAGAGGACATTATTGGAAGAAAGATGTAAGTATTTTTCAAAGGGAGCTTTGTAATATTTGGAAGAATAAAAGAATCATTCAATACTTAACTAAAATGGATTGAGATTCCAGTCCTTTTGGGGCTTGTCTGTCTCTAGCCTTAGTTACTGTGAAATTCCTTAACAACAGTAATAAAGCATTTATACTGCGAGTCTTGACTTTTGCCCACCTGAAACATTCTTCTTCTATTGACTTAGAAAGCTTTAGGGGCAAAAATTGTGTGAAGCAATGAGGCCATTCAATATTAGACAAAGGGATAAAGCATACAATACTGGAGACATATTTTCCCTTTCCCTATGAAATGTTTCATGTGAAAACTGCTTCTTTCAACACGGCAGACCTTGTGGGAAATGACCTGTACACTGGATAAGCTGACAGGCACAGTAGGGGATTTCATTACACCTCAGAATTTGACTGGCACAACCAGCTCTCTCTGGCTCTCTGTAACCCCTGGCAAGTGCTTGGAATTGAATCTGTAAATGTTAATCAATATTTCAGGCCTATTAAATAAGGAAAGGCATTGTGGAAATCAAAGTGCTAACGGCTAGCATGATGCTCTACACTGACTCCCAGGCCATCAAAAACCTTGTAGGGAGCAAAAGAGCAAATATTTTAATAAAACAATTACCTTTACAATTTGAAACCTGCAGAAGAATGTTACATCTCCAACCCTATAGCACTAACTTAATTTTCATTTCAAACAGATCAGTGAACAGGAGCAACTCAATACAGATATTTAATGAGTCTTTAAGGTGCTGTCCTAAATCTTGGGAAAGTAAAAGCCCACCATGTGTTTAAAACATCAGCGAGCACATCTATTTCTTCTCAAAGATGAAATGGGGCAGAACTGTACCCAAAGCTTAAGGGAGTTTCACCATGGATTTCAGTGGATGGAGGCCACGAGTGAAATTCATGGGTGGGACAGATTTAATGGAGCTGCAGACAGGCACACCATAGGCAGCTAGGGTTGTGCTGGTCACCTGAGGCTCACTTGAGAGAGAAATGAGAACTTCTGGAGTGCAATTTATTTCATGCTAAAGCCAATGTCTAAAATAGGTCAAATGAATTGTACCTTAAAGCCCTCTGGTCTCTGAAGTGATTACGAAGTGAGCCACAGGTAGCCAAAGGAACTGAGCAGTAGGATCCAAAGTCAGAGGAGATGAATCACCACATTCCTGTGTATCTTGTGGTACATGGACAAAAACAAACTGCAGAAGGCAAGGGAAATTGTGCTGCCCTCAGGCATGGGTGTAAAAAGGTAACAAGAAAAAAAAAGTTAAATAATTTCAGGATTTTAAAGTACTTCCCTGTGGTGTACTTTGAAATGGGTTGATAGGAGTACATGTATGTATCAGAAAAAACCCACTGAGTGAAAAATTATCTAAGTTCTTCTTCCCTCCACAAAATAAAATAAAAATTCAGGCACAAAGTGGCAACTTGCTGCAGAATGAAGTAGCAAGTCTTGGTTTCTTCAGAGTCCTGGTAGATGTGGGAGCTGAACACTGATATGGACAAGACTAAATAATGCTTGTCAACTTTGTAATCATTTCCTGCCTCTGAGATGGGAAGCAGCCTCCAATTTCTTTCCTCTACCTTCAAGAATTTCAGGAGAACCAGGTACTGTGACCAATTAGCAAGTCCAGATATAACTAATTTCAAGTTTGCCAGTTGTTACTGAACAAAGTGTCTCCTTCAAAAGTGAATCCCTTCTTTTGGCAAGGCAGTCACCATGCAGTGTTAAAAAAACAAGTGGAGAAAATTTAAAATTCTTTCAGATTTAGCTTGAAAATAATGCCACTGACAAACTTAGAATGGTGATGTATCCATCTCATTTCAATCAGTGAAGAAAAGAGAACATTAACATTCCTTTACTAATGTTGTATAGAAAGAAAATATGAATTTAAAGAAAAAAAGTAAAAAAAAAAAAGAAAACCAACAAAAACTTTGCTACTCATTTATTAAGATGCTATGAGAAAAGTAAAGAAACTGGTGATGGATGGACAACTTGTGTAATTGCTGGATACCTGTGCTATGCTGTGTCTGTAAACAATCCCTTTCTAAACTGGATAAGGATTTTATTGGTTCATTACATAGAGCTGAAATCCTCATAGGCAGGCCCTACTTTTCAAAGAACAAATTTTTAATTTGAATTTGCTGGTAGATTGTCTTCCATTGCTGAGAATGGTATAACTAATTATTTTGGTGAATGAGTTTTGTGGATATTTTTGGAAGGTGAAGAAGAAATATCAGGACTTCCTCAGAGGAGTCACAAAAACTCAACAACTGTGGAAAACTTAGTTCATTGCAAAGATGGGCAGATCTGCAGGGTGGTTGGTATTCACAGGAGACCTTTTGATCTCCTGCTCATGAGCCTACAGACATCCAAAGGCACAGAAAGAGGGAGACCACCATTCCTCCCTGTCATATCCTCAGCCTCTGACACTCCTGGTGAAACTTCAGCCCTAATAACTTTTTTTCATTTAATTTTCATGTTCTCTCTCCCTTGTTAAATAAAGCACCTGTTATTTAGAGCTCTCATCAGCCTGCTCCCAACCTAATGAGACTGCAGAAATTTTGCCTGCAAACTCCCACTCCTTCTGTCAACTTGATTGTCTGGGGATGCCTTGTGAAGCTATTCATGCTCTATCACCACCTCCTGCTTCCTCACCTTCTTTCCCCTCTCCTTAGCTGAGGCATGTGCTTGCCTGTCATGTCTCCTCATGTCATTCCTGCTGGGTTGTGTAAGATACAAAAGCTACAGAAGTACATTTAATTTACTAGTGTTGTAACATGGGCCTTCCTCCACAGTGCTTCAACTATCCCCACTGTAATTTGAGGCTCTGTCATATTTTCACAATGACAGAGCAAGCTCTCCCAGCACTGCTCTGGTTTTCCTTTCTCTTCAGGTCTGGCTGAAAAATAGGATGTCTGGAAAAGGTAGCTTTAAAACCCCAATAAACAAGGAAGGGTTTTTGAGGCTGTGCAATCAGGGTAGATCACACAGCTTAGAGAATTAAGAGCATATTCCTTCAAGAGGACTGAGCCACTGATGGTGCCATATGTGAAACTGCTTCATGGGGATCAACATTAAATGTTCTCTCAGGAAAGTTGTTGCTGAAAGTGCCATGAGAATGGTTACTGAAAAGTTGACATGACAAGCATGTAGCAAATCATAGAATCACAGGATGATCTGAGTGGGAAGGAAACTTAAAGATCATCTTGTTCCGACCCCCTCCCATTGGCAAGGAAACCTTCCACTAGACCAGGTTATCTCAGGTTGCTCAGACCTCTCTCCAAGCTGGACTTGAACATTTCCAGGAACGGCACAATATCTCAGGGCAACAAATTCAGCGTCATAGATCTTGGGGACCGGGCATAGAGCTCAGGGATGGTGTCTGTGGACTACCAGAGGCATGTCCTGTGAGGGGAGTCCAGCACCAACACGCTGTCTATGGTAAAAATCTTATTGACCTTCCTCAAACTCACAAGCACTCTCATTGGTACATTGTTCCTCACGGAATTTGGAAAAATCTTCCATATGAATGCAGGCACAATTATAAATGAGAGGGGGCAGCAAGGTTTTCATGGATCTGAAATACCTGAGTTGAACATTTTTAGAGAAAACCTAGCAAATGACTGCTAATGTTGGCATCAAAGTTGTAAGGCTCAAAGAACCCGCTATTGAAGCCATAACAAGGATAATGAACTAATGTTATTAAGCCATCAAATGCTGTTGCATTTGCTGCTGTTGCAGCCCAACAAATCCATTCTTCCAGCATGCTACACACCACAGCAGTTTTCCTCTAAAAACCATTAATTTCTAGCTCTGATCACTGAGCTCTCCCTGCCTGCTTAGAATCCTGTTCCTACTTTCTTCCACCTATTTCTTCTTGCACCTTCTTGCTTGTCCCAAGCTTGCCTTCAACCTGGTGCCTAACCTAAATTAAGAACTGGCATCCAAATCTGTCTTTCTTCTCTCTCTTCTTGCTGTCTACTGCAAGACTGAGAATGTGTAAAGTTGGTATTTTTATTTCTCTTAAACAGTAAGTTCACAAATCTCTATTTTGAGTTACTCAAGGAGGTCTGACATGGTCTGAGTGCTCCTACAGGAGCAGGACTGTCTGGCCAAGTGAGGTGAAAGTACCTAACCTAAGGCTTATGGGCTGCAGAGCAGACTGGATTGAGAACTGCTCTTCACAGAATGTAGGTTTTATTCTTCTTGGATCATTTGTCCTCACACACACAGAAAGGTAAGCAGAGCTGTAAAATGGATGAAGAGGTAAATAGTGCAGAAATCCTGTCTGATCCCATGGGATATACTGGGCCTGGCAGTCTCCCACCCTCCTGAGTTTCATTTGTGCACAAGAAGAACATCCTCCTCTTTTCATGACTCAGAATTGTTGAAGGAAGAACTTTGTAATACAGATACCACACTCTTTGGTGCCAGAGATGGCTGTGGGACACAAATCATTGATTGTAAGATTAAAATGTGCATGCAGCATTTAACTGGAGGTCTGTTTATACGAGCATTTGGTTTTAAATTCTGATTCATTCATACCAACAAGACCCCCAAGGTGAGAGTAACAGCCAAGTGACACTGAGATGAATTTAGGTGAAGAGCAGGTTTGTATGAATGCTGGGGTTATGCCAGAAAAAAACCTGATTTCTTTTTGTAACTGTAGAATGTTTATATAATGCAATGTTTATGGAGAAGGTCTGATGCTGTGTCCATTCCAGATTTCTTCATAACTCTGAGGTGTTTGATCTTTGGATGGATCTTGGTACAAAGTCCATCTTACCTGTCCAACAGAGTGACTGCATAGAAGATTTTCTCTATATTTAGAATTTATAAAACTTCCTGCTGTTTTCAGAAGGATGGCCAATCAAAATGGAGGCTGGAAGGAAGAGGGAGGCACCACTGTTCATGTTTCAGCAAAGAGTTCGGAGAAATGGTAAAAGGAACTCTCTGAATTGGTTTTGCATTACACATTCCAAAAATATTCCCAAAGATTTAGTGATCATATTTGTCCTTTATTTGATTCTACATCGGCACATATGACTCTAAAGGATAGTTCTTTTAGTATTTATGTATCCAGTATCATTTGGGTTTGTTGATTAATTATTTTTTTCTCGGCTTCTCCTCATAGGTCTCACACCGACCCCACTAAAAACAAATGAACAAAAAATCTGCCTACATTTGTTAGCAGTTTGAATCCCAGATCAACTAAATCACATGTTGGTGACCAAAATTTCAGCAGGAAATGAATCATCTAATTGATACTCAGAGTATCTCCTTTTCCCAGCCTCTCCAAAAATTGCTCCCATCTCTGTTCTTGGCTATCCCCAGGCTTTTCTCTGTTATTTGGCTTGATCAAAAAAACTTTGCAAAAGTGGTAATTTGGGACAGGTCCCTATCCTATTGGTACCCACTGAGAAGCAACAAGATTTAAAGTGTCAAGTAAGTAATTGTAAGATATTCCCTATTTGTAATTTAATACGAACATAAGAGAAAGTATATAACCACAGAATACAATCCTATTGCTACAAAAGATACATTTAAAAAATAGTATCTGAAATATGGGAGTCAGAATAGTTACATGTAATCCACTTCAAAATGCTGAATATTGGGACATGAACTATGACTTTATGTATTAGAGCATATTATTAAGAAGTTATTTGATCATTAAAGCCATAAGCTTCCTTTCCTTAGGAAAACAGATTTTTAAATTATTTTTTACTTCAGAAGGCTGCCGAGTGAAACTCATATAATGACACAAACTGTCAAACTTATCATGTATCAATTATATTAACACCTTCTTTTGAAGTTTCAAACATGTAAAATGCAATTTACTATAAAAGATCTCAACACCTACTGAAAAGAATTCAAGAGTAGCGAAATGCTGCATTTCACCATGAGCTTTTGGAGAATTCAGGCAGTTTGTCTGCTTCTGCTTAGAAAACTTGTATGCTGGGGAAAATTAGAAGTATTCTTCAAGATTAATAACAGAAAAGTGAGGGAATATATCTCTGTTTATCCAAGAGGTTTGGAAATGTTCAAATGTAACCTGTATGATGATCCGAGAGATCAGCAAAGCAGGTCATTTAGCACAAAACCAGACTCAATTAAATTTAGTAAAAACCCCTTGTTTATGTGCGGTTCTAATTCAAATTCACTGTATGAATGATGATCCTTCTTTTGCTTTTTCTCCCCCTGAACATCAAAAAACTTCTGCTGAAATGAAATGGAGACATGTCTTTGTAAAACCTGCACATGTTGGGGAGAACAGAATTGTGGGTTTTCTCCTGGTTTTTGAAAGTTAAACCCTTTTGAATAGTTTTCCTCTCTGCCTGAAGCTAATATGTGAGGTCTTGTAAACACAAAAAACTTCCCCATTTCAACAATGATGTTGCAATATCATCGAACATTGTACTTGAACAGGTTACACTCATGGGATGTCTGGTTGCCCCATCCTTGGAAGTGCTCAAGACCAGGCTGGATGAGTCTTGGAGTCCCTGCCCATGGCAGGGATTTGGAACTAGATGGTCTTTAAGGTCCCTTCCAATCCAAATCCTATGATGCTATGTAGTTGTGTGGTTATATCTTATTCTTATATCTGGAAAAAAACAAAGTGTCAATGTTTTAGTTTCCTACCAATATATCTGATATCAAACACAGTCATAGCAGTGCCATCATAAACATAAACATAGTTAGGCCCTTATCTGAAAATGAGCTTCTGAGAACAAAATCAATAGTGATAATAGGTCAAAAATTGTTATTTGGATAGTTACTTGGATACTTCAAACAATACTTATCAAGATTTCTTCTCTTTACCTCCATTGTATTTCAAAGGCTTAAATTATCCCACATGAATATGCTTCTCCATCTGCAGCTGCCACTCATTTTCTCTTAGGCAAGAATTTTGTGTTCTTCCATTTCTAGATGGTTGACAGGGATGTCTGGTTTTCAGGGAGCTGGAAATGCTTAGTATTATAAGGGCTCCTTTCAGATTAATTCCAAGTGGGACACCTAAAAACCCACAAAGGTATTCAAATCTCAGAGCAATTTTGGAAATCTTAGCAATGTGCTTTCAGCAACAAATGGCACGAATCTTGTTTTAGAGAGCCTTCTTCCAATTGCTTCTACCTGGAAGTCATGATTCTGCAATTGAAGTGAAAGCTCTTTGAAAGCTATTCTTCTCCTCCCCAGGTACAAATGAGCTATTTATTCATGACTGAAGAAGTGTTTTCCTGTTCAGCTCTTTTTTTTTTTTTTAATAGTTAAGTTATAAATAACAATTGTAACAAAGCCTTAGGCTTCTGAGCTCCAGATAAGGCTGAATGCACTTTATGAGAAGCAGAACGTCTTTGGACAAAATGCCTAGAATGGGAACAACAAAGACAAGTGGATTATGTAATACGAACACAAACAAGCCTCTCCTCCCCCTTCAAATCCCTGTCCATTGAATTCTGCATCACGCACAGAGCACAGTGTGCATTCAAACGAAGCTCTAACGTGTCATTGTCATTACCTTGTGCTGCATTATTTACTACTGCTATGGAAGATTTCTGTGGGGAGAATTTCACACCCGAGCAAGATCTTGCTTTATTGTGAGTAAATGTAAAGTAATTTTTTTGTTTCCAAAGACCAAGGAGAATAAAATCAAGAGACAAACATTTTCCTGTCTAATTATGCTCATGTTTTCCCCACATATACCTTTTTCCACAGCTCTTCAAATGAGAAGATCAAGATTAAGACTGCTGAGCTGATAAAGGTAAAGTTTTCCTTTATGTAAAGCCATGATTTTACACTTCTAAAAACCCATCCAGTTCTTTATAAATATTAGATAAACTTGAGCTCTCAACATAATCCTATGATCCAGGGACTTGAAATAATTAATACTGAAAAACAAATCAAATACCCCTCTCATCCCCCCATCTTTAAAATCTTTTATTGGAAGTGTGTTTTCTATGGATTGGAAGAGTGTCTCTAAACAACAAATTCTAGCCATATTTCTGTATATTTGCTTCCATGTTTATCAAATAAATGTGTATTCAGGTGTTCAACAAATGATAGATGATCTCAGAAGTTGCATGAGTACCCTGGATGGTAGGAGGAAGCATGAAACAGTATTTGTTACTTTGAAATCAGCAGAAAAGGATAAATTGTTTTGCCTTTGTTTTCACTGAGCCTCGACACAAAGAATTTTAGATAACTGATGAACTAAACAGTTGCAAGAGCTTTCGCCACCCTCAGATGACCATATAACTTAGGGAATGCAATAGATACAGTTATCACTGTGAATAGATGACAGACAGGAATGCCAGGAATTAATGTAATTTCTCATAGAGACCTTCTCTGTTATGATCCTTCAAAGCTTTGTTGCCTCTCCTAATCTGCATTGCAGTGGTATTTTTACTAGAAAACACCTTTTTCTCTACCTTACTGTCCCTGATTTTTTGGCATCCAGAAAAATTTCAATAGAAAATGCATAGTGAATTGAGAGGCATGAAGTTCTGGGAAGGAGATATGATGAATCTGGGTACAGACAGATAAATTCGTATTTAATATCATTACAAGGGGTTTAATCTTTTCCCATAGATATGTACCATTTAGTCTGCATGGAAAATTAGTAATTTACAAAGATTAAGACTTTGGAGAATGTGAGTACAATGGATGCCTTTAACAACAATTGTAATGGACATGGTGAACCCTCAAATTGTCTGCAATGTGTGGCTGACTTATTCAGAGCTCAGGATGATGGTCAGGACAGTGGCCATTTAGCAGCATAGTCAGAGCTGAGAGAAGTATATTACAAACTCCAGCTACCAGTAGGATATTCTGGGATGTGATCCAGGCACAGTTACAACCTCTAGGAAAGAAAGTAAGATCTCTCAGGTATGCACCTTTATCTCAAAAGTTCAATAACTTGATCATTACCTTTCCATGCTTTGGGGTTGGCTTTGCTGAGCCCTGTATTGTTGCACTTTTGCTGAACCTGAGCTGGCTAAATGAAAAAAAATCTCTTTAACCTAAAATCACAAGAGCAATAACCTGTATTGGCATGATAATATTATGATAAATGCAATTTTGAAAAGGTTGTAGTCTCAGGTGATTTAATCTCTTTTCTCTTCCCCATCCAGGATGGTTTGCAGGGCATCCACAATTGTGTTTTCCAGGCTTTTTCACCAGGGAAATAAAAGACAGAATTCTGACAGCACATACTCGAAGCACTGTGCAGACATTAATTAACAAGCAAGAGACGATGAACAAGTGGCGAAAAGTTTCAATGCTTCTGTCTCGCCTTGAAAACCTGAGCAGAATGGCCCAAGCTTCCTTGGAGTAGCCAACTATAAATGCCAAGCGGGAACAGCATGACAGTGCTCAGACTCAAAGTCTGCAGTCAAACTGTCAGTGGCATCTAATTAGCAGAGTTCTAGATCAAGAATAAAATGTGTTTGACTCTTTATAAATATGATGTGTAAAAATGTTACATAATGACATGCTGCTGCTCTACATCCCCCTTAATGTTTTGACAAGGGGCGTCAAGTAGTGAAAAACTGCAAAGTGCCAAAGTATTTCAGCTACTGCGTGTTAGCGGCTGAATTCTCCATTTCAATTTCTTACATGCCAGGGTCCAGAAATGGGCCAGGCTCCGGGGATAAGTGAAGGTTGTTCAGTTTAATGAGCTGTTAGTTTTTTTTAAATTTTTTAAAACAGAAATTGGAATATGTATAACATGTTAGAGAGTAGACTTCAACTGACAGAGGCAGTTGAAATGTATCTGCGGGGGACCCAAGCCCAAGAGCTACTTGTGCAGAATGCCTTCTATATTCTTAGGCACATTGTTTAAACCAAAATTCCTACTGTTGCCTGTTAAATGTGTGTTTCGTGCCTTGTGGATGCTTGAAAGGATGCAGAGGATCTGCAGATCCTCTGCTGTGAAGAAAACCTCACAAGCAAGATTGATTACCAGAATAATTCCTTCAAGAAAAGAGTAAAGTTATGGAAACAGTTGCACTTTATAAGTAGTCTTTTTACATATTCTCAGGAGAAATTAAGCCTTTCATAACTCACTGGTAAATGGGAGTTTCAATCTACCCCAATCTACAGTAAATTTTGGGCACTATAAGAGTTAAAATCATAAGTCAGTTATGCTCCTTTAGCAACCGAAACAAAGAAGCACTCAGTTAAAATCTGTGCTGCTCCTCAAATATCTTTTTCCTTTTAAGTAACAATAGATCAAATCTGAAATTAATAAACTGTTGACTTAGGTACCAAAGTTATGCAACTAAAATAAGCGAGATAAAACCAGGTCAACCATTGCCTCAACTTCTCCTTCTCTAAATATTGTAATCTCTTTGTCTAACAGAAATGCTAGGCACAAAAATCCGATAATCATTGTGAAACCCATGGATGCTACAAAGGAGAAGCAATGTGGAAACGCTGGGAAGAAATCAATCATTCTATCTTCAGAGCAAAGTCTGAATACTGTACAGTGAATAAAGCTTGAAAAAAATTGAATAAAATCAAAAACTCAAAGTATTGTCTTGCTGTTCATCAGTAACTGACTTTTCAGTGTGTTCTCTAAACAAACCTGGGACAATGTAGAAAAACAGTCATGTAGTTAAAATGAAAGAAACAGGAGGGGCAAGTAGATGTTTCGAGATTTCTTCCTAAGGTTTAAAGAATTGAGTTTTAAATGTGAATTCAGTAAAAATATTTTTTTTACAGCTATTCAATACACCCAATATATAAAAGTATTTTTCCTATTATTATATTTATTCATCATGAAATACTTTCTGGTGAATTGCTGGAAAATGTAACTGATGCAAGAATATTAACACATTAGTAATTTAGGTATTGAAGAGGCTGAGATGCAGGTGGTTATGTCTATGGAATATAAATGCCAGCTAATGCAGCACAAAAGTGCAGAGTGACTAACTAAAATTACCTAACTGTTACAAACTGGTCTCCACAGCTATAAAGCAAAGATCTGGATCTTTGCTCATTTGTGTGAGTTTTATGCTTTGGGAGCTGCTAATTTACACAGATGTCAGAGAAAAGAGAATCAGCCCAATTATAGTCTGAATTTATTGTGCCATCACATTAGCCAATTTAGCTATTTCAGTGATGACCACATCATTAACATCTTTTCAGGACAGCAATAACGGAGTCATTTTTATTGCTGTAATTAATATTGATGGGAGTGAAACAAGCAATATAGGTACTTGACTCATATATATTGCAGAAAAGTATTGCAAATGTAAGTAAGTTCCTGGTAATTTTTTCTTGTTATTGTTAGTTATACAAGCTCATACTTGTCAAAGTTATTTCAGGTAATTCCATATAATTTATGCTGAAATATATTTTAAAAAATCCTCAAAATAAATTTCAGCCACAGCACAAAAATCTTTCATGAGTCACAGAGAAGTAACCCTGTCATCTGTCTTAGATAAAACATCTAACTATTAGAGTTTCAGGGTTCCCTAAGGAAGCTTGTGATAGAATAATAAAAATATAAAGAAGGAAAAATATCCCAAACATTCATTTTGGGGTAATCCCCAAAGAAAAAAAGTCCTTCACCTGCAAAATATTATCTAGCAGGAAAACAGAGTGAGTGAGTGTTATGTTTTTGTATTACTCTAAAAAAATAAAGGAAGCTGGGAGAAGACTTTGGTCATAATTTACTTTTATAGCATAGAATCATAGATCATCTGTACCTTACTACTTTTGTCTCTCACAAAAAAGAGAGAGAGAGAGAGAGAGATTTTTTAGGATTAATTTTAAAATTTATAATTTCTCTCATAAATTTGAAGCAAATTTGCAGTTGCCTGATTTAAAATACAATAGAAAAGTCCATGATTTAGAAACAAAGAGATTTTCGTTTTCAATAGGCTCACTGTGTATTTCTATGGCACTACAAAATTGCCCACTACAGGCTACAAGACTTTCTCCAAGTCAGAATTAGACAGCCCAATTTCTAACTAATGTGCATTCACAGAAATATAGAAATTGTCAGTTTGTAACTCATTCAAACTACTTTCCATTTGGATCCTGTCCTTAATGCAATTACTATTTCTTTCCTTCTAAGAGCTTCTTTCAGGTCCTTGTATTGGTAGCTGGCACTTATTTTCCATGGGAAAATATTGATCCACAGGGGATGGTGTTCCTGGATACATGTAAATACAACTTGTTCCACCATTTTATATCAGTCAAGGCTCAGAAATTAAACCTGAATTTTTTGCAAGAGACTTTGAGAGAGGAAGATCTTTTTAACCATAAAGAGGAATGGCCTAACTTGTTGAAACAGAGGAATCAATTTTTATAGGGATATAACTCCCCTATAAATCCTGAAAGCTGCTTATAAGACAGTTTCCTTGTATTTGTTTATTTCTCTTTTCAGATAATTGGTTATTTTAAAGCGGAAGTTCAAGTATTTTGAAAAGAAAATTTGCAAACCTCTCTGCATTTTTTCCTGTACTTTCCTTTGAATAAACACTAAGTGAAAAAAATAAAAATATTTGGAACTGCAATTCTCTAGGAAAAGAGCAGATATTATCAATGATTTAACCAGCACTGAGCTATTAAACTTGATTTTATAAGGAAGGAAGCAAATCCACCATCCTTATTTATAGGAAAATTCCAGGATAAATGTCTTTTACACTTAAAAATAATTTCTGTATTTTTCAGACTTTTACTATCCTGGACCAGCTTTTGCAACAGAGGAAAATTTATTCACATAATTTCCAATGGAACATAAACCATCTGGGTTTGGTTTAAAATTTGTTAAGATGCCTGCAAAGTGGATAGGAGTTGCAATTCCAGCTAAATGTAAAAACTTTCCCCTGGTCTGGACTGAATTAGATGTCATGCTCTCAGATGATCTATGTTGTCTAAAAATCTTTCCTTGCATTTTTTTTTCATCCCCCCATTTCTTATTGGCTTGTTTTCTTCTTCAGTTTTAAATTGTGAGGCAAATAAAACTGATGGGGAAAGAATCAGAGCAAAGTTATTACAAGGCCAATGACAAAATCAGTATCTTTAAAGTAAACTAACTTTTAAACTAAAAACTTAAAAGCTTTTAAACTAAACTGGAGTAAAATAGATAATGCAGGAGAGATGATTAAAATTGGTTAAAGAATTGCATTTAAAAGGCTAAAAAAGATATTAAAGTTTTAGGTGGCAAGTTTCAGAATTCATGTATTTTTCAGCTAAGATTATTCTTACTGCTTGCTTTATTTCCATCCTACAAGACTGTCTCCCCAAGTGGTTCAAAATGGCATAATGCTAATGCTTTAAAATGTACATAATGTTTTATCTATATGTGATTTAAATAAAATTATGACCATTACAAATGATCCAGCTGCTATAACTGGGTTTTATGTTTGTCATAAATTTTTAACACATAAGAAAATGAATCAAAATGTATCTCCCTTATGGTCATTAAATAATAAGTCTGCATTGCCTATCATACTTAGGTATCCTATTTTAAAACCTTGTGAAGAAAAGGGATGTAATTAGGCTGATGAATATTTTTGATAAGGGAATAGTAATGTCTTTTTCAATGATAATGCAAAAGGGTGAAATTCCATCTAGTCATTCTGCTGACTTTTATTACTCTGGCATTACAGGAATACAATTTGGGAAAATGAACTGAAGGAGACTCAAGTGAATATTTGGACAAAATTGGGTGATCGATGTGGTGACAAGAGATAAAGACATGTCTGATGCCTCAAATGCTTTCCCATGCTGAGGGGAAGACAATGCAAACAGAGCCTGAAAAAATGGGATAGAGGATTATAAGGTCTCTCACTAACCACACTGAAGACATTTTATGTGCCAACTTTAAGAAATCATTTGAGTGCAGTATGAGTTTCACCACTTTCTTAATATCTTTTAAGTGCTACAAAAGTCCCTGGAATCCTTGGAAAAGTGGAATTTTTTTAAGCTGATATTGACATCTACAAGTTTCAGTGGTTCAAGTGGACACAGTTCACTATGTCTCTTTGAAGACCTTTGTAATTTCCACAGCTCTCAAACACAACTTTTACAAAGTTGTATTTACAAAAATATTTTACAAATACCCACCTATTTACAGTAGGATAATTTCACAGCTGCCTCTCTGGTGCTCAAGCCTGGCATGGTGGGACCTCACCTGAAAATGCACCTTGACTTTTGGTGCCGGCAGGGCTGGATAAAGTGAGTGCAGTGCCAATATTTTTAGAGACTGTGGATTTTCCAAAATATTTGGAGTGGAACATTCTCATCTGACAAAAGTGAGGAATAAAAAAATAAGCTTATAGAATCACAGAATAGTTTGATTTAAAACTAGGACAATAAAAGGACAATAAGGACAATAAAAAGATCATCTGCTCCAACCACCCTGCCATGGACAGGGGCACCTTTTCATCTTTCACTAGGTCAGGTTGCTCAAAGACCCACAAAGTCTGAATTTGTTCAATGAGGAATAATTCACAACTGAGCAACCTGTTCCATTGTTTTGTTACCCTTATGGTGAAGTATTCCCACTTTACATTCCAATTAAATAGAGCTTCTTTCACTTTAATTTACTCATTATGCTACAGAGCATTTTATACATGGGCTCAGTTACAAAAATGAGAGCTCAGTTTGCTGAGAAATGGAGGATCCAGCCAGGTAAGTGTTCACTGAGTTCTGGTAACACCTAAGCTCTTGCTCAGCCTTGCTTTCATCCATAGAATTGGAATGAACAATTGACAAAAAAAAAAAAACAAAACCCAGTGGGTTTTACAATGTTTTTATGCTTTAAGTAACTCAATTAGTTTTCACAAATTGTTCCAAATTAAATAGAAAGGAAAAAAAAAATAAAAAAAAAGAAAAACCCACATCAGTTGTGTGGAGACAATTACATAAATTGCTTGGTTTCAAAAATAATTTTGTCCTGACATTTCTCTGCTGAATTTAGCAGGAGATTTTCTACCTCCATCATTGTGAAGTCAGCCAGAACTTTCAAAATTCCCACACTGAAAGCTGGACAAGCTGGCCCAGAGAGGTAATTTTTTAAATACCTGCCTAGGAGAAGAGACATGGGGTGACCTAGTGTTTAAGAGAATGAGTTCTCTTAGCAGCCAGTGGAGAGAAACAGGCATTTGAGAGACATTTTAACCTAACTGCCATTTCAGGTAACTCAGGTCAGATGAATCACCCTTGGAAGCATCTTTTTCTTTAATTGACTACGAATGAACGTCCTGCCTACGCTGAGTAGTTCAGAAGTCAATGTGTAATTTTTAAATGCCTAAAATTTAGTGCAATGAATTCCACCCTCAAGGCCAAAGTTTGATTAAAAAAAAAACCCAACTGAAAACTCTTAATGTCTTCTTATTGGAGCTATATATCTTTGTAAATGGAACAAAGATGGATTTGAAAATTGCTCTTGGTTTCTCAGAATCAAAATAACTGAAACGATTCACTCAAACCTATCAGTCTTTTTTTGGTGCTTTATTCATTTAGATAACAGGGGAGAAACTATTCTAAAGAGACATCAAATGACATTTAAGGAAATAATGTCCTAAAATGCAATGAGACTTTGGGCAAATTTTAATTTTCAAAAGCAGAAAAAAAAAAATAAAATAGGAAAATGTGTGTCTTCAATAAACATTTATGCAGCCAGTGGATACCCTGAAATTACTAAATAAAGAGATATGAGCCGGAATTAGATAGAGGATACCAAACTCTATAGAAGTGTTGCTATTCTAGCCTTGAAAAACAAGGAGAACTTCTATTTTGTAGATTTATAAAGGTCAGGTTGTTTGTTATACAAATCAAAGACTTGTTTTGCAGAGAGTCCTCATTCTAGGTTAACACACTGTTAAAGAAAAACTTTAACATATTTGAAGGTCTTGTAAAAATTTCTGGAAATAATACTAGAATAATGTCTGTAGTGGTTTCTGGCGAGAGAAAATTCAATATTCAATAATTAATTTTTTAAAAAATCAGAAAAACCTTAGAACTTCTAAATAGCTTTACAAAGATTTTTTTCAAGCTTGACTTTTCAAAATTTCAAATATTGAAATGAACGAGTTTGAGTTGTGGTTCAGTGAACCGCATTGAACGAGTGGTTGAGCTGATAATGAGAAATGGGACAGTAGCACCCAGGCACAGCATCATGAGTTGTCCTTCTTTGGAGGGGTGGTGGAGGATGTGGGCTCCAGGGGCAGCTTGGTGGTACTGCAGGAAAGAACTTAAAATGGCTCCACACCATCATCTGAAATGGAGGAGAAAGGCAGGACCTCAAATTGCAGGGAAGCAGCTCTCATTAGTCCCCCTCATGCAGAGAACAGCAGGTTTTACATCCAGAGTTATTAGGAAAAGACCTTGGGCTCTGTAGTGTGGGGTTGTTACTAGTGGACTAACATGTAGGACCAATTTTATTGTCATTTCCACTCATGTGCTTAGAGTGCTTCTAATTTGCAGCAGAATAACTAATATTTGACTCTGAGCTTCTTTGAAATCATGAGAAAAAGGACAGTATTTTTTCTGCATTTTCCTCATTCACCAGATTCTAGTTATGACTCTTGACTACCTTGTAATGAAGTTCATGCAATTCTGTAGAACAAACCCATCAGTGGAATAATAGAGCTTTAATTTGTGTATACATTCTTTGAGATGTAGAGTTACTTTGGGATTCTTTTATTCTCTCCTATTAAATCTTCATGCATAAAACCTACATTAAAAATTTGAAAGCCTTTTGGAATTCATCATTTTAATGACAAACAGCTGAAAATGAGGAAAACTATAATGATTCACTATGGACACATTTCTGACACTGGTTTTTGACAACATTTTCTCTAGTTTTAATATCTCAAATAGGAATAGTGGGGACACATAAGAAGACATTTTTCCCACTGAAATAATTGATTGAATTAAAAAAAGGAAGCTAATAGCAGAACTGCTCTTCCTCTCATTGCCCCTCTTTCAGTGCCAATTCCAACAACATTTAAAATATTTTCTTGAAACCCAAAGGATTTTAAAAAGGAAGCAGATAAATATAATTTTTTTATCATCTCATGAAATAATTTTTCATTTATTTGTTCAAGACAGAGATATTTGTTCACTTTGACTATTTATTAGAATTTTAACTGATTTCTCTTTACACAGGGATCCCAAATGTTCTTCTCTGTTTCCAGCTGTTCTCTCCATGACTCTGTGCCTGACAATAGAGGGATGACTAAAACCAGTGCCCCACAAACATTTTTATTCCCAACATCCAATGAAACAAATTAGAATGAAACTGAATATTAGCATCAATGGAAGGAACACACACTCAAGATGAGCATCAGTCTGATTCCTCACGTGCATTTTTTTTTTTATTAGACATGTGTCAAGTTAAAAGAGTGGAGACTTGCAATTTGGCAATGCAAGTGCAAGCCTGAAGTCCCACTTGATCTGTGAAAGTACCTGTGATTAAGCACTAAATTGGATGCTCAGAATACCCAGGTGTGACTCCAGGTCATTAGTTTTCAGTCATTCACTGGATCACTTTGTTCTCAGGTCAGCTGCATGGAATAAGTAAGTCCATAAATATTTAGATTTTTAAAATCTGCTCGTGCCTCTGTCTCCACTAAATAATTCCCAGCATGCCTGGCAGTCTCTGAGCTGTCTCCAAAGCTGCCACCACTTTGGCAGGGCTCAATGTTTGACTGCCAGGTTTGCCCAGGACACATCAGCAAAGCTTTCCTCCATCCTGCACCTCATGGGGGTGCAGTGTGATGAGCACACTCAGAATGAGAACACTGATTTTTTTTTTTTTTCCAGTGTAGAGCAGAGCTGATGATAGGCATTTCTCTTCAAAATATCAGGAGAAAGAGGAGGAGGAGGAGGCAGAAGAGCAGGAGAAGGTGACGCCTACATTTATAGAGGGTGCAGAAAGATGTGCAAGACTTTTGAAAGCAGAAGGCTGGGGTGAGTCAGAATCTCTTGGGGTACCATCCTGGAGCTGGGATCCCTCTGTTTCTGCTTCAGGGGCTGTTTACCCAATTTATCCAGTGCTTACTGCAAAATGAATAGACAGGGAAATTACAGATACAAAGAATATGCTGAGCTGGAAGGGGCCCATCAGGATCATTGGTTACAGCTCCTGGCCCTGCACAGGACACCCCAAGGGTCACACCCTGTGCCTAAAGGTTGCCCAAATGCTCCTTGAGCTCTGTCATGCTTGGTGCTGTCATGACTTCCTTGGGGAGCTGTTCCAGTGCCCCAACCAAAATCTTTTCTTGATATTCAACCTAAATCTCCCCTGAACTCAGCTTCAGGCCACTCCCTATGTCCTGTCACTGGTCACAAGAGTGTAGAGATTGGTACCAGCCAGAGATCCTGTAAGACATCACTGTGCTGAAGGCACTAGGACAACCTAGGAGCATTATGTCACATTTTGTGCTTTCATCCGTGGGTCTGTGATGGGAGTTACATTTGGTTTAGCTGTGCTTCACCTTTATGCAGCAGTTTTATGTAGGTTGAGGTGCTCTGAAATTGCAGAAAGTTTTTCCCCATTGAGGAAAAATTTTCAGTATCCTGCCATCATTATCTAAAATAATTAAGAGGAGAAAAAAAATCTTGTCTTACTCTTGCTTCACAACAACTTTGATGCTGAAGAAGGGATTTCTTGAGAATACCTAATTAAAAAAAAAGCAGAAAAGGGCAATGAATGAATTATCCCTCTAGTTTTATGAAGTCAAAAAATAATCAGTGCCAAATTAAGAAGTTATCTTTTGTATAATTTTATAATTATAGGGGAGACTTTCACCAGCCTGCCCCTGGCATCAGCTTTGTCTGCTATTTCATCACTTAGGCTTTAATGCTCTTGTTTCGTTTCTATGCTAAAAAGGCAGGGATATTTCTCATTTTGGAAGACAATCACCAAATCTGGTAAGAGGACAGCTGCAAATTTTTCAGAAATAATGAGGAGAGAATTTATGCATTATCTAGACCCTACATGTGCAGGAATGAGGCTTTCAAGCTCCTTGCTTTTGCATGATATTTTGTGTTTGGTTTTGTCATGATGGGCAGGGGTGGTCAGTGCTGCCATGTCCCCAGAGAAGAGTCCTGAAAAGGACATACCTGGTTTCACAGGCATGTCTGCAACTGCCTAGTGATTGATTTCAGCTCAGCCAAGTGATTTCAGCTCAGTTGTGAGCTGAGCCTTCAGGGAGATGCAAAAGGAGAAACAGGGTCTTCATCTGGAGGTTCCTCAGAGCCTTTATTCTGCTGTTTCCCCAAACGGGTACAGGGGTGAAGAACCTCAGAGAGCAGGAAATTATATAAGTAAGCCATGGGGTGGGGTTACACAGCTTGGCAAATGGGATGGAGGATTGAGAAATTACCCAATCAGAGAAAGGATCAAAAACGAACCAATCAGGTATGGTATAAAGGAGGAATGACCCAATCAGGGGAAGGATTGAAAACAGACCAATCAGGTAGGGTAAAAAGGAGGAATGAACCAATCAGGGGAAGGATTGAAAACAGACCAATCAGGTAGGGTAAAAAAGAGGAAGTAGGGAAAGAATCAATGAGGTACAACTGATTGACATATCAATCACAAAGCCTCATGGGGGGAACACATTCGCTCACCCTGAGGTCCAGAGTATCTCTCAAGGTTTTTCCCTTGGGGGAACCACCACAAAGTTGAAACTTAAGGATTGCTCTCTCTCCAGGGGAGAGTGTCCACGTTACCCACTGGCCTACCAGCCTCCATGGGTTTCACTGAACAACTCAATGAGGAGATCTCATGGTCTGCTGCATATGCAAGCACATGAACCCACATGGGAAAGCATATGTGTGAGATTTTAAATCTTTTCTCACCTTTGGCCAGCTTTAGTTCCTCTTTTATGGACATCTCATCTTGGGATCCTTATCTTATCACAGGTTCCAGAATTTGGACTCCAAACACACCTTCCACTCATATCTCTCTTCATACTCAGTGCAGTAACTGCTGCTTTTCTCCATCACCAGTGCCAAGCTCATCACGTCTTGGATTTGTTTCTGCATCTGGAACAGGAAGCCTAAATTTTGACTCTGTCTGGGCTGCTGTGAGCAGTGCTGGCTGCACAAGTGAGATCTGATGCTAAAAGCATCAAAGGGAAGTCAGAGAGAGCTGGTGTTTTGGTGCTCACTGCACAAAGGCTTAACATGAGATGAGGGAAGGAAGTTGCTGCAGAAAGCCTGGAGTTGTTTTCTGCATGGCACTTTCAAGTGTTTTATATACCATTGGTCTTTGCTTGGAAATTTTACAGTTATATTCAAGTGATTTATGAGATCTTACTAATATGCAGAGACAAATCACTCAAACAAAAGTATTATGGTAAAATCAAACATTTAACTTCTTGTCACTTTACCAAGATTTTGTACAATAAACTCTAGGAATGCCTTCTGAAAAGGTATAGTTGGATGTGTTGCCAGTATTACTGTGTCAAATCATTTTATGGATCTCGAATTTTTACAGTCCTAAGGACAAAATGTTGAACCACGCTTCATTGGCCACACCAGGCTATGCTGCTGAAGCACACTATAAATATTTTGGAAACTAACACCAGATGCATTTGTCCAACTTCAAAACCATTCTGTTCTGTAAATGAAGCTCACTTTTTATCATTAAGTGACCATAAAATGGATTGAAATCAGCAGCTGAAAGCAAATCAGAAGACAGTTCTCATTTTCAAAATGTGCTCACCAAATGACATACTTTGCCCATACACAAAGCCAGGTTAAACAAGGGCAAAGATATATGAGATTAATATTATTTGAATTTTTGAATCATGGCAAATCCTGGAGTTCCTTTGAGATCCAGACCCCTTTCTGTGTATAACAAGACATCCTCCACCCTGGAGAATTTACAAATTAAACAGAAAACACTTAAAAAAAAAAAAAAAAGAAAAAGAAAAAGAGACTTGTTTTTGGACCAGGGAAAATAGCTGGAACAATCTTTGAAGGGTTCACAGTCGCCTGGCAGGAGAACCTGGAAGTCAATTCCAATGCTCCTAAATTTCCAAACAACTGCCTTTTCATCCAGAACATGAATATTAATATTATTACCATACCAGTCATACACCACTGCCATTTGTTGGCTGCAGTGCACAGGTGATGACAAAGAAATTAATGGAGTGGAATTTTTGTGCCAGAGGTAAAAAGTCTGTGTCTGCCTGACACCCACGGCTCCTTCACCAGCTTTTCTCTACAGATGTTACATGACTAGATGGAAAAAGAGTAAAGTGGTTTATCAAAACCTCAAATAATTACCTAGTCTGCCAGTCCAAATGATAAGAAGTTCTTAATTAGATATCTTGGTTTTAAAATTGCTAGATCTGGGATTTTGAACTGTTTGAGTTTTTCATGTTTGTTTGTTTTCATTGGTTGGCTTGGTTTATTTTATCTGTTGCTTTTGGGTTTGGTTTTTTGTTTGTTTGGGTTTTATCATTGAGGGTTTTTTTTGTTTGGGTTTTTTTGTGGGGTTTTGTTGTTTTTTTGTTGGTTTGTTGATGGTTGGTTTTGGGGGTTTTCTTTTTTTTTTTTTTTTTTTTTTTTGGGGTTTTTTTTTGGTTGGTTGGGGTTTTTTGGTTGGTTGGTTGGTTGGGGTTTTTAATAGTTTGTTTCTTTTGTTTGGTTTTGTAGTGGTTTTTTTCCTTTTTTTTTTTTTTTATATATATATATATATATATTTTTTTTTTTTTAATGGGATTTTTCTCTCCGTTTTCCTGGACATCTCTTAATTCTTTTAGTTTATTCTGATGTGCATGGTCAGCAAGGATTTTTTTCGTGTTTTTATGCTTTTCACCCTTCAAGCACAGAAAAGAATTATAGCAACAGAAGATAAACTCCAATTCAAGAAACCAAGGATTTATGGAAGATAAGAGATTATTCCTGATATTACCATGTAATTGGGGGAAAACAAAAATATAGGGCTAATAAACCACTGGATCTGATTGCCCAGAGAAGCTGCGAGTGTTCCATCCCTGAGAGTGTTCAAGGCCAACCTGGATGGAGTTCTGAGCAACCTGGGATAGTGGAAAGTGTCTCTGTCCATGGCAGAGGGTTGGAACCAGATAATCAGGGGTGAGGTTAATTTCTAGACTTGAGGTTAATTTCTAGACTTCATCCAACGTATTGGGTAGACCTCTGCTAGAGTAGGTGGTTGGAATCCTAGCAAACACATAGACATATCAATATATGAACACATAAAACAAATACAGAATTCCCACTTGCACAAGAATGAGAAATGATAAACTTATAACAGTGGTTAATTAAGGTTTTCATAGCTGATCACAAACAGCCAAAGTCCTTTGCAATACCAAATCACAAGTAGATTCTCCCTATATGTAACAACTGGTTCCCTTTCTGGTTCGTGATGTCACCAAGGGATGACTGCAGAAGAATGAAGAGTGTGTTGTGTTCAATCTGGTTTGAGCTTTATCTACAGTTGGCTTAATTAAGATCCAGTGACAGAACCTCTCACTGGAGGCAATGCAGCAGTCAGGGTGAACACAGTTTGGCACTCCTGAATGGATGTGTCAATCTGGCATCTCCCTGTGCATAACACACACACATTTATCCTAGAGATAACACAGTGGTAATAAAAATCGATCCTGATTAGCTTTTAAGGTTATTTTCCATAGTCAAAACATATTTGTTTTTCTTAGTATTTGTAAAAAATTGTGAAAGATCTGCAAAAATGATGCAAAAGATATGCAAAAATATATATGCAATTTTGTGTGGATTAATGACTAATTTTGAGCTTCTTGTCTCTTCTCTGTCAAGCGTCACTTTAAACATACATTTAGGTGATTAACTAATTACCATAATCTCATCATTCGTGAATCATTTTGATATGCACTGATCTGATCAATTTTATGCTATGTAATAAATTACACCTGTTCCTAAATAACACTTTTAATACATATTAAGACCAAGGGGCTGACTCAATTCTAGTTTTTCGTTCTATGCACTAATTAAATTTGTTCAGCTCAAACTTAAACATCTGTGTCTGACTAGAAGATTATTTTTAAGGGGGAGGGAGTTGGAATGGGAACGAAAGGGAAGTTATGAAAAGGGAATCTGATGATTAAAAGTAACAAAATTTTCCATTTTTTTTTTTTTTTCTGTAGGGTTAACCCAAGAGGTGTCACAGTGGACTAGACCAGCTGCACTGGTGTGATTTATTCCTGTATGTTGCAGCAGGAAAGGAAGAAGGTTTGATCTGGTGCTGCTGTGGAGATAGAAGGAGCAGCAGCAGCCACAGTATAATGACACCAGAGGATGAATTCAACAAGCAGAGAAAATGTGTCTGCTTATGAGTGACAGGGCAGACGCAGCTCCTTTCTCACAGTTAATATTGCTGTTACCCAGCATTTCCATCTCTGCAGCTCACTGAGCAGAGATGTGACTGAATTTCCTTCCTGGGAAGTGCTTTCCCTACGAGCTCTGTGTGTGTGTGAATATCCTCTGAGAAACTCTGGCTCTGCCAGGCTGGCTGGTGTCTCTCTGCTGGCAGAGGGTCCTGAGGCTGCCTCTGACCCTGCTTATTTCTGCACCTTTTTCAATTTATTATACCCAGCATTCCCAGGACTGAGCCTCCAACAGAGTTTTAAACTCAGAGTAGTAGAAATATTTCTGAATACAGCTGGACAAAACAAAATCAAAAAACATAGGTGAGTCTTGACCCTAAATTTGATGTCAGGAGCATCCCGAAGCACGAGAGACTTGGAGACTGTATCTCAGCCAGGGAACTAAAATAGTGGCTGATTTTATATGGGTTACAGCTCCAGCAGTGGTTTCCTATAAATAACTCACAGATGTCATTTGAATTACAGTCTTCTGCAAATAAGGGGGCTGCAGGCATACCCAGGAGCCTCTTAACAAGGAGATGACATGCTTCAGGCATCTAATTGCTTTAGCTCATCACCAGTAAGACACTTGCAGTCCTACAGCTAATCTGACCAGCAATTGACTGAAAATTGAATCTAAACCAGGAGAGTTATTTCACTGACTTCAAAGGCCTGCCCACTTCCAAAAAGAAACCCCAACCCTCTATCTGTTCAGCCAGCTGCTATGCAAGGGAGCCAAAAGCTTTTGTGAATTTTCTTAGCACTTCTTCCTTAGCACCTGATGTCTGCACAGAACAGTCCAAATATATGAAGCTAATTGCATTTCCAAATGAAATGCAGACAGATTACTAAAATATCTTCCAAAAAAACCCCAAAGCAAACCATCACCAGACCTTGTCCTCCTCCAGTTTTGGGAAGCAGAATAAAGGGACAGAACCAAACATGTATAATCTAACATTTTTTTATATTATAGTGGCTCTGGTGACTTGAACCAACACAGGATCCTTAACTGTATCAAGCAGGATTGACATTTCAGGAGTGTGTGCTCTTTCTCTCTGGAAAATATCACTAAAAGATTATCCTGAAACCATGAATGTTAAGAACTGAGTGAATCTTTCTTTTCACACAGATGTGACAGGGATGCTTTGAAACCAAAGCCATGTAGATCTGGGGCAGTGAGAAAAGGGAAATAAGCTTCCTATTTCCATATACTTCTGGAGAAGGCTCAAGTCTGCAACTTCAGCCCTATCCCATTACCATTGATCTCATGGGATTTTCTTCCCATCAGTGGGATCACTCAGGGAAGAGGAAACTTCCCAACTCTTTCGTGGTATTTAAAAAAAATTATAAAGTCACGTAATTTGCTGCTGAAAATACTGTATGTTTTGAAACTTTATGGATAAATGTTGCAATTTAGTTTTTGCTCACAAGAGTAGGGATGTCCTGCAGTCTAATCCCCTTGTGGTGGGAATTGCTTCTCTTCATGATAATCAAATGCATTCCTCATTTCCACTGTAAGCACCAGGTTGGGCGTGCCAACCCAGCAGAACACCAAGTGTGTGTCCAATTTAAACACACAAGAAGTCCAACTGAAGTGAATTGGACTTTCCAAACACCCCAAGCTTCACTGTTAGGAAAATAGGAACTACTTACAAGTACAAGCATTTGCAGAATGCTTCTTTTAGTCCACATCTTCCTAACTCCAGCTTTGTCACAAAAAAGCAGCTCATTGGATGTGCTCCTTTCCTACAGCTGCACTATTCTTAAAGCTTGAGGAAATTATGCTACAAACTCAGTGAAATCCTTTGTTGCTTTCAGTGACCATGAAAACCCTGTTCTCTATTCACAGTGAGGAGCTAAAATGGTAAACATTCTGCCTCAAAGAAATTAGGATATGTAAACACATTCATTCCCCATCAACAGGCTTAGCCTGTGAACCCAGAGAGCATTTCTATATCCATAGAATTGCACAATTGTGTGCTCTCCTTTCCAGCAGTGCAAATTTAGGTTCTCTCATTTTCATCATTCTCAAATACACACAGATATTCAGCACAATGCCTTTGGTACTCTGCGCTGCTCTGAGCCTCATTGTCACCTTCCACATTGAGCAGCTGACACTCTTTAGAAAAAGGAAAGGACACAGAAGAAGCCGTAAAATGTTTATGAAGAATGAGTTGGTCAAAACCCTTTGATATAAAAAAATATAAACCATTATATTTAGCAAATGTTTCACTTGCTGGTAGAAAAGTCTCTCTGAGGGCAAGAAGAAAGCAAGAGCCTTTCTCTCTTTCTTGTAGACTTCAATGGAAAAAAAGGAAAGAAAGCTTCCTTCAGGTTTTTAAAGTTCCTAATAAGAAGTGTTTGAATGTCTATTGTAATTTGAACAAATGTCTTATTGTCTAAATAAAACAGACTCCACAAGAAACACTTCCTCTATTATGGATTTTTCAAACACTGAAGGTGATTTTTTTCCCCCTCTTGGCTGTATCTGTTTTCCTTCCTTCAATATTAATACTGACACTTCTCTATTAACTCATTAAGTGCTTGTGACACTGGATACAAAGACTCCATAATTACTATCCTTGCAATTCCACTTGAAGATTTCCACCAAGGCTGAAGTGCCTTGTTTTAGACACCTTACAGACAAAGGAAAAAACAGTCCTTGTCCCAGAGAGCATTGTGTTTGAAAGGACAAAGCTAACAAAGCCAACAAAGAAAGAAAAAAGAGTCAAATTGATTTCTCCAAGATCATACAACAGGTTTTTTTTTTTTTTTTTTTTTTTTCCTGGTGTTTTTTGTTGTTTTGATTTTGTTTGGTTTTTTTTTTTAATGGGGTTTTTTTGTTTTTTCTTTGTTGCTATTTCTTTTCAGAATGGAGGTCAAACCCAGTTCTGTTGACTTTCCATTAGCTTCTCCTCTGCCTCTTCATAATCCCATATAATTAATCTCCATCTATTTCAGAATGTTTGCACTCTCAGGTCACTTTCCTCCAAGTGGTTTCTAATGGTCAGGCGACATCTTAAGGAATTGTGATCTGCAAGGGCTGAAAATAACTGTGGAAGAAAAACAAATTCAAAGAAGTATTGAACTGTGACAATGTCCAGCCCAAACTAGTGCACTGTTGTCTTATTATTTTACAGGAAACAAACAATCCATCTCTTAAAGAATAGAAAATCCCGAATTTCAATACATTTAGCAAAGTGTTCTGCTGCTGTGCTGCTCATCAGTGTCACACTTCATCGCCCTGGGCAGGATGTCAAGGTCAGCCCTAAAAAAATGTGGAGGTTTTGGAACTTGTATGTTAGGACTAGGAGTTTGCTTTTGTTCAGCTGTATGTTAAATTCAACTTGAAATATTTATTTCCTTGTTCCCACTGTTTCTAAGCAGATGGGCTGCAGGTGGTAGGTGGCTTTGTGGAGATCCCTGTATTTCTGACTCTTTCTCCACCATCCTTTGTCTAAGAAACTCAGGATAACACTTGTCAAGCAAACAACTTTCAGCAACTAGGAGATTAACATTCTTTTCTTGTAGTCAGAATCTTTCAGCTTGAGATGCTCGTGACCTCACTTTCTCCAAATCTGAGAGGTGAGAGGTACCTGAAACGTGCAGTCAAGCCCTGGGGAATGACTGGCCATGAGGGAAACAACAGGAGGCTTACCTTGTGTCAGAGCATTCAGAGTTACACCTTCCCTGGGCAATTCCAAAGTAGGAAAACCAAACAGAAATAATAAATGGTTATTAATATTATAATTATTATTATTTATCACCATCATCATAAAAGTTTCTTTACAATAACAGTCCTCTTTCAGCATGAAACGTTGAAGGCCTGATCTGACAAAGTTTTTGAGCACAAGTTCTTCATCAGCATTTCAGAAAGCCACGAGTGACTCGCTGAGTGGGAGTCTCCAAAGTACTGAGCTGATTGTCCCTTGGGCTTTTCTCTTTGCACTAATTCTACTGTTTTGACTCTTTTTTACCTATATTAGCCCTCCCTTAACATTACCATGATTTAAAGAATGAAAGTATAAAACCTCAAACAATTTGATTAATGGGACTTATTGGTTTCCACTTGTTTTTTTAAAAAAAGGGCGGAAAAAGTGCATGATTTTGGCTTGGCATTTTTCTTTCTTATTTCCTTGAGGCTTTTGCTACAAAATAATACCAATGCATATGTTACCATCTGGGGAATGGTAAATCACTGCTTTATAAGGTCCAAAAGTGTTATTCAATTTTAGAAAATATAATTATAAAATAAAATAAAAATCCTTCCCAAGCAAAAGAGTGCTGGAATCATTTCTAGAACTCAGTGTAAGTAATACAAGACTTCATTTTGATACACAGGGAAGGGATATTTATAACAGCCTGGCCAGATTGCAAACAGATGTTGGTAGAAATTCAATCCATTATTAAATTAATTTGCCTTTTCACCCCCAAGAGACTGTAGAACACAAAACAGATATACTTAATAAAAATAAAGTTTTCCAAAAAGGTTCAGCACTGAAGCACATGCAATATGACTGTGCCAGAACCATCTTCTTCTCACAGCTCTGGACATAATTGATTAAATATCCCAGTCCTAAGAGATTCCAGTCACAGATGGTTTCAGAGGCAGGTGATTGCTCGTGGTGGAGCTATGGGAACTTCTAAGGAGAAAGCAGATGAACCAACAAAGATGATATTACCTTATCCATGTCAATGTCCCAGCTGATGGACAGGTGCAATGACCAGCCAGTGTGGATTGTGATATCCAGGATTAAAAAAGAGGTTTCAAAGAGGTGACTTGCCTGTTGGCACAGGAAAGGATTTCTCTTTGATCATGGAGTGGGAATGGTGCCTGATACTGCTGAGCATTTCTGGGTGTTTGGGAAGAAATTGCTTCTGGTGAAAAACTAAGCTGCAATTTGTCACTTTTACTGTTCTTTAGGATAAAGTGGAAAAAAATCAGGGAAAATTCAAATGTGCTGGAGGATTGATTTTATGACTACCAGAATGTGACTGTCAGGTTATAACAACATTCTTATTGCAGGTGTTCAAGCAATGCTGAAAGAAAATGTAAATATAATGTTTAGTGAACACCCAGCTTTATGGAGTTAGACAAGAAACTAGCAAATAATGGTGCATAAGCCTGTTTGCTCAGCTGGCACAAGCCTGTAAGATCATCAAGACAAATCATAAAAAAGACCCTTAACTTAGCAGTAGGGACAGAAAATTTGCTACTCTGTTAGAGCTACAGGTGCCCTGCCTGGGTCATTATGCAACTTAATAAAAACCCCACTAAGGTAGAGGCTTCCCTGAACTCTGTGTATTTTCTGACATTCTGGGGTAGCCAGTACAGAGTGAGGTTCACATTTTGGGCTCTGCTTGAAGTCCACATAAATTTTAAAGCACGGATGCCAGGTGCCCACCAAGCTTCTCTGTCCCTCTGCTCCCTGATACAGATTTACACCTGGCCAGAGTGTAATAAACTCCCTGAAGATGTATCAAGTCTGAGGGCCAACCTGCAACCTCCCAGACTGGCTTGATAATAGCAACACAACTTCTCTTTGTAAAAGAAAAGGTTTTAATAATGATAAAAATAATAAACATTATCAAACAAAAGAAATATAAGCTGAACACAGTGTAGAGAACACTCTTACACTGTTAAGGCAGCCCAAAAAAGCGCTGAGCTGTTCTGTGCAGTTTTTTAAATACTTAATGGTCCAGGTGGGCTTTTTTGGCACTTTGCCCAATTAAATTGGCATCAGGTTTTGAGGTACAGGTCTAGGCATCCAACCAGTATCTCTGCTTGGCACCTGGCCAGTTACTGGGAAAAGAACATGGAAGTTTCTGGGTCCTTTACCTGATTAGAACAGCAAGGGGTGAGTCTTAAACCTTTCCTTCTATGGAAACACCTGCTCAGGTGTGGGATGCATTGCTACAGCTCCCCCTTCTGAGCTAGACAGGGCAAAGGAAATAAGATGGGAGACGACTTGTAGGTTGAGATATGTTTACTAAAATTGAGATAAATTTACTAAAACAAAAATGAAAGGTAAAGCACAGGTAAAGCAGGGGGAGAAAAGGCATCAGCAAATGATGTCTGGCCACATTCTGGGAAGCAGGGCTTCATCACATGGAGAGGGTGCTCCAGAAGGCAAACGCTGTAAACAGCTGTCCTGGGTTGTAGTGTAGGATGTACACAATTTATTCTACCACCATCTTCATGAGCTGTTGGAACTAGGTGGGGCAGTGTCTTCCCAAGCCCCTTCCTTGGGCTGTCTTCTGCTCATGGCCCATCAATGCCTTGCCCATGACTCACAGGGAACTCCCTCCAGGAGTTATCTCTGTTTAATGGGCCATCAAGGACCCGCTGCATGACTCATCATCCCATTGGGAGATGCTCCACCCAGGGGGAGGAGCCAAGCATTCTCACCTGGATATAATCTGGGATTTGGGACAGCACAAGCAGCCCTTAACCGTTGGATTCCCAGAGAACCAGAGCTACCAGACCTTTCTATGGCATCACTGCTTCAGAAAGACCACCTCATCTGGACTGCTTCCACCACCCTGCTCAGGTTGTATTCTGACTCTATCAGTGGTATTTTGTATTATTGCATTTCTTTTATTTTATTTTACCTTTTTTTCCTTTCTTCTTATTAAATTGTATTTCTGACTTGGAGCCTCTCACTCGTTTTGCTTTCAAACCACAACAACAACGAATGCTCCCCACCTCCCCATTCTTTTTCTTAGCTTTCATATCAGAGCAGATGTCACATGGAAAGTCCCTTTGGTCATTTTGTGTCTATGTCCTGGCTGTGTCTGCTCACAGGATCTTGTCCACCCCAGCCTGCTGGTGAAGGGGGAATGTTGGAGAGGCAGAGCTGGTGCTGTTCCAGCTCTGCCCAGCAGTGCCCAAACATTGGGAATTATCAGCACCTTGCTAGGCACCAGGGCACTGTGAGGGCGCCTGTGGGGAGAGGAACTCCAGCTCAGCCAGACCCAAAGCAGTTCTGATAAGCAAAACTCAGCTTGGAGTGATTCTTGTACTTGGAAGTGCTGCTTCCTGAGCAGATGCCTAATGGGAGTGCATGCTTAACCCCAAAATGCCAGTGGGATGGGAACTCATTTACATTTTTACTTTCAAAACTATTTTATTGATCCCTTGGGTTGTGGTAGTTTACAAAGAAGGATGAATGTAAATGCCATAATTGGGGTATTCATGCTGCCCTCTGTGTTTTTGTACTTCTAATCTCTTTTGCCAGGAGTCCCTTTAAGGCCTGGAGACTTAATTTGAACTGAATTCTTGAAAAGTGATACAATGTTTCTGAAGGGCTGTATATGGCAATGCTGCAGGGATGGAAAAAAAAAATAAATAGTTTAAAATGTTCTTGGCTAGGAATAGGACAAAAGTGTATTCTGACAAGTAATAAGATTTTAAAGATAACATTTGGGCTGTCAGCAAGGGTTTTATTTTAATGAAGTGATGACTGGGGGCCAAGCTCATTATTTCTATCTTTCTTACAAGTCTGAGAAAAATCCTTAAGGAAGATAGAAGTGGGAAACTCTTTCCCCTCTTTTCTTCCTGGCAAACAGGGAAGGATGAGAACTGAGCCTTGAACCAGCTCACTCCAACCTCTGAGTTCACTCCAACAGCTCAGGCCATCAGCTTTATGAAAACCTGTGAGCTGGAAACACCTCTGGAACTAAAACCTGGTGCTCCCATGTCCTCCTGCCCAGCCAGAGCACAGAGGGCTTGGAGCCTTGTGGAAGCAGCTTTTCCCAGAGAGCCATTGGTTCCATTGAGACTGGATTGATGTGACATCAGCCACCTGGTGCAGCTTACGCCTCTCTCCCTGGCCCAACATCTCTCAAGAGGCTGTCACTGAGTTGCTGATGTCTTCACCCATATTTATTTATTTCTTTATTTACTTCTGAATTTCTGTGTGCCTGAGCACTGTGAACAAATTTGAGATTTCCCGCGTTGACTAGATCCAGGCTTTTTTCATTCCAGCCTCGTGCTCCCGGGATTGGGGAGCAGAGCCTGTAGGAAGTTACAGTCTTGTTGGGAAAGATGGGACAGGAAGGACTTATGGATATGATTGCCTGGTAAGAAATACTGCAGATGTAAAACCTGTGAGTGAAATAGAAATGAATGACCACAGTTTCGAGATGTGATCATGGCAGGCAGGAAAACGGTGATTAGCTGAAGATGAATTGAAAGAAAGGAAAACAAAGGACTCAGGAATGTTGCCTTTCCCCTCTGCCAAGGCATCAGGGAACAAGTACATAAGAAAAGCAGTCTTTTAGAGTTTAGAATATAAAATGACATGGTAATGTAGTAGTTCTTATAGGCTGCATGCAAAGTTTGTAGGTTTTGTATTTTGCACCGGTTGGTCACTGCAAATTAGAATATTCAACACAAAAAGAGATATAATGTATTGTAATAAGGTGATTGGTCTCTACTCTGGCTCCCCTCTTGTTCTGCCCCTCTCTTCTCTTGCCTCTCCCCTTTTTCCCCCTACTCTCTCTTCTATCTTTCTCCTCATTCTCTCTTTAGGGCTTTGCTCCAGCCGAGGCTGGTGGCTGGAAGCAGAGCCCTCTTTACTCACGACCTTTGTAATAAAGCCACGTGTTTCTAGAACATCTCAGGTCTGCAAAGTTGCTTGTCCCCACCGTCGATGGAAAATACTACACAGTCTGACTTGCCCTCCTCTGGAGTGAGCTGCTGCTGCTGCCTGGGAGCTGCTTCCTCCACAGATGCCATCCTGGCAGCCCAGAAACACTTTAGACAGTATTGATTATGATAATAAGGAGTAACAATGAGCAGTTCACAGGACTTTATATTTTGGAAACGCAAATTTCTTCTCACTGCTATTGATTAGTGCTGTTTATCAGCTCACTAAGACCTAAAATCTGAATAATCCTCACACAATTTTAGAAGAGGAAACAAAAATAAAAGCTTCCTTTTTTTTTTTTTTTTCTTCAGAATTGTAGGGTTTTATTTTAATACTGTAATGAGCCCAGAAGGACTTATGTTCCTATTAGAATACAAAATAAACCAAATGGAACCATTTGTAATCAGGATTTTATCTGAGCAATGTTCTGTCTGTATCACCCACTGCCAGTAAGATTGTGTTCCATTATGTTGCAGCAGTAATAGGAAAGAAACTAAACTATTTGCATCAACAATAATGCAGCCAATTTTCAAGACTTGCATGTCAAAAACCCATTATTCCAGACATGATTACCTGGAACTGCCAATGACAATTGTCACCGATTACACTTTTTTACAATGTAGCAAGATTTTAATTTCTCTTTTCCCACCCCATCTCTTCTTCCTCTTTCTTTTTTCTTTTTTTTTTTTTTTTTTTTTTTTTTTTTTTTTTTTGTTCCTTTTTGTCTCCATCGCTTAGATTAGAACATCACATTTAGTACAAGAAGCAGATGTTAATATGGAAAGACAGAACATCTCAATTTTCGCACTGTTAATTCAGCTTACTGAGCCAATTTCACAATTCTCACATTCCTCTAAGTCCTAAGAGAAAATGCTAATTTAGATTGTTAAAACTGACACAGGTTAGGGTATAAAGGATAATTAGCATAAGATCCTACACAAAGTGTTTTTAGCACCATTAATCAGCTCCCACCTATGCACACACATTTTTAGACAGAAGTGGTGTTGAATGGTTCGGGAAAAAAATACCCTAAAATATTCTGTAATACTTAAAAAAAACCTCCAAAAAACCCAATCCTCCCTGTAAAATTTGGTTGGAAGCAGTTTCCAGTGAAAGTACCTAGCATGCAGCTAAAACAGATATTTTATTTTACACAAGAGAATTATTAAAAGCTCATAAAAGCATTCTAGAAAAAAAAAATACCAGCATGATTTTTAAGATTTTAGGGGATGTGCTCAAATGCAAGGGTATGACAAAATGGTTTAGCTGGTTTTTCCAATTTCTCATCCCAGAAAACTTAGTCAGAGTTACACATAAGAATGTAGTTCTGCATTTCACTCCATTTCATTTATACACATAAATTTCAAGTAAATTAGGTTTTCATTAGTACAGACTGGTTTCATCTTCCTTGAAAATATTACTTTGTATGGAAAAATCGAATAAAATTTTAGAATACTTCATCTAGAAGTATATTCTACAATATACAAATGTATATTAGAGTTCATATGAGGAATTTTAAATTTTATACCAAAGTGATTATATGAACTACACTGGAAAGAATTCCTAAAATTAATAAATTAATAAATATATTAGGAATATTAGTTTAGGAGAGTGGAGTTTTACAATTTGGATGACTCTCTTGTTGATCAGTAAGTTCCATTAAAAAAATAAATCTGTGCTTTTCTTAGCCAGAAAAGCACAGAATTAAAAATTCCAGCTGCCAAGTACTGAGAGTTTTAAGCATTTTAATGCTAAAGCAGACAGGTCAAGTAATTATTGTCTCTAATTGGCACTTCCACAAGATGTAACATTTTTACAGTACCCACAGACAAGTGGCACTTAAAAAGGTGAGAAATTATTTCCTGTCTTGAGAAAAAGAAAAAAAAAAGAAAAAGAAAAAAAAAAAAAAAAAAAAAAAAGAAAAAGAAAAAAAAAAATCACATGCTTTTCTAATCTGAGCTTTGCAGAGGGAAGGACTGGCCAAGCACTTCAAGGTCTGAATCAGCAAATCACTTAAGCACACACTGCATTTTAAGCATGTGCATATTAACACTTGACTAAAAGGCTATTTTTATTCTCTGGCTGGTACTCTTAACTGCTTTATTGGCTCTGTGTGTGCCCACTTTAGGTGAACACCCGGTTTTTGGATAGGATTCAGCTTCAGATTTTGACAATTAATTTTGATTTTGCAGGGGCTTCTGTGAGAGCCAGAAGGATTTACTGCTGTTGCACATTCCAGCACAGACACAGGGCTGATTCAGCTGCCTACCACTCATCTAATGGCACTGCAGGTAACTCAGGTCATCTTGACATCTAATTGCTGCTAAAGAGGGGCCTGAGTCTTCTTTAGGCCAGTGTCACTTGTGCCAGCCCTACAGATCTCAAGGGGTTGTCGTGTCAAGTGTTGGAGGGAGCTAATTTAGCAATTCTAAGAAGTTATTTTCCAGTACGGTCAGAAAGGTTTGAGTCAGTTTGTCCTTATTCTGACATGTACAGACAATTCAGAGACCGCTGAGCATCCCACTTGGAGCTGCTCCTTCAGGAGGCAAAGGTCCCTGTATGTCATGAGTCATTTTTGTAAAGCACCATGAGATTGCCTTAAAGACACTCGAGCATCTCAAATAATACTAAGTGCCTGTGTGGTCAACAAAATCGAGTTCAATGGAGATGAGAGTTTTCCAGCTGGGCCCTCATTTGACAAGCTGAAGAGCTTTAAAGGCTCTATAGACAAAAATGAACCTGTTCAGCTGGGAGCACTACATCCCAGACTCCTCTTCTGAAGCTGGAGCAGCATCCAGTCCTCAGAGGTAAATCCACTCACCTATGAACAGACAGCTGGTGCCATTTCGGGTGCCAGGGGCTATGCATGACAGCTGTACAGCCCTGGCAAATGTGATGCAGAACCTGAGGGAGACCTGTGACCTTTAGGAATGGTAACTGGAGGCCAGCACACAGGTTAAAGTAAGGAATTGAATTTAATGCCTTATCAACAGGCTCACACAGAGGCGTTCATTAATGCACAGTGTTAAAGCAGACCTGAGCAATCAATAGCATTACTTCCACCAGTGGTGCAAAATCAGAGGACTCTAGGAGGAGAAAATATACAAATCAGAGTTTACAAAGTACAATCCACCTCTTCTGCTGTTTGTAGGGTAGATAGATTTTCATTAGACAAATATTTCTGGGGAAATAAACATGGATATTGTTGAAATGATTGAGGGAGTTTTTCATTCTTTTTTATGGCTCACTAAGAGAAAGAGATCTCATCTTCCAAACCCAGAAATCTTTATTTATCAGAAATAATCTATGCTCCAAGAGACTTTTTAAATGCCATGAAACTCCTTTGTTCATTATAAAGAAGCTCTTATTGACCACAAGTTCAGCTTCACAATGGACAGTGCACAAAGAACAGATACTTTATACTGGAACCTTAATAAATATCAGTATGAGGTCTGTGCTGAAAGAAAGAACAAACCATCAAACTAAATTACACATTGAAGCCATTAGTGTGGCAAATAAAGCCAAAGGAGGAAATTCTCAGTATCCAGTGGACACCAGGCTAGCTGGCTCACACAAAGAGATTCAGCCTAAATTTATTTAAGTTGTGTGTACATTGGTCCTTGATGGAATTAAAAATGAATACTGTCCAGTCTGTTTTCTTTTTTTTCCTAGTGAACACTGAATTTACTGATTTACTGAAAAATAAAGCTTTAAATAAGAAATAAAAAGTGTCTGGAAAGAGGAGGCAAAATCAGTAATTATTTTCAGCCATGAAGACAATGAGCACTTTGAGAATATAATAATATTTTATTTTATTTTATTTTATTTTATGTTATTTTATTTTATTTTATTTTATTTTATTATTTAAAAATGCATGGTTTTACTTTCACCAGAACTAACTGAATTCATCTTTTGGAAGACTATCTTGTACTCAAGCTAATCATCTACACTGACAGAAAAAAGATCAAGAAATGACATCAACTAACCTCAGAAAGAAAATAAGTAAATTTATGTGTTTGTATTGATGAAACACTTGAGCAGAAAAAATTGTGCCATTTTTTTTCAGTTTTGATGAGACATTTTGCTATAGTAAAATTCCCCACCTTTTTTGTGTGGTTTGGCTACCAAACAGAAAAGAAACTGAATTATTCACCCAGCTCCAGTGCCAACAAGTATGTCGATTAGTGTTAAGTATTGTAGTTTTTTTTTTTTATTCAGCCATATGTCCACTTTGGCTAGGATTGAGGCCAGCTGCTAATTTTATACAAGATATAAACAGATGCTGGGTAGCAAATCTTGATGTTTCCTTGCCTAAGATTAAAACTACCCATTTATGAGGAAAATTCTCGCTTTAGTGATTGTTGCAGGTCAACCATGTCTATGGTAACGACCATTTCAGATAAAACCACCTTTCTAGACCTGTTTTCATGGATGTTTTTCTTTTTCTTTCCTTCTACGTGGCTCATGGAGGACGTAAATATCCACAGGCACATACCTGAGAAAAACAAGCATTTTTTTCTTAGCCTCTTCACAAGCAACTCCCTGGATTCTGTTTCCAGATGGAATATGAAGGCACTCAGATGCCTTGAATGGATTTTCATATATGCTGGTCCTTTGCCAACAGAAAGACCTGGAAACAGAAGAGTTCCTAAGTGGATGCAGCATCCAGAAATATTAAGCCATTAGGTAGATCAATTTCCTCCTCAGCCACCTGCTTGGGGATCTTGTACAAACATTGCCCCCTGCACACTGTGGTACAGAGACCATTTGTTGTCTTGAAAAACTCATCACAAAACTATTTATCTTTGTTTATGTGGACCATAAAACTCTCAAATTCTACTTATTTCTGGTGCAGGACTATCCTGGGGCTAATTTCCCATTCTCTCTGTTTAAAAGCACCTAAAAAGCACCTAGTAAAAAAGTCTTTTTTTTTTTTTTTTTTTTTTTTTTTTTTTTTTTTTTTTTTTTTCCTTGCAAAAGCTTAATGCTCACGATTCCAGATGAAACAAGCACTAAAATGATATTTGATTTGCATATCTCATAACTAAATTTTAATTTAAACAAATGCAAAAAAAGAAATCCTAAAGGTGAAGGCTTGCTTTTTTGTTTGTTTGTTTGTTTTGGTAAAAGAGAGCTACTCTGGAGCTAACACTTTTAGCACTACACTGATGTGCTAATTTCTCTGGAGCTGACACTTTTAGGACTACACTGATGTACTAATTTCTCAGAAGTATGGATTTGGTGCTTATGTCTGTAAAGAATATATAGAATGATAACCTGATTGTACTTCACTGAATGTTCAGCCTCATACAAAAGTCAAATCCACTGCCTTTTTCTAAATTACTTCCTCTCTTGATATATGGACCTTATTTACAGCCTCTCTTTGTGCAACCATAACACCATCACACAGGGCTTAGGTTCTGAAAACCGTAGCAATTGCCTGAAAATTGATTTGATGTCTTTTGCCCATCCCTCCCTCAGGTCCCTCAAGACATTTTAATATGAGCCATGACATTATGATGGATGAAATCTGGCATTTTACTGTAGCAATGCTACTCCCATGTGGAAAATAACAGCTTGTTCAAAGCCCATCTTCCAGCCAGATTTAGGTTATACACTAAGCCACATCTTCAGTCTCCCCCTTCTCTCTACTCTTTCACAGTATCCTTTGCAAACAGCTTCATTTTGTACATCAACCTGTCTCAGCACCAGATTCTTGCTAATCCTTTACACTCTGTGTAGCTGCCTCAGAGCACCCAGGCTACAGCTACACCCTTTCCCTCCCCAAACTCTCTTGGAAAAGCAACAGGCACAACTAATTCAGCTAATTCACTGGTAATTACCTGAACAGAAAAGGAATCTGGTTAATATGTGGAATTAATTCACTGTAAATCATCTCTGACAATGTGAAGCTCCTGGTGAACTGTAAGTATAGTGATAACAGGTTGCACACAGACTGGATCAATGAGCCAGTTCTTGTAGATGTTCATGTGCTTAATTTACCCAGCTGAAGTCAAGGCAAAACAAAGAGGATTTTGACTTCTGGGTTCTGAGGAAAAACAAACTCATTTTGGATAACCAGAACATTTAGGAATATCTGATGTTCATCTGGGAAAACCTATTCTGTCATCAACCATTGTAGTTGCTTATTTTGTTCATGAATAAAGTTGTAACCACACTGGAAGGCGTTTTTCTTCTTACACAACCTTAAATTCCTGAAAGTCTGAAGTGAGCCATCTCTTTTTGTACATTAAAAGATGTGGTCATAAGATAAGCTGAACCCTGAATTTTCTTCACTGACATTGATGAGACTGCAGCATGACTAATTCAGATGTGGCTTTCTCTAATGAAAACTACAACAGGGGAAGCAGCAACACCAACCAGAGACTTAGCAACTTCCAAAACCAGCTAGGAAACCTCAGCAGGAAACATTTTTGCTGCAACAAAATAATATTGTAGGAGGGAGGCATTGTTCCATTTCTATTTTCACTGGACTTTCTATGTTGTGTTGATTTGAGCTGTTCTCTCTCACTGCCGTCTACTGGGGAATGCTGTTAATCCGAATTCTTAAATAGGACAAGGAGTGCACTGCAAAGCTGTAGAGGTTAATTTTAAACTGTTAATGTATAAAAGATGCAGGTAAGCATCAAGGAAATTTTGTAAACCTTTCTCTGTAGACTGGTGCTTAGCTGGCCATGGGATTTTGACACATAAAATGTCAGGATCTGCCTTCTGTCAGTAATCACAAAGGTGGTCTTTAGAAGAAAAATGGTTTGTGCCAGGATTATGAGGACAATAACAGCCCTTAGCACCCCTAAAGGGGTTTCTTTCCACCCCTGTCTGTATCCTGTGACCTGAAGCCATCACGCCCTGTTCCAGTGACAGGTTGGACAGCACAGCCCCGCCCCACACACCAAAATCCTGGTTCCATTTCACTTCCAGCAAAGATTCATATCCCCTGCCTTGTGTGCAAATCTCATGCTGAAGAAATCATGGAGAAAAAAAAAATGAAGTACAGAGTGGCTGAGGAATCTGAGTCAATTAACCCCTTAATTATGAAGAGGAGAAGAATTGCGCTCATTTTTCCATTTCTACACATGGCACTCTGAGTCAGCAACTTCCACAAGCAATCTTTTTGAACCCTAAACATTTGTACATAGATTTAAAGTGCAAACGAATATATTTGTATGTGAAACAGATATTTACAGCTCCAGCACTGAAAAATAGGGGTTTCTTGTCTCTTCTGTCTTGTGATGATAATGTACACACACTGTGAGACCAAATATTTCATCATATGTTACCTTAACTGGCAGTATAGAAGTGCCTGTATAGTTCATGGAACATTATTGAACTATGTGTTGATAGTTGATTAATAATAATAATAAATGTCTGAAAATCTTTTACCATTTCTTTTAGTTGATTTTTTTTTCTCTGCTGTCCTTTAGCAAATTTTTAGATTTAGTTTAGCTATTTCATGATCTGGTTTCTCTTCTCTTCTCTTCTCTTCTCTTCTCTTCTCTTCTCTTCTCTTCTCTTCTCTTCTTCTTTTCTCTTCTTCTTTTGATAACCTGAGAAAGTCTTGCAACCGAATGCAGTATTAATTATATTTCAAAGCAAACCTTTTATTCATTTGGGGACAATCTGTGAAACAGAAATGTGTGACTGAAGCTGCTGCCAAGCCAATTACTGCAAAATAACTCAAATATGTCTCGACAGATTGCAATTTTTCCTATTGTTAGATTGTTTATTTTTTAGATCAAAAGGTTATGTTCCCTTAAATTAGACTTGTATTTAAATATTCCATAACTTTGTGCATGATGGATCTGTAGGTGCATGTAGGGAATAGACAGTGAGGCAAACAAATTGCATTCAACTAACAATGAATATTATTGATCTATTTCCACTTCTTTTTTAGAAATCATCTGCAAATACAGTGCAAGTATCATAGATTCATAAATTCTAGGACTGGAAGGAAAATTACAGTCTAACTTCTTTCATAAGCAGAGGAAATCAAAAAGAGCTTCTTTCTCAGTCATTTTTGCATCAAACATCTCTTTTACAATATACAAAAATGTGATTTAATATCTTTCAGTGGTGGAAAATCCACTGCTTTCCTAGGTAATTTTTTCTAGCAGTTAAGGATGTATTATTATCAAAAGGAAATTTCTACTGTATTTATTTATGTAATTGCCTACTCTTAAAAAGGAGCAAAATCCTCCCAGGCCAGACTGTGAATTTTTGCTCAAATGTGAGAATTCCTAAGGATGCCAATGGAACTAATACTTCCAGCAGTGTTTGCTGTAAGCAAAGTGGATACAACATGTTTTATGAATTTGTTCAGTTTCGAGTTATCTGATGAATATTTTATAGAAATATATGACAACCTATTGATTGCTTATGACATATTTGCTGCTGCAGTTATTCTATTCATAAACATCCAATTGCAAGGCAAAGTAAGAGATTCAAATCACACAGCTATTTTTGTTTCCAGAAGAAATAAAACTTCTGCAGTGGGAAAAGCCATATATACATCTGTGCAAATAAATACACATTTTTGATCTGTCTCCTGTGCTAACAATGAAATTGCATTATTACTTGTAAGATCTTTCTTCACACTAAAATTCATCGCTAAATAGTTGTTGTTCATCTCTAAACCTTTGTTGACTTTGCACAGCATTGCCTGAATTCCCTTATTTTTTCTGGTTACAGCTTTATCTGTATTTTGGACTTGCTCTTTGACACCCCATTTTTTCAACCCTTAACAAGCTGAAAAATTTCTGGTTAGTAGAGCAGAAAACAAAGAGATTGCTTCATGCACAGATTGTAACACAACTCCAAATAATCCTGATTGAACTTTCAGATGTGGTTATTGATTATTGAACACCCAGATGTTCAATAAATAATTAATTGCATATGGACCTTCCGAAAATATAAAGTGTTCCACATGTGCCTCCAAATTCCCTGACCAGAAATGAAAGAATTCTGCCATTAGTCTCTTTATCCAACCTACAAAAAACAAAGAAAATGGAGTTTGGCTTTTTTTGTATTCTGGCAAAGATTTAGACATTATTGCTGCTCCTGCATAAATTCATTTGGAGCTGAAGGCAAAAGTTTAAGAACTGGTGGACATCCCTAAAAGCCTCTGAGCTCACTGGATTCAGAGCTGAAATTTTCATCTTGTTGGCTCTGCAGAGTCCAAATGGAAGTGACAGTTGGTTCTGTCAGTAATAAGCAAACCTCTAGCCTCCCAATTTTTTAATTGTTTTTTCCCTATTGAAGAACCTTATAGATATTCATTTGTCAAAAAGAGAAAAAGAACAATGAATGGCAAAGAAGAAATTTTAAAGAGTGGTAAAGAAGTTTCTGTATTCTCCAACTATGTATTTTTTCATTTTGTTCTTTTTGGATGAGTTTGAGCAATGCACAACATCTAAACCAGATCTCATCTTGCAGGGCCTCTGCTCTTTTAGAGGTGGAAGAATTCACTTTTGTTTTTCCTTTGAGATATTCTTTATAAAACCTCGTCTCACTGAATTTGATCTCAACACTGAGCTGCCATCTTTCATGGCAAAAACCTCTTTACTTCCCAGCCCACAACCTGAAGGACAATGCACACCAGGGACTCTGACGTTGTTTCTAGGAGGAGCCATGGTTTGGTTTTGGATTTTTTTCTTGTTTTGTGTTTTTTTTTTCCCAAAGGACATGAAGCAGTACCTAGTTTGTTCTCACCGTGGAACAACTAATTTATAGTAATCTTGTTCAAGGGAACTCTCAGAAAGTATTCTACAGGAGACTATGACTATATTTGTTTGCATTTTGTGGGCTGTGATTACTGCCTCTGACTGGTGGAAAAAATTGACAGCTTTACATCATTCTGTTAGCCCCACTTCCCACTTCAGCCACCTGGCATGTTGGTTTTTTTTTTACACTTTGGATTATTTGTAGTAGGATGCAGAAATGGTAATCCGTCTCAATAACTGCAGAGGGGCTTGGGTGGGTGGTCTTCAAGGCACTCTATCATCTTAAAAAAGTGACATAAAATGGTCCATCATCAACTCACCTTGGTAAGAATGCTTGGAAAACATGATCCTGAAGGTGAGACAATCTAATTCTCTCCAGATAAAAACAAAGCAGGAGAAACTGGGGGTCTACAATGTGGGCTTAACTCATCAATAGGTTAACTCACCATATTTAAAGGCAATTTTGTAGTTGCTGCACCAAGAGATGGACTCACTCAAAGAGCTTGGTATAAAAACTCCTACAAGCCCTTGAAGGTTGCAATCCAGCATATGTGCTCTAAACCTGCCAAGTATAACCTCTGAATGGTCACCAGGCTATTGGCTCCAATACTAAAACATATTGAGGAGGAGTGGAAGAGGGGAAGGCAATCCAGGAACGGGAGAAGCTCGTGCCAAGAAAGTGTCACACAGATATATAGGAGCCAATTACCTTTGTAATTGTGTTTTACCAATAAAAGCCAACATTGTGTCCAGATTCCTGTAAGATCTGCTTGCTTCACTGACAGTTTACAAGTGCAGTTAACGAGTTAATGGGAAGATACAAACTCTCATTGAAGGAGAATGACTATATTACATGAAGAGGAAGAAAAATGTCGTGAATGTAAGAAAAAGTCATCAAACTTCACCAGAATTCCTGTTAATCCCCTCGAAGACAATTAGATACTGAGCACCCACCAGGATAAGTCCTTTATTAGCATCTTTCTATAGAATGATCATTATGTGGAATGAAACTTGCCATGGAAAGGGGCACCTGTTTCAAGGTGTTTTTTTATTAATGATACCCCACAGGCTGGTCTTTGCAAATGTAATTCCAGCCTTCTTATCATCAAAACAAATAAATTTAAATAAAGCTATGATAGAAATGGTTCAGACCTGTTGGTTTAAAGAGCCACTGCCACACATACAACTTCAAATTTAAATGTCATGCCTATAGTTTAAATGTCCATATGCAGTGCAAGTTGTTGGAACAAAAGGAGGAATAAAGACAATAATAACAATAGTGGAAAGATTAATGTTTTCTGATCCTAAAAGGCAAACCCAGGGGCTAAGATTTCCAGTAAACTACATTTGAGTACACTACAGATCCAAGTTACTTTTGTAACCTGCATTATGATACTACCCAGATACCTCCATCTGGTCATGTATTTATCTCCAAAGCAAAGATTTTACTATTATTATAAACGTTATTATTCCCTTTAGAGACAGGGAATGGGGGATGAAGTCTTAGCTATTTCTCTAAAGATTATGTAGCAAAAGACAGAATTAAAATAGAATATTAAGTCTGATTTTGTGACTTAAAGATTTGAATGAGGCACAGTCTTTTATTCTGAATTCCCCTCATGCTCTGACTTCAGGCTGTTGCACAGCCCAGCCCTTCCCTCTCCGGGGTCTTCCTTCCTCAGCATTTCAAATGGACAGTCAGAAAAGGGAGTTACCAAAATATCAAAGAGCATTTCTAAAGTAACACAATAACATTATTTTCCCTAAATTATGCAAGTTACTGATTGTTACATGAAGAAGGCAGAAAAGATAGCATGGAAAAAAATATAAAAAATTTAAATGATGAAGAACTAGGGAAGTTGGAATTTTGTTCACATGAAAAGCAACCATAAACAAAATTTTCATGAGGCACATGCCTTACAGTCTTGGTCTGTGGATGCACAAGAAGCTGGGGACATGTCCAGGACTGTTGACCCAGCCTGGCCAATGGGACACACCATACCCTGTAATGTCATGCTCATACATATATATATAGTATATATAAACATATATCAACACTCATCTATAAAATTATAAAGTGAGGGTAATCTGAATGGTGAGCAATTGCATTGTGCATCACTCATTTGGTATATTCTAGTTCTGTTATTATTATTATTATTATTTATTCACTTCCTTTTATATTTTGTTAAATTTTCTTCATGTCAACCCACAGATTTTACTTTATTTTCCCCATTCTCTCTCCCATCCCACTGCAGTGTGGGAAGTGAGCAAGAGGCTGTGTGGTGTTTAGCTGCCTGCCAGCTTAAACCACAACACTTACTAAATGTAAATCATCTTTAATTATACTTATATGCTCAGTCAGGAAAGAGAGACAACTCTTTTTGAAACATCCCATAGAGTTAATATTAAAAATTATTTTCAGTGTATTTCTAATAACCTTTCAGTCAAAACCCCTTTGAACTACAGTCCTAGAAACTTCACCTGTAAGAATTTTAGATTCCAGGTATATATTTGCTTTCATTAGGTATGGGTTTGCAGAAAGGAACTGCCTTTGATCTTATCAACATCAAAACACTGCACATGCAGATTTTCAGGCATGCAGACCCATGCAAGGATAACCTCATCCCCTGACTTCCTATTTATGATGACCAAGCCAGATGCTGCACCAGAAGAAGCCTTTCATGAAAATAAGCATTTGCAGGAGAGTAAGGACTTGAAAATCCAGATATTAAATTTTGTTTTGCCAAGTATATGTGACCCTGGGAGCTTTCATGTCCCAAAAGTTGCTTCTTGCAAGGGTTTTTTGGAGAAATGATTTTTCTTGTCTTCATTCATGTATTCTTGGTCTCAGCACAGGCCTTCATTCTGTTTTGTCCAGTTGTGTCAATCCTGAGGTCCAGATGTGCATTTAATTTGCATCCAGGGATGGAAACCCTGCATAGAACATCTCATCACCTGTTTTTGTGGGAGAAAAATCCCCAAAAACCCTGTAAATCTTGACTAGAAAATAGCTGTGATACTCTACATATCATCTAGATTAAGGGCAGCAAGTGTGGCATCTGTTGCAAGCTGTTCCAGGAGATATTTGGTTACTGAAAGTCAGGGATTAATGAGACAGTATCTCTACATGTTGTATTCTGGATTTTATAAATATATAGACACAAAAATGTAAGTAACAAGTTGCTTTGTGTGTTGAAGAGCTTCAACATGTTCTCTGCATCAGGACCAATACATATGAAAATTTATCAGAGAAGAAAGAGAATAAAGACTGAGAATAGTCTAAAACATGTCTGAGCAGGTCAAACACTATAAATCTTCAAACTGATGATATTCATGATCTGTTGAACTTTAGTTTTCCACTGCACATGATACCACACCTCCCTGGGAGATGTGAGAAAATATGAAAAGCTGTCTTAAATTAATAACAAGTCTATAAATATATAAATAAATGCTACGTGTGTATATATATGGAACAAAGATAACTGTTAGATGAAGTAACTGAGAAATACACTTAAAAGGATTTTTTTCAAACTGTAATAGATTCTTGCTCTAAATCTTGAAACTTTCCAAATTTAAAAAGCAATCTTTTCCCCCATTCTGCCAAAAAATCTATAGGCCCCAGCAGCTGAGACAGTCACAGTATCTGTCTGTACTTGGAGTTAAATTTGCATACATAAGCTTATTGAAGCAGTGTTGAGAATATTTCTTACCTAGTGACTTGCAGGTGTTCTGTAAGACAGGATTTACTTCCTTTGCTGGATTGGCTCTCAGGCATTAAATTCCTTGAAAATTAGTTTTAGTGTGTGCACTTAGCAAACATGGGGAGACACTGGTCAAGTGGCCCTAAAGCTTCTTCCTCTTTCTTGTATTATCCTATGAAATAGGATTGCCTGGGAGAAATTCTGGTGCTTGGAGTTTAATGAAACCAAGTATGTGGGGTTTAATACACTTGATACTTAATTTCCACCACTCCCATTGACTTAACATTATCCTGTATTTTGTGTTCTGCAATTTCATAAGTTTAATAATTTGATAGCACTTATGGCCAGAAGGTACCTTTAGATCATCTAGCCTGGCTGCTTGCCTATCCTAACCCATTGTATTTCACATGCATGAAGCATTTTAAGCTCAAAGACTACATTTAAATGGAAGATTTTCAGACTTCAGCAGGCTGAATGCTGTGCTGCAGACAGAGAACAGGAGGGAAGACAGGTAAGAGCTGTGTCCAGGTGGCTGCAAACACAGAGAGTGGATTATTTGATACTTCAGATAAGAAGAAAAAGAGCTATAAACACTGCAAGCTGATTGTGCACGAGGACCAAACTTTCTGAGTCATGATGGACCAGCTGGAATCTTGAAGTATGAGGATTAATTTTGTGCAGTTTTATTCATTTGTCTGACTTTAGATTGACAGCCTAAAATAAGTCCTGGACAACTGGTTTGATTCATGGCTGTGTTGCCACCGAGCAGGTGTAGAAAGGGAGCAAGTACAACAATCTCAACATTCACCTCCCTTTAACTTGCCAGGCTGGAAAATGGGGATAAAGCAACAGAATTCCTGTGTAAAGCTCCTGACTAAGTCAGAGCTAAAGATTTTGGATATTGATATTGTCATTCAAAACTGCTCAAAATCTGTGACATCTCATCTCTACACAGCTGAGGTTCTGCCCTTTGCAGTCAGCTTAAGCAAAGGCTGTTCAATGAACATTTTTGCCATAGCATTTGAAGTTTCAACATAAGCTCTAATTAAAAGACATAAAAATCCTCTTGCTTATCCAAGGTTTCATTTTCATGGTTCCACAGGAGTGATTTAGAATAATTCTACTTTATAGACTGTATAATAAATAAGGCCAATCTCAAAATCTCAAAACAAACTGAAGTGAGGTAAGTAGGATATAAATCTGGAGAATCTAGAGATGGAATTTTCACGGGTTTAATATGTGATTAAATTATTTTTAGCTGAAGGAAAAAATAATCATATGAGACAAATATCAAGATGCATAATTAATATACTAAGGAGTGTACCATTCCAGATGTATATCATAAAACACAAACTCTGCAGCCTCTTTTCCTACTGTGGATGACACAGGCAAGGGAGAGAGTTGCTGAAATGATTGACATCCTTGGAAGTTTTAATCCCTCCATCTTCCACCAATAATTTTTAAAATTATCACTGGAGGGGTATTAACACTGGAGTGCCAAGGATAATTTTGAATGTATAAACCTATTCCCAAATAAAATGGCATCTTCCAATGTGGTTTTCATTTAGTGAATGAAATCATCCAGGCTTGAATATGACAGTGATAAAGGATAATAATGTGCAGCCATATCTTGAAATTCAATCCATTTCAGTATTCAACAAGCTATTGCCACCTGCTAGAAAAGGAAAATTCATCATTTTTTCCTTACCCAATAAAATAAAATCAATAATTGTGGTGTGTTTCTTGCTCACCAGTGTTTCTTCTTAGGTATTCTAAACTGCATCTGCAATACCTTATACTCTGTATATATAATTTTTATAATTATTTCTGCTCTCATATGCACACCTGCAAAACAACATTATTTGAGGAGCTTGACTACCCTCCTCTTGCCTTTATAAACGTCTGACAGAATGCACAGGGAATTTGGGAAGTGCAAAGAACTACAAAATGCAACTTTACCAAGAATAAAAAACCCTGAAATTTTACACCTGCCTGCAGTAATTGCACATCGTAAAAGTGCTCTGATTTCCAGGAGGACAAAATAATCTTACAACACAACAGGTAAGTGTTAAGTGTGGAGTGGATGATGTGGTGATTAAGGGCACAGCCCTGCCCTCCCAGGTCCTGCATGGGTCATGCAGATTTTGAGCCAAAGAGGAACAGGTTGAGTGCAGGTGTTTGGGGAATGAGGAGGCAGCAGATGGAATGGCTGACTTTGCTGGTGCTCCTAGTGAAATTTAGCAAAATAATTTTGGTGACTTTTATATTTATTGAAAACTTTGCAAATAGGCAAATTTACGTCAAATGGAGTGAAAGTTTTTTTCTCGAGGGAATTTTTTTATAAGCATTCAAGTGGCTTTCTCCAGAGTTTCTGGAGTTTATTAAAGTGGGAGGTGGTGTCATCTTTGTGAAGGAGAAGGTGCTTGGGGAAAGGCATAAGTCTTTTCTCTGGGATCTGTGTGATAAACTGGAATGAAGACCATGTCAACAAGGGCTTCCCAGCAGTATTTTTACAGAGATTATTTTCCCTCCACTGCTGATGTGGAAATCACAGAACCATGGAGTTGTTAAGGACTGAAAAGACTTATAAGTTTATTCAGTCCCACCATTAATGCACATTATGCAGTCCAGTGTTAAACCATGTCTCCAAGTGCCACATTGATATGCTTTTTTAACGTTTCCAGGGATGGTGATTGCACCACTTCCATGGGCAGCCTATTCGAATGCTTCACCACCTTTTCAGTGAAGAAATTATCCTCCTTTGAAAATAGTTTAGTGGACATGAATCATAGAGTGTAACCAAAATTTGCCATCAAACTGGAGGTGGGTGACCTCTCTAGAAGGACTGAAGACTTACCATTACTCCTAAGGAACTCACAGTTTCCAGAAAGGACTGAGATTTTAATATTAACTATACTGTTATTTAACCCCAATGCAGCAACACACATATTTTTCAAGCAAGAGACTCAATTTCATATTGCTGCTCTGAATCAGGCAGAAATGGGCAAGAATTACTTGGAGTTACAAGTAACTGCAGACGGTACGTGAGTGATCAAACTGTACAACAATGCATCCACTTAGAGATATCCTTTAAGGCTTTAGCCTTGATTGGCACATTTGCTATTGAAAAATAGCTTAGAAAAGCTATTTCTTAGAAAAAAACCCATTTCATATGATCCAAAACAACGTATGATCATAAGCAAAAGAGCAACAGCAACAATTTGGTCAATCTGAAACAATTTGGTATGATCAGAATTAATATGATGCCTGTGGCTCTAAATTTGAAGCTCCAGCATTTTGCAAGGATAATGCTTCTGCTGGTAACAACATTTGTACACACACAAACTGCCAGATCTTTTCTTAAAGTCAAAGCCAAGATCAATCTTTTCTTATCTAGTTGTTAATGACATGTACACTGTGGGTAAATATCACTCACAGTTCAGAGACCTTTGATATTTAGTCTCTGCACTGAATGTGGAAATCCCAGGGATGGAATCTCATGCAATCAAGACTCAGTTAGGAAATTTGGATTTAGAAATTGAAAGCTTATCAACAAGGAGATACCTAATCTAAGCATTGCTGGGTCTTCCTATGGTGTCTCTAGTTAATTTTCTATCCAGCTTCCTTACTCTCATAATGATATATTGACAGCTGGATTGATCTCAGCTAAGAGTCTAACACATCTAAAAATGTTCAGGGTGAGAGCAGGAGTCATCCTGACAAATATTGAAATGTCTGCACTGCAATGCTGTTGGCTAAAGAAGGTGATGGGAATCAAGGTGGTGTAAAACATCCCTACTCTTAATCATCATCTTTAATTACATATCAGCCTCTGACCTTTCTGGACATCATTTGATAATTACTTTAAGGCATCCTGTAGATCGTGAAATTTCCCATAAATGTTTTAGAAAAAGATACACATTCCTTCTCCAAAAAAATAGATTTTGGTTAAAGTATCTTTCTAAAATTATCTTTATGATCAAAAAAAATCTACAGAAAGATGTGGACTTACAGATGAATCTGAAAAAGAATTATAGGCAGACTTAGTTTTTTTTTTTTGTTGTTTGTTTGTTTTGGTTGTTTTTTTTTTTTTTTTTTACCTTCACCAGCTGTTTTTAAAAACTTCTTTTGATTGAACTGTTTTACTGAAAAAAATATTCATGCATCAAGACAAAATAAGGAATCCAAATAATTATTAATATGTATTTTTAAAGTAGAATACATGCAGAATTTTTAATCATAGAGTTATAAGTAAAGATAGCAGCCTTTTATTTGACTAATGTAGACAAAAAGATAAGCATATTTTCAAATACAAAGAAGTGGTTTTAAAGCTGAATTCAAACTAAAAGAAAAAATATTAGCTTAATTTAATAAGTATCAAGTCAAAACTCTGGAAAATATGATTGGTACCAAGGAATGGAAGGAATGTTGTCAAGGAACACACAAATATTGATGGCCAAAGGGAGAAATATTATAATGTATCAAAAAGTCATGGCAGATATAATCCAGGTTTTGGGTAATCAATCAGGACTTGAGTTTTAGTTCTCAGACTGATCTCAAGAAAATTTTGTAAGGATTTTTTTCTTCTCATGACTGAAATAGTAGTGAATAACTGTTCTGCAGGAGATAGAATTTCCCTGACCAGAGGTGGTTTTGTCCATTATTTATTGTCTACATGGCTCATTCTTGTGTTTTCATTTCACAAGTAAGACATTTGGTGAAATTCATGAAGTGCAATATGTTCTGCAAAAAGACAAATGAAAGATCAAAGGCTTTATGAGTCCACTGTGGAAATATTTACTGTGCTTGTAGTGGAGATGCTTTAGTACAGTTTAAACCTCTTCCTCGGTTATGATCTAAATCCCTTCGTCATGTTTGTGGCCTACAGGGAGATATTTTTCTGATGAGTTTAGAGATTTGCAGACTGTGAATGGTTAGAAGAGCTGTGAGCAGATATGATCTCCCCATATAAGTTTAATGCATAATTAAACAAGTCACTTAATCATACTGTTCATCGATTTCCTCTCCTAGTTTCCAGGGCAGGATGGCCTGTAACACATTGTGCCTGTGACATGTGGAAGAAATTCTTGTGATATATTTGAATGTTTCTCTTGCAGGAATCTATTCCCCTGGAAAAATGCCTCTTTGGATAAAATTCCCCTTTTAATTATTTAGGTGGGTATCATGAGCGTTCTCCTCAAAGTTAAAATATTGGTGTCCAAGGATATGGCTGGATAACACAGTTTTTCATTATGTGTTTTGGATGTGTTCATGGAAACAGATGTGTTGGTTTGCAGCTCCTTCATAGATTTCAGTTGGTAGGTTGTTGATTTTGATTCTGTCTTTAGTGTTTAAAAAAATGAAGATTATACCCAAGGATTCCTGAAAAATTAAATGATCTTTGTAACTGAAACAACAATGGAAGTCAATAAAAAAATCCAAATTTCTATAACAGATGGTAAACTTATAATCTTTTTAGCTTAGGTATAACACAAACTTCATGGTATTATAGCTAAAAAATGTCTGCATTAACTTCTATATAAACAACATATTTCAGATTACAGATATAAACTATAAATAGAAACTGATATGATGATCCTTATTAAAAAAAAAAAAAAAGGAGAGAAAAGCTCTAGACAACCATCACATATGGAATTTAAAGAAATATTCCACGATTGCTCAGAATAGCACTTCTTATAGTTTCTACTTCGACATATTTCTATGTATGAAGTAGTGTAATTTTTTTTTTCTGTTCATAATGACAAAAAGTGATGATCTGGCCCAGATTTACATGTTACACCCTAGTGAGGCAGATTCATTGCAGGTGGTGGAAAACCAGAGCAAGCAGCACCTGGCAAACTGTGACCTGAATGTGAAGGCATGTAAAATCCCTTCACTGGTGCTCCACTCACTTTTCAGGATGGGATTTTTCCTGGGATAATTTCTGTGCTTTTATATGTAAATTAAATAGTGTGTCATCCAAATTGGAATACCCAAACAGGCAGAGACATGGGTTCTGGAGGAGCCTGGGTTCTGGAAGCAGGCTGGCTACAAAAATTATTATTTTTCTTATGTGCAGTTTGAAAAAAAAATAACTTCAAATCAAGTTCATTGCTCCAAACATATGGATAAATCCTGTTCAGATGAACAAAAAATAAAGGGGTGGAGGGGAAGATGGCAAATGAAAAACTGAATGCTTAAAGAGAAAAAAATAATTTCATTCCTGTTCTCTTTAGTTCAAAACTACCCTTAGATAAATAGTTTATGATAACTCCTACTTTTGTTTTTGTTTGCTTCATTTTGTTTAGCTACCTTAGAAAATTTGGGTTGTGTAGTCTCTTGGGGGAACAATATGATTCAAGTATCTTGTGAGGATCACACAGAGACATGGGAGCTCACAGCATCACCAAAGGTACAAATGGCTTCAGACCTGCTCAGACACAGGGATGTCTGGCAGCCAGGGTTAAATGTGCTAAATTCTAAAGGTAATGAGGAAACAATGGCTGATGGTGTTGTCTTGGTGATTTTTTTGTTTCTTTTTTTTTTTTTTTTTTTTTTTTTCCTTTTACAAGTGTCTGTAAGAGAACTTTTTGTTTTGGGTTGAGCAAAATGACACATTTTATTTCAGCAAAAAAACTCACCCTCTCTCCTCCACTCTCTATGCCATCACCCCAAGTTTTACACTTAGCTCAAATTTTATTGCTGCTTTTGTTGTTCTGTTGCTACCATCACTGTTTTTTACCAATTTGGCAGCTAACTCTAAAAAAAAAAAAAAAAAAAAAAAAGGATCAATTTTTCACACAGCTTGACTCAGGAATATAAGTTGGTGCTGGGCTTTAACCAAACACTGGGCTCTCAATGTGCCCTTCTTGGTGTGTGCTGGGGAAGGATCTCTCCTCCACCAGCCCGTGCATCCTTTATTGCTGCTGCAACAAGGGTGACAACGTGTGTCAGGCCTGGGGGGAGCTGATCCTGGCAGCAGCCACTGCACTCAGCTATAGCCTGCTGTCAATTTTACCTGCCCACAACTCCTCCCGGAGGCCTGAGCCTGCCAGAGTTCACAAAACACAGGACAAATCGTGCTGCTTCATTTTTTTTTTATTATTATTATTATTAGTATTATTTTTTTCAGAAGGCAATTCAGGTGCTCACAAAACCTTGGGCTGGGAGAGAAGACAAATGACAAGTGATAAGGGGCCACCTGTGAGAAGAGATTTTTTTTTTTTTGTCTTGCTATTTTGCACATACAAGTGGAATTCGCAGTTAAATGAAACAGGACAAGGAGGAAATAAATTCCCTCTGATTTATACTTTGTGTGAGACAATTCTGGGATCTCAGCTGTCGGGTGTTGAGCTGGGGTTGTGTAAGCTATTAGGAAGGCAATATTCACACACATGCTGTGCCTGTGGGAGTGGCACACTTGGTTATTGGGAAATGCAAAGATTTTTCCTTGGCTTTTGCAACCCTGCTCAGAAGGGAGATATTGGCTATAAGAAATCAGGCCTTTAATTGAACCTGGTGGATGTTATGTCCCTCTTGAAGATAACAAGCAAGGTGTCTCTGCACAAAATATCTTCAGTGATTAGGAATTTTCTGTGCCTTTGACTGTGCCGTGTGTTGATGAGAAGTTTGACATCATCTCTAGGGGAAAAATGCTAACTGATACCCTGTTCCAAGAAGCCTTTTTAAAAACCCCAAATAATAATAATAATAAAAAATAAATAAAAAAAAAATGATTTTCTGTACAAAACATGCCTTAGCACCTTAGGCATTGCAAGGATCCCAAGCCAATGTGCTGAGGCATAGCATAGCAACCGTCACCAGGGAAAATGTCAAAACTCTGAGACATGCAAAAAAAGAAAAGAAGGCAGGCAACTGGGGAAAGTTCCAGCTTCCCTTACATCTCTCAGAAATTATTTAATTCCCACCTCTGGCAGATAAAATGCAGTTAAACAGCATTGAATCTATCATGACAAAAAGAGAGGAAAAAAATCACACATTTGAAAATATATGAGGTCATCGAAAATATTTATAGAGGGGGATGCAAACTTTGGAAAAACAAAAAAATGGAAACCCATATTTTGAGAGTATCATGCAAAAAATGATGTTGTCTTCCATAATAAATTTTCCTAAATAATAAGTGTTCTATTTGCACTTCAGATCTCCAAAGAGCAAGAACAATTTGTTCTTCTTTAATGGCTACAAAGCTTAAGGCATGTATTGTTTAAAACAGATATCGGAGAGGGATTTTGTCAAACTTACAACATTAGGCGTTCTTTTAGTCATTGCTTAGGGGATGATGTGGAAAATCTCATATTTTACTTTTTAAAATTATTTTTAAACAAAGATTTATCATGACAGAATCCCATGGCAGGAATCAGCTCATATACATATCACATGCAAAAATATGAGGACATGCATCAACTGCTTATGTGACCAGTTTTCTTCTGAGATTTTCTTTTTCCTTTCTTTTACCACAATCAAGGAATTTGGCTGCACTTTTTTGATTGAGAAGTACCATTTAAACTCAAATGAAGAAATGAAAGAATGAAATCTTTATACCACTGCCTAAAGAGGACCTACAGAAAAGCTGGAGAGGGACTTTTTAAAAAGGCATGGATGGATAGGACAAGGGTGAATGGCTTTGAAATTAAAGAATGCAGATTTAGATGAGATATTATAAAAAAAACCCTTTAATGTGAGGATGGTGAGACATTGGAAAAGGTTTCCCAGAGCAGCTGTGGCTGCCCCATCCCTGGAAGTGTTTAAGGCCAGTTTGGATGGGGCTTGGAACAACCTGGGACAGTGGAAGATGTCCCTGCCCATGGCAGAGAGGCTGAAACTCTCTGAGTGACTTTTTGAGTTCCTTCCAACCTAAACCATTCTGTTACTCAGTGCTGTTTCTTCTTGGCAAGCCCAGTTTATTGATCCTGTAGGAGCCTTGCAATATTATTTTATTTTTTAAGCAGTAATAAACAATATGACAAGCTGAGGCCAGGAGCTTTTTATGTGGGCATTAGGGTACCTAAAGTAGAGGTTTTGACCCTTTCCATTGCTCCAGCACTAAAAGATTTAAAATCTGTGAGCAATTTTCATTTCTCAACCTGGACAATATTTTCCATTAACTCTGCCAAAGAAAATCATGGACATTTTTTTTTTTTCTTTAGCCCTTATCTTATAATTATTTACTTTCCTCCTGAATCATTGCCTACAGAACTTTGACACTGTTATTAACTAAATTTAAAATCTTGAGGTAAAGTATTCAGAAAATCAAAGAGAACTTACTGGGAAATTTTAAACTCTAATTTTGTAAACAGTGTTGATCTGCTGGAAATAAAAGATAAGGAAAATCTCACTTTTTAAAATCTGGAAATTTAGACTATAATTAGTTAAATAGAATGTGAAAAGAGATGTTTATCAAGATAATATCTCCTAACTGTAGAGTTAAAATAATAAATATCACATCCTTTTTTGATACAGCTCTTCTTTAACAAAAATCCCACTGTTTCTCCTAATATATTTTTTTAACCTTTGCATCCTCCAGATTCACAGGACTCATTGTATGAAATAGTTATATTTACTAAAGTTTACCTTCTGTAGGTGTGTACAGTCATTAATATTTTATAAAATTTTGTCCCACTCAGAATTGAGAAAACTGTAAAATACATCTTAACTTACAGTTCTCATCAATCTCTCTAAATGTGAGACCATTTTAAAATAAACATAGAGATTACAGTAGGGAGAAGATAAATAAACAAGCAATCTTACTGTGCTTGAGCTGTTCAAAATTTTTCATGTTACAGCAAATTTTCTCTCTTCTTATTACAGTCCTGATGGATGAATGATCCTGGGAAGGCAAAAGAGCAAGTTTGGAACACACCTGAAGTGTGTCTGGATAATTCTCTGCAACTGGAAATCATTGAAACAAATTCTGTGGCTGCATCTAATCAGAAGCTCAATAATTTTATGGCTATTAACACCACAAAGTAAATCTGTAAGGAATGGTAATCGAATATCACACTTCAGGGCATGAACTAATTGTCCAGCAGGTCAGGAAATTATGTGTTGCTCCTGTGTTGCACAAATGCTTAGATGTCCTTTGAGTTTTCATCTCTTTTCCTGAAAATAAAAGGCAAAACACAAGAACTGACTGGACATCCATTGCTGAATGGAGGAAAGAAGAAATCCAACTTTGCAAGGGGTGAGATAAATGGTATATTAATGTAAATCTTCTTTTCCTAGATAAGTCCACTATTTAAAATGTAACACCTTTCCACTGTATCATATTCCTAAATAACTTAAATTAGAGCTGTGCCTGAGAGAAATTAAAAGAGATATGAAGAATCAAGGAGTATTATTTCAGGATTGCTGTCTGACAGAAATTTACCTATACAAGAGGCCTTTTTTCTATTCATTTCCCTTGGTGGGTAAAATCAGAGATGATGATGTGACCCCAGCTTTCCAGGGTGAAACTGTTATGACAATTAATGAGGAAAAGAGAAGGACATGTCAGGACAGATCCCCATCTCTATACAGGAACATATATTAGGGCTTGTATTCAATTTTTCTTTCTTAAAAGGCTCAGAAAGAAGAAAAGAAAGGAGAAAGCATCTTGCCTTAACGCTAGGATGCCTCGATTTCATTGTTTGCCTACAGGGCTGCCCTGAATCCTTGATCCCATTCCATCATAATACAAGCAGCAATCATTTTTTCTTCAAAGGACAAAGTGTGGCCACTTATGGAAAAAAAAAATTAAAAAAAGAAAGGAAAGGATATGCCTCTCCTAACTCAGAAGGTCTTTACTAGAAAAACTACCATTTGGGGGAGATTTGCAAGGACACATCTAAGTAGTGGTTATCAGGAGCTGGGAGGGTCTGTGAGAGAAAGGTCAAGTCTATACATATCCTAAGCATTTGCTACTTGCTGTTGCCAGGCAAAGGTTAGCAGGCTAAATGAACCTTATGTCTAACCCCATGTGGTATTTTTTGTGTTCTTATCTGAACTCCTGTCATGCTGAGCAGAGCAGCTCACACCTGACATTTTTCCCTTTATGGCCTTTTAAGCTACTAAGTTTGATTGGTACAGCATCCTTAGGGAATGGGAAGATGCTGGGCAGGGGGGAGAAAGGGGCAGGCACTTGTAATTCAGGAAAAGGATATTTCTCCCCCATAGGCTTTCAGCCATCTGCACAGTTGTTTCTCTCCATCTCTTCCCTCAGTGACTGAAATCTGAGGTGGCACTCGGATACTCGGTCTACAGGATCAGTGATTTTGGTGGATGCCCACAAAAAGTAAAAAAAGAGAAACAATAAGAATCTCTCTTTGTTAATGAAGCATTTAAATCTTAGGTTTTAATCACATGTCAGGACGCTCAAAGTTAAGGTTGCCACAGCAACACTACAGTAAAGCTCTTTGTGCAGAGCAGTTAGTGAAATGCACAGTTTAATTAAAAATTGTCTCAATTAACTGACAGTTTTCATCCCCCCAAAATCCTCCTCTCTCCTTCTCCCTCTCTGAAATGTCATTGAAATGGGGGCAAGGACAGGAACCGTGGTGGCAGAGCCAGGCAGGCAGGGCCTGAGTTTGGGTCATGGTGTCAGAGGCCAGAGCAATGCAGGTAAAGTTTGCTTCCCTCCTGTGCAGATCTCTAAATTCATCATGAGTTGGCAGAAACAAAAGATTTGCTAGAGTCCATGTGGGAAAAAAAAACCCAAACCAAACAAATTCTGTCCTGAATTCTGCCTCTGTGAAGGGTCTTCTGCTAATGGAGATGTTGGGATGGTTTGGGGATACAAAATATAGAAAAGTTTGAGGAGAAAGTGGGAACAACATCTGGGGTAGCAGCATTGTCCAGTGCTTAGATGGTTGTAAGTGACAACCACTCACTGACCAACAGTGACATCAGTCAACTGATCTGTCTCAAAAGAAAAAAGAAATTGGGATGATACTGATACTTTTCCTGCGACATGACACCACAGTGCTCAGTTTTTACAGGAAAAGCGCCTTGGGATCCTCAAAGGGCAATGATTAGAGAAATGTCTCATTAGCATGACAAGGTGATTTTGCCTTGTGCTTTGCTCAAGGCAGGTGTCACTCCATGTCCTCCCTCATCTCCCTGTTTGGTTCCTGCTTTCCTGCCCCTTGGTGAAGCTCTGGTGTCCCATGCCTGCAGCAGTAGGTTACACCTGGCTCAGTTCTGGTGCTGTTGGAGCAGCAAGGCATGGGAAGTGCCATTCAGAATTCACCTTCCACTGCCCAGTCTGGGGTCAGAGCCTCCTGCTCCACAGGCAGAGCAGCCCTTTAAAAGACCGCAAGAGAAGCAGATTTGACGTGGACTCATGGGGGAAGGAGCCGACAGAAAAAGAGAAGAGGCAGCCAAAGGTCACTCTGGCCTGCCAGCTGTAAAAACAATCCAAGTGACATGGCAATAAAATCCAGGCTTGGGAGCAACCTCCTCCAGCTCCTAATGGTGCACTCGCTTACCCCTCTGTGCTCCTGCCCGCTGCCTGCAGAATGCCAGCACAGAGAGTAAGGGAACCAGCGGGAGGCATGAGGCAGGGAGCAAGGGTTGCACAGAGGGAGAGGAAGCTCTGTCTGGCAAAAGCCAGGGATGATGGGGGGAGCAGCCACTACAGGACGCTGAGATCGAGCTTTTTAAGTACATTTCAGCAGAGCACGTTTGCTTCCTAAGAAATCTAATATCCTTTGGGTCAGTGCAGGCCAACTGTTAGATATAAAGAATTCATAGCACTTGCAATCCCCAGATGAACCATTTTCAATTCTTCACGTTTCTGAAAGGCCGTTGTGTCTATCTATCAGCAGTGGCTGTGCTCCATAACGAGGGCCGTCTCCTGCCTTTGTGCCAAAGTGTAAATATTGCATTGCAGCAAGCAGCAGTAGATAATGCATAATAATGAGCTGGGTTTGTTATATGATGTGCTAACCAGAGCTCTTGAAAACAATGCATCAAGTTTAAAAAATAAAAACAAAAAACCTAACAAAACCAAAAACAGAGAGAGAGCCAAAAAAAATATTTTCTCCAGAAAAATAAAATACCCTCTGTGTTGGATGTAGAGGTAATTGCTTACAATTCTGAAAAATAGATAACATGGTCAGAAACATGAAGACAAGGATAAAATATCAATTCTTATCTGATAAGCCATTGGAGTCATCAGTATAAATTCACTTAGACATCAGCAGAGTTTCTAAGCAGAGTTGAATTTTCATGCTGGATAAATGCATGTTTTTATATAGTCTCTCTTATTTAATGGGGGCAGGAATTCTAGCACATGATTACACATGATGAAAAGAAATATTGTTCGAGCCAATAGCAATCAAGTGTGAGCCTCATGATTTTCATAGCTAATTTTTCCAATTCTCATCAGTAACACATTTTTTTCCTCCTCAATATGCAAGGTACAGCACTGTAATGACTGTCAATCATCTGGCTTTGTAAGCCACGAGCACTTTAGAAATCACTGAACCAGTGTTTGGCAGAGGCCAACAAAATCCCATGAATGCAGTGTGAGTTATCTGGTCCGTGTATCGCCATCCAAGAATTTTAACAATGTGGGCCAAAACGAAGGGCAGTTTGATCTCTTTTTCATGCATGATGTGCTAAAGTGTCTGTGGCAGGAAACAAGCCAGTGGCCAGCGTTCAAGTTTCTCACTGCTGAGGGATGTGGCGTTTGCAGGCGCCCACATGGATCCCACCTGGCTCCCTGATGCTCCCTTGCCTGTGCAGCTCCCAGCAACTCAGATGAGACCAAGGACTGACAAGTTGCTAAATATCATCTGCTTTCACCACAAGCAGTGGGAACTGGTGGAGTTTAGCATCTCTCAGGATTCAGCTCTGAAGGTGCGAGTAGTTTTACAATTCCATCCGCTAAGAAACAGGCTGAGAAAACACTTTGCACACATCAGCACACAGACTAGGCAGCAACATGTCTTACTCATTGCAGGGCAAGGATCTGTATGCCAAAGGCTCTGCAGGATGCATTTTTTCACAGGCTGTGATAGTGCTGTTTCCAGGTGTTTATTCCTTTCTGAGGTGTCCAGGAGAAGAAGTATTTGGCAGGTAGTCCATTTTTTAAAGGTTTTTCTTAATTAACCTTGCACTGAAGAAAACGGCTTGTACAAACCCAGCTCAATCCTGGGAAAACCCAGAAAGATGAATAGTATTTAAATCTTTGAAATTTGAATCTTTGAAAGTCTGGATTTGTCTTATATAAATTTGATATCTAAGATTAGGCACCTTTACTAATCATCTAGGTTTCCTCACTAGTGCTTACAGGGACATCAAATGCAAAGTTCTAACTCTTCTTTTGACCCTATATATCTACTTTTGGCCAATAATAAATTACCTATTCACACTACAAAATTCTTCTCCACTTCATTTTAAAATCTTCTGCATAGATTTTTTTTTCTCCCCAGCACAAGTTAAATAGGAATAGAAAGGAGTAAGAACACCTAGGGGGTTATTTAGCATTAGCAATGAGACGAGCCCTAGTGGTGGATCATATTCCCCAGGAATTCAGTTGAGAAAAAGAAGTTTGCTTCAGAAAACAATACAGTTCAAGCCATGACTTCAAAAGTATGACAACAAATGAGTAACATTTAATGTGAGATGCTTTAAATGGATTAAACCAGGGAATAAACTGATAGTGTGTTATCAGGAAGACTGACAATAGAATCTAGGGGCTTCCTGGGTATATGGATTCAATTTTATCCAGACAAAGCTGTAAAGAAACAGGAAGGATTAAAAAAAAACAATAAAAACCAAACCTTAAAAAAGAACAAAAGAAATCCACAGGTAACTGAACATCATATTTCCTATTTTTATTTCTCCTTGTGCACATTTCTCATTAAGCACATCTGATGGGGAAAAAAAAAAAGACTCCTTGAGCTTGGGTACTATCACTAACCACTATGCAAGAACCCTAAAGCTTATCAGACACATCTTAAAATGGATTACTTTTTTATTTTTTATGATACTTTTCTTATGCATTAAGAATAGACAGCTAAAAGCCAAGAAAAACACTGAGGGTCAAGGCTAGATGCAATTTATAGCTGCTAGTATGGACACTAAATACTACAAAATGCTTCAATTTCTGTTTAGACATGAAATTGGTGTATTTTGTACACTGGACTGGGAGCTAACTGGTTACTATTATCCTGTCTATTGCTATTTGGTAATATGACCTACTAGCAGAGAAAAAAAAAAACCCTCAACTAATTCTATGTCATGTCTTCAGTCATAAGAGTGTATAAACACTTGAATATAGAATATCTTTTACTCAAGAGTGGCAGAATTATTCTGTAACTGCTTTTGTCACCCTGTTTATATTTTTTCATATGAATCTTCAAATAAAAGAGAACAACCATTTATAAGTTACATCTTTACCTGTACATTCCTTTGAGCTAAAACAGAACAGAGTTCACCCATCCTCCTGCATCCTAAGTCAGCAGTTCACCAGCTTTGAGAATTTACTCACAATATCAAAATGTAGTTACCACCTTGACTTTGCTAAGCAAGACACACTTTAGAAACAGAACCTTTTTTGTTCCAGAATGCCTCATCAGTTAAAAACACAGAGAGATTTCAGATACAACGTGGTTATGGAGAACAGTTCTTTAAATCTACTAAGAATAATCAAATGTTTTATTTTCCATTGTTTTTTCCATATGGGTTGTATCAAATACCAAAGTTCCCTGGAGTGTGAGACTGCTTTATTTGATAGAAAAAACGGATTTATGTCTTGATCATTGTGTCTGAAACAAAGTGAGAAATCTGATGTCACAGATATAGCTTTTTAAATTATCCATGAGTACTCTTAAGTATTTCCAAATTATTATTTCTACGCCTTAATAGCATTTAAGTGTCAACTTTAGTGCCAGAAAAATATCTTATATAAGATAGTCTTCTGTGATTTCCACTGGTCAAAATGTAGATATTAGTAAATTTGTAGTGTTTTCAACTTGTGTAAAAACTTATTTAAGCATTTAGTTTTGTATTTAAAATACTCTGGATTCTGTCCAGTGACTGTTGCTGTGAGTGGAAGGCTTACATAAATTCACATACGTCTTTAAAGAAAAGAAAATTGGCTTTGGGAATGCTAAACATCTGTAGAAATTAATGAGTTCTGTTTAAAATACTGTCAAAGGTTCATCTGGGAAAATACACATTACTTGGATAACTTAAGATCAGCTTCTGTATTAGAACAGAAGACATTTCACTGCTGGATTCTAAGGATACACTGAAGCTTTGTGCTCAGAAGGTGTGTAGAAGCCAAGAAATTTTCAGGTTTATTATCAGATCAGCTGATGACTCCCAAGGTGGCCACAGGAGCTTAATGCATCTCTCTCTGTCTTTGTTTGTATATATGATATTTTTGTAGTACATTACTAACTTGAAAAAAGAATTAAAATGCATGGTACATTTGCTTCCTTTTGCAAATTTCTCAGGGAAAAACATACCACAAACCAAAACAAAAATTCCTCTTTAGTCAAAACCAAAATAAAAAGATAAAAAATAAAAGCAACAGTAAAATGTTTTATGTGAGGAGCATCTTAACTTAGATTTTGAGCTTATCAGAAAAATGTCCATTCCATCTGTATTTGAAGGATAAAAAATACCAGAAGGAACCCTTTCAGAAGAAAAAAATATTCAATTAAAGCAGGAGCTTTTCAGTTAATTGGTATTAGCATTTAAATTCCGGAACCACTTTTAGCAGGTATCCATTTCTGAATTTCACCAAATTATTTTGTTATTGCAACTTGGTTTTACCATTCATTATTGCTCTTCCAGGGAGGAATGAAAGGAAAATTACTGCACAAATAGTCTATTAAAAAGTTATGTTTACCTGATCATGAAACGTAGACTAAACTGTGCATACTAGTTAAAATTTTTGGGTGGCAATGCTGTTTTATACTTAGCATCTGCAGACAAAAAAGTTGTTGCTGACAGTGTGACACACATGAAATTAAATGTATTTATAAAACAAGTGGAGAAACCATAGTCCTCAGAACACTTTCTGTCAGAAAACACCCAGGTGTATAACTGAGACAACCATTAATACTGGGTTTGAGCTTATATTTCTAAAAAAAACTGAGCACGACTCTGTATCAAACTGCTTTTGTTGTCAATAGACCCTGGGAGCACCATGTGTCTTCCAGCCTCTGCAAAAGGAAGGCTAATAGAGAAAGAAAAAGATGTTCCTTTGCTGTCAGAGCTCATCATGCTCCTTTTCCATCCTGCAAAGTGGAACCTGTGGCTTGAAGAGCTCTGATTGTCACATTGGGCAATTGGGCAATGGTTGGTGGTTTCACAAGGCATTTATAGGAATGTCTCCAGTGAGCTGTGAGATAGCAGGAGTTCATCTGTGGGCTGCTAGAGCAATTCTAGACATCAGTCGAGGGCAGAGAGTATAAAATATTTAAATTGCCTTTTTCATCTCTAGAATAACAAGGAAAGTAGATGCACACTGGAGAATGAGTATTCAGTATCTATTGCTACCACCTGATGAGCCTCTGGGTATACCAGATCTTTTACATTTACTGAAATCATTGCTTACACAGTGTGATTTCCTTTCCCATCCTCTGACATAGAGTGTTTTATTAACAGTTTGTGGATTTGCCAGTATACCAAGATCTCAATATTTCAGATCCCTGCTTTATGATATTATGTCTTGCATAAGAAAAGTTCCCAAGGTGAATATTAAAATATGTAATGATACATAAGAAAAGTAAAGAAAGCTGAATGCCAATGCACTCTTCTTATTAATTTCAATATTCAGACAACATGCTTCTGTCTCCTAAAGAAAATGCAGAACAAATTTGAAAGTTGGTTGGCCAATGGGCCTTTGAAGGACAATGTTGGACATTTTGATGACAAGTGTCCAGCTTGGCATTTAGAATTCCAACTGAAGTGTTCACAGCTCCTTTAGGGTCACACAAGATATCTAAGTAGTGTCAGACTCACTACAGTGTTATGTTGATACCAGCACAAATATTTTGAAAATCAAAGTGCTTTAGTAGTGATGATGTAGAAACTTCTGTCAATGAGACATTCTTTCCTCTTTTCGAGCTGTAGATGGGTTAGGTCTCTAGCTGAAGGATGATTGTTCTGACTTTCATAAATGAAATTATTTGTAGGTGTCACCTCATCTGGAATAATTTTTCCCAGGAGGAAACAGCTGATGGTTGAATCTTCTTGTGTTGGCTGAACTATGAAACAATTTCTTCTAAACTGTCCATTACTGAGAAAGGATCAAAGCAGAAGAAAACATTTGTAGGTGAGCAGCATCAAGGCTAGACTTAGCCAGAGTGCCAGATTGTTGTGGTTTAATTCCATCTGGCAACTCAGATCCACACAGACACTCACCGTGGTGAGATGGGGAGAGAATCTGAAGGGTAAAAATGAGAAAATCCTTGGAGCTCCACAGCTAATGCAAAAGCCACACATAAGCAAAGCAAAGAAACACCGAGAGTTGCTGTAGGTTTCCTGCATCCTGTTCTGAGTCTCTGATCACAAAACTCTAGTTCCTCTCAAAAATATATATCTCATTGGTATATCTAGAGCAAATGGACTGGACAACACAAGAAAAGTAGCACTTAGGAATCTGAGCAAGCCTTGGGTAAAATATGGGGGAAGAAAAGATATTGCTCAATGATTTAGAATTCATGTATTATGATAGAACAGCATGATCACTCAACAAGGCAAGAAAAAAACAGATTTTTATAGCCAAAACAACACTGCCCATAAAATTCTGACATATCAATTTAACATTGCTATTTGCTTCTGCTCTGGTTTTTGGGACTGATGCTGTTTATGAGTTTCCAAAACCGTCTTGAATTAATATTCAATGTTTACGGAGCCCATTGGATTTCCTGATGTAATTTGCATTCGTTCATAGCAGCAGGGGCCTTGGGAGAGTCAGTACCAAAGCATTAAACAGTAAAACAAATGCTTTGATCTGTTAAAAAATAGGGTCTCCTTCACCTTTACTATATGATCATCTGTAAAAAGAAGCAAAAACAAATTAGTCACATTCTTTCTTTATTCCATTAATAAATAAAACAATGTAACTCCAGTTAAGGGGATATGTTAATGGCAGCACATTTGAATACCAGTGCTTAGTGATTATTCGACAATTTTCCACGATGAAATCTTCAGCCTCACCATGCTCATTACTAAGGGCTTCTGAAGTCAAAGATCCAGCAAAAAAGGATGCATTTGTAACATTAAAAGGTGCATTGGGAGATCTGAGATCCAAGCCTGTCTCACAAAGAAACCTTTTTTGGTAACCTTTTTTATAACTTGGGAGAAGTCATTAAATCTGCTTGTGCCTGTTTTTTGTCTAGTAAATGTCTTGTTTGTTTACGGATGAGATTGTAGCAGGAAAAATTGGGAGCTGTTATATAAACTCATATCTATACAGCAGATGTTAGAATTGGCCAATTCAGTCTGTTAGGGTCTTTTTCTTTTACAAATAAATAGTGAACTTTGACCTAGCAGCCTTCACCCTAAAATTCCAACAGAAAATAAATTTATAAACATTTATATATAACACTTCACATTGCCCTTTCATGTGCTGCCTTCCAGCTGAGAGTAGGACCAGTGTTACAAACCTTACATGGTCAGAAAGAGGTTGCAGAAATCCTCACACAGTGAAGCTGTGTGCTAACATCCCACTCAAAATGGTTTTTCTATGATGGACCAGAGTGAATTCTCAATATCAGCTCCATGTATCTGAATATTAATGAGGTCATGTCTTCAATTCATGGTGTGCACTGAAGTTATTGAAGGCCATAACATGATTAGGATAAACTGAGGGCTGTCTTGTTGTAAGACCACAGTTTCCATCTCCAGAATGCTGGAGATGCATGCTCCTCATGCTCCTATCTTGGAATCTCTAAATTATATCTTGGACCAAAGCCTTCACCAAGAAAAAAGCTACCAAATACCTATAATAGTTTGTATCCCTTAATATAAGTTTGAACAAGTGTTTCACATTCTCTGAACACTTTTTCTAGTTAAGTGACAGCTGTTCACTGGATGTGGTGCTATTAGATGACATTGCAATGCGACTTCCTACTTTTCTTCAATGAAAATAAACTCTTTATAAGTTAAACAGCTTTTGCATCCATGAGATAATAGTGGTGCATGAGTTAGGTAAATAATGAAATACATTGTCAAATGTATTAGAAAATATTGTGAAATTCATCAAATGAATTATTCAATCAATGTTATGGTACCTATCTCTGTAGGGGTTTGTACCACAAAAGTATCTGACAGCCTCTAGAGTAACCATATTTTTTAGTGTTAAATTATTAATGGTGCTTTTATGCCTGAGGCCTTATGGAATACTACATTTTGCCTTTTATCTCATCATGATTCACAAAAGTTAAACATCAAAATATCCTATAAAGAAACAACCTGTACAGTATCATTGTACTGTATATAACTATAAACATAAACCCAACACTCACTCAAATTAACTTGATTTTTTACTCTCCGTGCTTTGACTTAAATCTCAAACTTTCAGTTCCTGTAATTTGTGGAGGAACCTCTACAAAAAAAAAAAAAAAAAAAAAACCCACCAAAAAAAACCCACAACAAACCAACCAACAAACAAACAAACAAACAAACCAACAAAAAACAAACAAACAAAAAACAAACAAACAAACAAACCAACAAAAAACAAACAAACAAAAAACAAACAAACAAACAAAAAAAACCACCAAAAAACAAAACCAAACAGTCTCAGAATGTCAGAGTCCAAATAATTTCCAATTGACTGTACCAACACCTGACATCTTTGCTCTAGGACCTAAGAAGTCAATCAACAGCTCCCCTTTCCCAGCTGTGTATCAAGTTGGGAAATCATTGAAGTCGGCCTTCTCCTGAGATGTCTTTGTATTTAAACACATGGATAGTGCCTTTGATATAAACTGCTAAATAGATGGCAAACCTGTGCTATGTTTTAAAACATGATGCAATTTTTGATTACTAGGTCAGCGGCGCTAGAAACTTAAAGTAGCATTCATAGGAGATTTATGAGTCACCCTTACCTCTATTAAAAATGGGATGTTGTAAGATGGCCCAGGATGGAGCAGAAACCCCAAATTTTAATTTTAGTTTACTGAGGTGAGTCTGGCCTCAGTGGGATCACTATTTAGAGATGGATGAAACCATCACTGAGGACCTCTCAAGTCCTCAGTAAACTTGTGTCAACTTTTGGGAGCAGCTCAGGTCGCTTGCATATAGCAACCCTCCTGGTGATTGCACTGAGACTTTCTGGCTTGAAAATAAGCAGATATCCATTTTATTAAAGGCTTACAGTGAAATGGGGATTTTAAATAACTTGACTGAGCTACTAGGAGTTTGTAGCAGAAGTGTTCCCAATATGTTTCAGCTGCCAAGTTGGTTTTACTGTTTCCCTTTCTTCTTCTGTTTGAGGAACACAAATGAAAGTGCCACCAGCCTGCCAATGCTGTCTGAGTAGACCTAGGGAGCAGAACATCAGTTTTATCTGTGAATGTATTCCAGGCTCACCAGCATATTGCCCTCAGCTTTTTCTCTTCCATGACAAGCATGATCAAAAATACAGAACCCAAGTAAAACAAAAACCCACAAAGCCTTGCCACACAGCCTTGTGGAAGGAACTTGTCTGAACAGAAGAAAGTGGAGATGCAGCATCTCTGCTGCTTTTCTACAGAGAGGCTTCAGTTCTGATTTGGACAGCTGAATTGGGAATTGCATCTGTGATAATAATAGGATCAGGCAGAGTGGAGCTATTTTTAAAAGAACTGCCTGCAGGCCAAAGGGTAGCCCCTAAGAGGAAAAATAATCAGATCTGCCCTCTTTGCATTTAAGCCTGTATAGCACTGTCATGGCCTGATAGTTCCAGCCAGAACTCATTGAACATAAGCAAAAGGAAGTGAAAAATAAATGCAAGGAAAAGATAGGAATGCATCAGAAGGACATATATCACTGGTTCTAGAGTTAAACTCGGCATGGTTGAAGCAAAGCCCATCATAAAAAAAGATGGATGCAAAACTTCTCTCCATTGGCATACCTGCAGAATTAGAAAACATGAATTCCAAAGACAAAGCTTTCTATGGGGGTATCAGTTTTAATACTGAAGAAAGAGCCTGCTGCCTAATTTTTAAGCTGGTAGCCCAGACCCCAAAAATATTTCTTAATTTGAAAATCTCCAAAAGATGCAAAAGTTACAGAAGTATAGGAGTCATCCTATAGACCCAAGATGTGGATTTCTGCATCATGGATGTCCAAATAAAGCAAAAATGAATCTTACCTCCAATGCCTAGTTCATGGTGTAGCTGCAGAGGTCAGAGCAGAAAGAAGCACGGATTCTGTGGTGGTATCTGTGCTCGCCCAAAGGCAAAGGAACACAGTAGAGAGATACAGAACATTGCAGGGAAAGGAGAAAGTTGCTTCACATGGTCTGTGATCAGAATTTGCTAGGTATAAAAAAGACAGAGGAAGGTCCCCTAACTTTTAAATCACCCCAAACTCTGAAGCATCCCAAACTTTCTGTGTGAGCACAGCACAGACACACTGTTAACTTGGGTTTTAGCAAACACTTGCAGTTTGCATTGTGCTTCTTTAAAGGATGATTTGAAATGCTTACAAAGTTCAACCTGGATAGATTAAATAGATTTTTTAGAGATATGTGGAAATCCTGAACCCACTCCCGATGGCAATCTCAGATGACAATAAAGCAATTTCTTTGTGTAAGTGGTCCATTACAGTTGTATGTTTAATATAAAATTCTAGTCATTGTACTGCTATGTTGCTTTATTTTCACAGCTTGGCATTTTGAGTTGGCTAACTGCTACAAAGAAAGGACAATGTGTTTTGAATAGGCATGAAGAACCAATACATGTTTGCTTCCAAACTATCTTCTACAGCTACAAAATAATATTGACTGCAGACTCACAATTACTCATAATTCCTTTGAATTTACTAGTTAAAGTGTTATTTAATATACTGATAATGTACAGGGATTGGCCTAGAAAGGGATGGAGTAGACTCCTAATGTTAAATATTGAAGCTTTTATTCTTCTACTGCCTTTAAAACGGCTGCAGGCACTGACAGATCCCTCAAAGAAAATTCATCACTTAAATAGTTAAAGGAATAAATGCAACCTCAAAGAATTACGGAGGTAGCAAGCCAAAAGTGAGTTCCAAAACACCAACTGTAAGGAGAAGAAAAAAGGGATAATTTCTTAGCCAATTAATATCTACTTAGCAGCTTATGCCCTGGTGTGCACATGTAACTCTATTTAATGTTAATGAAAGTTATGTGCATGCTACAGAGAAGGCTAAACTCCTTAAAAGGGGTTGTTTAAATGCTTCCAACAGATACAGGTCAAAGATTAATCATTCCATTTGGCTTCCTCTGCATTACAAAAAAAAAAAAAAAAAAAAAAAAAAAAAAAAAAAAAAAAAAATTGATATTCACAACAATACACAGTACTTAACTGCAAAAGCTAGCTACAAGTATTGTTCTTACTATATTTTTTTCAAGTTTTCAAGCTGTCAATGCCATTTCATTTCCCAAGTAAGAGGAAAAAATGCCAGATTACTGTACTGAAGTGTTTGAGGTTACTTGCACGAGTGTAAAGAGAGCTCAGAGTCAGATATTCAGCTGTCATTATACATGATTTTGATTTTTGCACTGGTTAAGTAAACAGAAAAAAAGTGAAGCTGGAACAGAGGGTCCAAAGACTTCAGTGATGCATAAGCAATAAGAGATTTGCTCTGTTTTGCTGGATTTAAATAGCTCCACCAGGCTGATATAGAGTTAAATAAATGGAAATAGTGCTTATATTTGAACATCGATGGCCTAATCACAACAGGCAGCAACATAAACCTATTAAAGCACACTTCACTAGATTTTATTTCCACTCACAAGTGTAAATTTTATTTTCTGCATTCAGACATAACCAGGAACTGTACAAAAGTGTCAGGAATAAAGGGCTCACTTTTCTGGTGGTCTTTGTCTCATGTGGTCTTGTATGGACTTGATGTTGAAATACCACCCAACTGTGGATAACCAAGGCTGAACTCCTTCAAGGCCTGGTATTTCTACCTTCACTAGGCATAAATGTCTTCAGCAAAATTCAAGGAAGAACAAATAATATTTATTAATCATATTCTAATGGAAATTCCTTGTTTTGGTCTGATGAATTATACTTTGAAAGTTTTGTGTTGAAGATAAGGAAAGTCCAGCTAGGCAATTGAAATGATGGTGAAACATACAGACTTCACTTAAGATTTGATTTAGCTGCCTAAAACCAGGCATTCAATGCCATTTGAAAAGCCCTGGGGGTACCCAAAACATCTGTTCAGGCCTGGAAGGTAAACAGCAACACCCATGGAAGAACCATACACCTTCAGATGGATGTCAGATTCCACAAAAGCTGAAATGGCACCAGGCATTTGTGCTTGAGAAACCAAGGAGAACCCCCAGAAAACATCTGTATTTTGGAGTGTGCACTTGCTATACACAGCTGTCTGCAGAGCTGTTGTAAGTCTAAGAACTGTTATAGTCACTGAAGATCTATGGCCTGACCTGTTTACTCACACACAGGCACAGAGTGAGGTTTGAAATGCTCCAAATTATTCTTGTGTGTCTCCAGCTGGACATGGGCCTTCCTTGTGTTCTATGGCATAGCTGCCCAGACTGAGCTAATGCTCTGGAGCTCACAACAAATTCCCTTAGAAATGGCATTAGGACTTTGGAGTATCTCCATAAGTGGAATCTGTAGTCAACACAACTAAGGACAGCTTTGAAAACCAGTAATTTTAGTCAACTTCTTATATTTGGTAATTTATGACCAACCATTCGTCCGCCCACCCCCTACACAAAACCCCCCAACAAAACAAATAAAACCAAAAAATTCCCTATCAAAGCTGACACCCCAAAATACTCTAAACACTAGAAAAACTTGAAACATCTAATATAGCTTTTTTTTCCCCTCTCTCTCAAGTTAAGCAAATTAAATTATGTACTTCCCTCTCCTGGGTACAAATGCAATGCTCCTCTAAAGACCCACAAGTCTTCATTTGCTGCTTCTATATTTTTGTGTCTTACTTTTGCCAGTTACTCACTCATCAAAGACATGGTGTCAGAACCCAGATTACATTATCTGAGGACCTCAGAAAACAGCCCTAAATCAAGAATAAGTCTAGCTTGTTAACATTAAGAATTTTACAGCACTGTAGAAATGACTCTTCCTTGCGCACTTATTGCGGTCTGTAGAATAGTTAAAGCTGGAATGGACATGGATGAAAAATGGAGTTTTGGTTGGTAGGATGCACGGTTGGTTTGGGGTTCTTGTTTCCCTGAGAGGAACAATGGCAGACTTAAGAAGTAACTTTTGGGATAAATTTCATATTGATTAAATTATAGGGTATAGGAGGCCTTTAACTTCAGAAATTTTTGACAAATGTAACCTAAATGAAAATGTTTGGACAAGCAACAAGGTTTGATATTGTAATTATTCTGCTATTAACAAAAAGACATCTACTTGTCAACCAAATTTTTAAGGACAGTATTGTACTGTATTTTGTCGCTATACAAACCAATATCTACAACTGGGAAATACAGGTTTGTTCTTAATGAAAAACAATTACATTGGAAAAAAAGGGAAATTTAAAGATAAGATAGAAAAGCAGTCCTAAAATCTACCACATCATCACAGTGGTTTGCTTAAAGTCATTTGATATTTAGATACAAAGTATTCTTATTCCCATGATTCCTTAAAACCTGCATCATATTTCTGTCTTTACTTTGCTCTTTCACTCTTAATGTAAAATTAACTCCAGCTAGACTGCTGAGCTTCTGACTAATACTCTCAAATCAGCTCCAGTTTTACATTTCAAAATCTCTATCAGCTCTGCAAAACACTGTCTCCTGAGGGAAGGCAACAGTTGGCATTTTTAAAACCCAGAAGCAAGTGTTTGAGTTTGATGAGGCTATAAACTCCCTGACTGATGTTCCGTGCTCAGTAGGAGAACAGGGATGAGGAACAAAAGAGTCTCCAAGGAAAGGGTCTGCTCTGTGTCCAGACCCACTAAATCCTTTGCTGCTTCCTGAGGTTGCAAACAAGGCTGCTGATTACAGGCAGTTTTATCCCAAGGTCTTTATTACTCTTCCTGACAGTTTGGGATTATTTATCAGCCAGACCTAATACCTTAAACATTTTCAGCAAGTTCTGTTCTTGAAAACACTGCAGGAAGGAGTTGAGACAGACAACACAGTATTCCACAAGGGCAAGCAACCCTTTAATAAATCTAATATTTCTCTGTAGAATATCCCATCAGTGATATTTCAGTAATGAAGCATTATTTGGCAGATTCCAGCGACTGCAGGATAACATAGCATGGCTCTGGAAACAAGCTTTCAAGCCTCAGGAGGTCAAAATGACTACATCTTTTTAATGGGTAGGCATGGAGCAAGGCAATGACCTAAGTGCTGTGAGAAATAAAGAAACATTCTGTCATTGCTGCCTTTCTGATTAACTCCCTGGCTTTCTCCTGTGATTACTGGAGATTTTCCAGTCAAGGAACACCTTTTGCCTGACACAGACACATGCTGCTTGTGTGACATCTGAGAATGTAGGAAGTTGTCATCTGCTCTCTGAGTGTAAAAAAGGTGGGGAATGCCTTTTTTTTTCTTCAAATCCATAACACAAGTGTTGCTATAAAGGACTAGGTTTATGCTTTTGGCCGAGCAAGAGGAAAATAGAGAAAAAGAAATTTTGCTGCTCTTTGCAGTGGTTAAGAATTTAATGTGAAGTGCAGTTTAATATAAGTATTTGTATTTTCATACAAGGCTGAAGTTCTTTGTCAGTCTACAGAAAAATTAACTCTTTCTGTGAGACTTTCAGGATTGCACAACATCGTTAAATGACAGAAATGTGTCCAGGGGTGTTAATTTCCAGAGACTACAGCTATCTTCATCAAAGCCACCTGATGCTTTCCAAGTAAAGCAGTATAAAGTATTTATTCAGTCTATTAGAATTAGTGGGCTGTTATACCTTTTTTTCATATTTTTTCCCCCACATTTTATTTCCTTAAATGTGCTCTTTTAAATAAGCCAACATTAACTGGCACTGTGTAACAGGGTTCACATCTGGGTTGCACTCAGGTCATTTGGAAACAGGTTTTGAGACAGGTGGGTTAAATATTGTCTTTTATTTTGGAATGTAAGTTGGCATCTTTCTAGCAGAAATGTCAGACAGTGGAGATCTTCATGTAACCTCTTTGGTGAGTGAGTGCTCCAGGTTTCCTCTGTGCTTGTCTGTGGTGAGTGTGATTCATCATTGTATGATGGAGTTACTCAGACTTTTAGCTCAGGAGGTCTCGGGTCAGGCATCAGGTTGGTGTGTCAGGCATCAGAACTGCTGAGCTCACTTATAGCTCTGGTGCTCAAATCAGGAAAGATGACAATTGGCAAAAATACTCCAGGTCTTATTCAGACAGTGTAGAATCCCAGAAGAATTGAATCTCTTTATTTCTGCCCTTTCACCCTATCCCTTTATCCAAACCCCACTCCTTAGTGTTTATCCAGTAGGTCAGGGAGTAACATGTCAATTTCCACGCCAAGTGTTGTCCTGGGTTGTAGTGTAGGATGTACACAAAATATTTATTCTATCACCATCTTAATGAACTGTTAAACCAGGTGGGGCAGTGTTTTCCCAGGCCCCTGCCTTTGGGCTCTTCTGCTAATGGCCCATCAATGCCTTGCCCAGGACTCACAGGGAACTCCCTCCAGGAGTTATCTCTGTTTAATGGGCCATCAAGGACCCACTTCACGACTCCTCATCCCATTGGGAGATGCTCCGCCCAGGGGGAGGAGCCAAGCATTCCCACCTGGATAGAATCTGGGATTTGGGACAGTACAAGCAGCCCTTACCTACTGGATTCCCAGAGGACCAGAGCTACCAGACCTTTCTACAGGATCACTGCTTCAGGAAGAGCCCCTCACCTGGACTGCTTCCACCATCCTGCTCAGGTTGTGTTCTGACTCTGTCAGTGGTCCTTAGTGTTACTGCATTTATTTTATTTTATTTTTACCTTTTTACCTTTTTTCTTATTAAATTGTATTTCTGACTTGGAGCCTCTCACTTGTTTTGCTTTCAAACCACAAGTGTGTAATTTGCTAATAAACCTTGGTGAGTTTTTTTGAATCCTCTCAATTTTGTTGTTCTTTTTTAACTTGAGCATTTCTGAATCGTTGATACTACCTTTCCCTTAAGGGTGGGGTATGACAGACACAGGTTGCAGTCCTGGATTGTTCTCTAGCCTGGTCTGCACAGGCAGCCCATCAGCTTTCTTGTTTGGCATAAGCTGGACGTGAATTAGAAATGTTTTCAACAAACCTGTTGCAGGCAGGGTAGCACCAGGGATACACGTATTTCCAGCAAAAATCCAGGGTGGCTGCAAGTTTCCTCCTTAGGCACAATGAAACAGAGGGCAGAGGTATTTCTGTCTCACGATCAGGAGGGAGTAGATTGTTGATATTGGAATGATCCGATTTAACACACAGCCAAGCACAAATAATCACTCATTTGAAGGATATGAGTCTTGTGACAGAGGGAATATAGAGGATTCTATGCTTTCCTGGAAGGAGACACATCATGACAGTATTATATTTTCACTTCTTTTTTACCTCACAGGAGCAGTAGTTTTCAAAGTCTGGCTATGCTGGAGGAACAATTTAGCCAGGACTAAAACATAATGGTGAAAACATAAGACCAGCTGCACAGAGGCAGAAGGACGTTATAACCCCCTGAATCCTGTCTCTGACAACATGACAGAGCACATGTTTAGGGAGAGATATGCATGGAAGTCAAGATGGAGTGACCCATCCATTGAAAATTCAGATCAGGGACTTCAGGTGAAAAGGGTATTTTGGTAGTCAACAGATTTCATTGATTTTTATTCTATACATTGATAGGTTAGTATTCAAACCTGTGCATATTCATTCATCATCTCTAGTGTTAAGAAACATGGAGTTCACAGATTTGCTCAAAAACCTCTCACACACTGTGTAAAGAAGGACCTGTTCCTATTTTGTGTGACTGCTTCACAGTGTCACTATGATCACTCCTTCACTGGAGGAGACACCTAGCAATCAATCCCTATTCATATTTGATAGTCCATCCCCTGACACATGGGGAAGATTTCTATAATTTCTATAATTTCTGTATTTTCTATAATTTCTATAATTTCTATAATTTCTATCAATTTCAGTCTTTCTTTTTTTTTTTTCAATATTCAGTCTTTTTAAAAATATTTTTCAGCATTAAATGTTCTTAGTCCATTTAGATGTTCCTCACACAGAAGCAATATCACATCTTTGATTCAATCTTTGTCAATTTTTTTCTGGTCCCATTTTATTTCTGGTATGTCTTACCTGAAATGGAGAATTGTGCCCATCAAGGTGTAGGCACATGATAATTTAGTAAAGAATAACAAAATTGTCTACATTGTATTCTACCTTTTTCTAATAATTTCCCAAAGTGCCTTTTCTTTTTAACCTCTCTTAAACACTGATCAGATTTTCATCTGAGTGTTAATTATAAGACTAGAATCCAAATTCTGTGAGTGTGTCAGTTTATCATTGCATGTGTAAAGTTCACTTTTTTTGTCTCTCTAGTGCATTTCTTTGTGTTTATCAAGACTGAATTTAATTTCCATTCATCACTTATCCCTGATTATACTGTAGTTTCCCATCATCCTGATTAATCTGAATATCCTGAATAACACAGGTGACCAACCACCTTTGCTGTCACTTGTAGTCTTATCAAGAACACATCTGTTGAATAGAGGCAGTCCCAGTATGGCCTGGGTGAGATATTTCTAATTCTTCTCTTACCTATTCTGAAAGAACAAAACATGAGAAACAATGCTGTCTGTCAAGCAGCTCTTCATATTTCCTACAACCAAATTGGGATAGATTTGTTCTGTAAACTCTATGACAAGCTTGGAAAGTTCTATTGACATTTGAAGGTCCAAACAATTTCTTTTGCTATTAAATGGTTTAGATTTTTTTTTTTTTTTTGAGGTATCCAGACAGTGCTGACTAAACTGCCTTTCCAAAACTACTTCCAAAGTACTTACAGAGCAATCATTCTAGCAAGGAAGTCTGGGAACAAGACTATGTGTTTCATGTCTGCATCTGGCCATTTTATGGCAAAAATAACAGGAAGGACACAATTAAGAGGTAATTGGCCCAGCAGGACAGTCACTGCTACGAAGGTGTCTGGGCAGTTGGCAATCTGAGAAAGGCCAACACAGTCTCTAGAAATGGATTTATAATTTGCCTATTTAGATCACAAGCTCTTTCAGGCTCACAGAAGGTCAAGTACAATGACCTCTTAGGGGGTCTTGGAGTGCTAAAGTGAAAAAAAATACAAATATATTTAATGATAAATATAATGACAATAGTGATCCCCAGAGAGAAATCTGAGCTAGGTGAGGTGGATGTTTTATTTCCAGGGCCATGAACTTAGTACAGACAAAGTAGACTAAGTTTCAGGAGCTCATAATCACTTTAAAGGAACATTTGATTATGAATTATAAGGTTTGGCCTTGTTTAAAACTGCAGCAATCTTTATCCCTTGGGCACAATTTGTAGGTATATATTGCATTTAATCCTAAACTGTTAGTTTATTAGGTTAATTGGACAGCAGAAGACAGGAAAGTTCTGCTGTTTTATATTCCAAGTTTGGCATCTTGGCCTTGGGTGTTGAGTTTGTCTTTTTCCTGTCCCACCACAGTGTGTAGAATCAGTGTGAGCACTCAGCTCTGGAAATAACCCTCCTCAGAATGTGGAAAGAAGGGCAGTTAATCCTGGAGAGAAAGCCCACATTTCAATGCACCTTTGCACACAGACAGCTCCATCCCCTGGCACTTCTTGGAGTTCCTCAATTGGGAATCTTTCTGTTTGGTAGTGCATGGGACCAGTGGTGTGAGAATGACTGGTCTGGAAGCAATGACCTGGCCCAAGTCCTGTGTCAGCACTGACTTCCCACATCAGCCCTCAGAGAATTCAGTGTGGAAAAAAAGGCTGCTGAAAGCTGTGTCTCCTTCAAAACTCTATACCTGCAATGAAGACAAGCAGCCCTGCACCAGGCTAATAGCAACAGCCTCAGGGAGCAGTTATGCTCTCATTTCAAACACTTGAAAGAGGAACAAAAAAGCTATGAAGTTGCTGCTGAAGTACAATTAAGATGGTGTTTTTCAAGTGCAGTGTAACCTTAAACTGGAGAAGCAAGAGAGTTAAAATGGGAGCACTTATAAAGCAGTAAAAGCTCCTCTGCATGAGGCACTCTGCGTGCACAAAATTATAGGATTAGAAACCTTTCAACCAATCCAGTGCCTCTGTAGACAGAGGTTTGTAAAGGACTTTTAAAACGTTTTTCTGTGAAAAATGAGAATGTGTGAAAGTGGCCAGAAGGGTCGTTTGGCTCAAGGAGGCAGAAATCCAGACCACTGCCTTTTGAAGCTTTACTTGAACTTGTTTAAACTTACATAAAAGTCATTGAAGCTTGTGACTCCAGCATATATTAAATTTTTTCTTAGACTTGATAAATTTTGGGAACTGCTTACAAGCAGTTTATATCTCCAATCCATTTGTTGCCACCAGAAAAACTGGGAAAAAAAAAAGTCTCTTTTGGTGAAAAGGTTAATTCCAAAACAGAAACCTCATGTGTTCCCACTTTCAAACCCTTGCCCCCACTGAGGGAAACCAGTAATCAGTGAAGCTGAGCATGTTTTAAATTCCTGTACAGTGCTGGGGGAGGAATACATTTCTATGCAAATATGAACTACAATGAAGTTTGGCTTTAGGAGAGGGTTTGGAAGCATAGCATCTTTTTTTTTAGTCCAAACCTGAAAAGTCCCAGGTTATTTTTGGTGAATGATTTAAGAAATGCAAAGCTCTTCCCATGACTTTAATTCATTACATTCAACAGAGCTGTCTCTTCATTAACTATTAAGGAATCCTTGAATGACTACCATTATTTGAAATAGTTAAATTTTAGACAGTTTTAGTTAGGTGAGATTAATCCTGTGGAAAGAATACATGACATTTTATTACTATATAGCATATCTGAATTAAAAAGAAAATTTTCTCATTTTATTATTTTAAGATGTTGAGCATGGAAAAGGTAAACTTTTTATTGGCTTTTTTTTTTTTCCTGCAACAAATAACAAATGCACATACCAAGCAGGATTAAAATACAGAAGTGGTTTAGGCCAATTAGATGAATTTAGGAAAACTGTTAATAGCACTGTAAAGAGATCAGTAGTTCTTCTTACATATAACTGTTTTCCTTTATTAGGTATTCTCAGTCCAGTAATGTCTAAGGAAGACATGAAATAACATCCACTTGAATCTGAACATTTTTAAATGTACAGAATCATGTACAAGTTTTGTCTAATGTAACCTGTGACACAGCAGTGTAAGTTTTAAATAATTACTAAAATGATATAAATATTTCAGGTGGTTTGAAAATTGTTAAATGCCCAAGTATCTAAACTATCAATCCCTAATTGAAAGTACAGCAATGTCAGATTTGATAGAATTATGGTTAATTCAGTTTAAGAAGCAACAGTGAGAAACATTGCCAAAATATGAATTCATGCATTTGTGACTATAGATGGGAAGTTGCAAATAATATACATAACAACAGATAAAATGTGGGAATCTAATAAATTTTGTGAAGTGTATTCAGTGGGGAATCGTCATCACATTTGAGAATACAGTGTGATGTTCTGCATGCTGACATTGAGAAATTAAAGTACTAGAGCCACTGGAGAATTCTGGAGAGAGTTCTAGAAAAGGAGACTCTTTATCTCATGAGCTACAGGAATGGCAAGTGATTTCATGACAGTATTTCTGTGTGATCAGGAAAGAAAAGGCTGGGTAATGTTAGAATAAGAAACTCAAAACACAGCAGCAACAATTAACCATTCAAATATGTTATTGCATCTTAGAGCTCTTCATTCAGATGTTGCAACTTTCTCTGCAGATGCCATAATTTACACCAATTCAATGTACTGTTCTCAGTATGGAAATAAAAACTGCTTAAATGTGATGTGACATAAAGATATCAGACCAAATGACCCAGTGGAATCATAAAATCACAGAATTTCATGAGTTGGAAGGAAACCGTCAGGATCATCGAGTCAAACTCCTGGACACCCCAAGAATCACTTCATGTGCCTGAGAGCATTGTCCAAAATGTTCTTGAACTCTGTCAGGCTTGGTGTTGTGATCACTCCCCTGGGGAGCCTCTTCCCACTCATTCAGGACATGATGAATCTGTGAATGAATTGTGTCTAATGACTGATCAAAGCCGTATTCAACAGGGAATCCAGACTTGAACAGCAGAGGAAACCCTGCAGAGATTCTCAGTGTGATACACATGCTTCTCTGAATCTTGAAGAGTCAAACACTTCCACCCAGGCTGCTTCTTGTTTGTGGAGGAGTTTGTGAGGGTGGATAAGGTAGAGGAAAAAAAAAAAATAACAAGAAGAAAAAAACCAACAAAACTCCCTAAAAACTAAAATTGAATTCATCAGTGATGTTGGATCTCAAAAGCTCAGAGGCTTCCAGGGAGTTTAGATCAGCTCTCTTTTTTTTTTTTTTTTTTTTGCTGTTCTCAACATCCCCCACAAAGCTTGAGTTCTAGAAGTGCTGTGATTTTTGAAGCTGGCCTCAAAAGTGAGACTTTGGTGTTGAGGCCAGAGAAAAATCCACAAAAGTCTGTCAGGCCAGAAAACCTGGAGGTTAGATAGGTTGGCTTGTTATTTGGACAGGAAACATCTTGCAGCAAGTAGCTCCTGGTTGCTTTATATTTTCGGAGTTGTCATCAGAATCAAAACAGCTTGAAGCAGCACTTATGACTCATTTTCAGTGTGGAACAAAGCCATAAGTTAAGCACCACATGCTATGAGTGTAACACATAACAGGCCCCCGAACTACACAGAAAAGTTTTACCCAGTTTTCAAGTGTCAATCTAGTTTTCCTTGTGCCTAAGGCTCTGTGACATCTTGACATCTGTAATCAGGTTCATTTCTACCCTTACCAACCATTACAAGCTGTCACTCTTCAGCTTCTCCACTTACTATTCCACTACTACGGATTTAATCTGCAGTTTTCTATGCACTAAATTTAAGACCCAGCAGTTTTCATGTATTATTCACTTCCACTTGCTATACTTGTTAAACAGTATATGTTCATTTGAGTTAATAAATCACCATTCAGTTTCCTCATTGCATTTCCCAGAACAGAGTTATTACTCAATCTACCTCTACTGACTGCAGCTTCAGAGCTTCCACAGATTTCTCTGTATTCATGAACCTATTTATCATGTACCTGTCTTAAATATTAGCAAAGTAAGCTTGCTGGAAAGGCTTAAGCTGTAATGTGTCAGAGGTGTATGTGAAGTACACCTCTGTACAACTCTGACTGTATCTGACTCAAAAACCAGGTGAAATCTGTACCTATTGGTTGTGTGACACCCACCCCACTGTGGATAATCTGGAAGTTATTAATATGGTCATCAAAGAAGAACATAAAGTAAATTATCTTTCTTCTGTGTCTCTTACAGATAAAGAAGGGACCAAAGTCTGAAGTCTTTATCAATGTGAATATCTGTTTTTGCTCTTATGTCCTCAGGAACACATCACTGGAGTTGATGACTAGGGTTTTGCCCTTTCTATGCCTCTGAAAGGATGTGCTTGACTCCTTCAATTTCACTTTTTAGCATGGTGTGGGGGTGTGGGTTGTTGTTGGAACACCAAGGAAGGCCAGGCATGCCTGCAGAGTCAGCAAAAAGTTGTTATTTCTGTCATCAAAGCTGAGCTGGCAGGACCAAAGTGAACAAATCCATTCCACCTGAGTTTGGCTGCATGATTTGCTTCTTCAGGTCTGACCCTCATGCCTATTTCACATGTCAAGTATTTTCCTTTTGTCTCTATTAGAACATGTCTTGTCCTGTTGCAACTATTTAGCTGCATCACAGTTTATTTGACATAATGTGAATTCTTAAAATTTAATAATGTAATGGCCCTAGTGTCAGAAAAAAAAAATACTATCAGTCTCACATGAATCTTTGGAGAAAGACATTGGACATAACACCATTCATGAATGTTTCCTCATTATCCTAATCAAATTGAGGCTTAGAAAAAAACAAAGAACTAATCAAAGTTTCAACTCCTTCTTTAGAACACAAGGAATTTCATTTTCTTATAGTATCATTACCTTAGACTTTTATAATATTTTTTTCAAAGTAGAATGCCGGCTTTTGACAGATTTAAAGAGTGACAAATTCAGTTGATTGACAATTCAAACAGTTGACCTTTCATTCCTAAAAAATCTGTTTCATTAGCGTGACAAAACCCCCTGAATAGAATTCTTTTAAGCAACAGGAAGAAAATAATTCTTCTAATTCTCAGTTTGAGTGGAAATACAGACAACTATAGACAGTGACACTAATATGAAAACATATTTTCAAGCACAGCTTGTTGGAAAGATCAAATTATTTAGGTCCAGTTTATCAAAGTGCCTCCTGGATTAGAGATATTCAGATAACTAAATTGTTTGAGAAACAGGCAGGCATTCTCTCAGAGGAGGAAATTCATAATAGTTGCCTTTGTCTAAGGACAGACATTATCTGGACAACTTTTGAGGCGATGTTCCAAATCTTTTGGACCTTTAGGGACTCTGTTCTTTCAGGGACTATGAAATCAGATAGCTTTGCTAAGAAAGTTGTTTTGGATAAACACTCAGAGTCCCCATTTTACATCTGTGAAGTGTGGATAATACAATCAATATCGCCCTTCTTCAAAATGGTACATGATACACATTGCCAGACTGTGAGATCTGTGCCACTCCGGAGGTATTTGGGACCTAAGCCAGATATGCAGCTTCGTTGACTTTCAAAATAATAATGATAAAAGCAGAAGCACATTTTGGATTAATCTGATGTAAAGTGATCGAGAAACCCTGCCCTGTCATGATACTGCACTGTCAGAGTTTAGGGAGTTTGAATGTGTCCAGTCCATCAGTCATGGGGGAGACGTGGCAATTATTAAAATTAGCTAGTAATAAGAAAACATGGGATTTTCCTTCTATTATAGGATTCAGAAAGATTTAGGAAATTCAGAAATGGAATTTTCCCACTATAAAAAAATCAACATAAGGCTTTGGCTTGGAAGAACATGATTTTAGAAATATCCAGGATTAACTTGCCAGTACTTGGTGCAGTAATGAACAAGAAACTAATATTTTTCATATTTTTTAAACTTCCAGCGCCAAAACTTGCAAAGAGGTAAAATTATGCAAAGAAAATAAAGATTTATGAATTTATAACTGCTAATGCATAACCAGATAGTTAGAGGAAAAGAATTTACTGAAATTCCATTCAGGAAAGGGGACAAAATCTTGGAATTTCAATAACAATTAACTGGGTAAGCTTGAGTCCATTACCCCGTATTTCTTGTCATCCCATTCACTTTTATAGTTCTCACTTCCCTTCCGATTTTTCATTTTTTAGTTTTTGTGCATAGCCTTCTCTACCATGACAAGTTTAACATTTCATTTAATGAGGATCTTCTCCTCAAACTTCGGTTACATTTATTCCCAGATTTTAGGATTTTGGACACATTCATTATTTCTTCCCCACAAATTTTTGTAGATTATAAGGATCCTATGAAAACATGTGTGTGTGTATATGTGTTCATTTACAGGTAGGTTGAAACTAGTCTTTGACCACCCTGGGTTATTTTCAACTTTCAATTGCAATGCTGTAAGTAAAATTTAAGCACAACCTAAATGAATTCTCTTGGGAGTGGCGAACCTGGTGTATCCAAACATGGGCGGGTTATGAACTGTCCAAACCAGATTTGTCAATGGAAAGCAAAGAGAAAAGAGGGGAAAAAAGGAATGTTCCATGTGTAAGAACTCAGCAGCCCCAGTCTTCCAAGGGCTACCAGCACTCTTGGCATTTGCAATAAAACTCCCTACTATGTTCTGGAACATTTCTAACTGAGTGGTAACAGAATTTGACATTTGTGCCTATTTATTATCTGCAGTTTCTTTGTGTTTAACTTCAGTCCTTGTAGCAAGGTTACATTTTAGAACCAGTGTTTCCATTAAATCAAGCAGCACCTTATTTCTGAAGTAGCCATATCTATTTTAATAGAGATATTTGATGGCATGGCACCCTCCTCAGTAAAAATGACAGTGACAGAGTAAAATCTTCTTTCTGCACTATATAACTTAGAAAAAGAAGACAAGAATCAGCCATAAAAGCAGGATTCATGGGAAGCTTTATCTAGTTTATCACCAAAGATGGTGGCAGGAGTGAGCCATCATAGGTTTCTAAAGAATATTTTAAAACAGGAATAAAATAGCAGTTATTGGTAAAGAAAAGATATCTATGAAGATGATAAAGAGTTCCTTCAAAGTAAGGAAAAAAAAAAAAAGGAACTGTTTTCTTTTTTAACCAATCCTTACTCTTTTTCATACAAGCAAAAAATTACAGCACTTGCTGAGGCCTTAATAGACTGAATTATAATGTTTCATTTTTTAGGGAATAAAAGAAATTGTGCCTCAATGACAGGAAACAAAAGCCCAAACCAGCAGAACACACAAAACTTTTGGCTGGATTTCTGAAAACTGCATTACAACTACAGTTTGTGGGTGAATATTCTACTATCTCATACTTTGCTTAAAGTTGGGTTTGCAGTTGGCGCTTCCATGATTTGTTTTACACTTTCCTACTTGAATTCTCCAGTGTCTAATTAGAAGTTATATTGCTGACTTCCTCTCACCAGTTGGTGATCCTTTGTCAGTTACTTCTATGTCAGACATTCATTACCTGGTGACCACTGTCCCATCTTTAAATTTAGCTGAAATGAGCCAAGAAGTTAAAAAATAGCTGGGGTGGAGTTGGGGGGGGGAAGCGACAGATAGAAAAATACAGAATTTTACATAAATACTGAGCACAGGTCTCTTTCTCTTCAGAGTCTGAGTTATGTGCTTGAGAGAAAGATTTAGAGCACCGATGCTGAACAGTGATCAGCTCCCTTATTTACTCAGTGATCCTAGAAGCCTGAATATCTTACAGAGATAACAGACAGAAGTAGGATGGCACTGAACAGAAGTTCAGAGTATTTACTTCAATGATCCAGAATAAGCAGGAAAAATACTATCCCATCTGTACTCATTCTTCCTCATATGTGACACTCACTGTCACAAAGGCTTCAAATCTCATCCTGTGCATATCTTGCAGCTTCCTCATCAAATAAAGTATGAGTCTAAAACAACAGCATGTTTAGTGCACACTCATAAATAACTTCTTGATTAAAATCCAACATTTACAGAATTTCAAGGAAAGTTACTTAAAAAAAAAAAAAAAAACACAACAAAAAAAACCACAACAAAAAAAACCACCCCAGTATCTGATGAAGTAGATAGCACAAAGTCACCATTCTGGAGGAGATCAATCTTTAATTGTCTGGAGGTTAAGTGTGCATTTATTTATAGGTTAATCTAGAAACAGCAAAGCTAGCATTGCCTCATTTCCCACTATATTTTTTACTATAAGTAAAACTAAATATAATAGCCAAGATCTCTCTGGTAACATGAACTGTAAGGCTTTAAACCCAGCACCTCTGCAAATTTCCCTTTAAAAATGAAGAAGACTGTTGAAAAGGTATCTGGTAGGAATGAGAATCTGGTTGATGTAAATCAGGTCAATGTGATTTGACACATTGAATCAAAAGAGATTTATATCAGGAGATTTTTTTAAAAATAATTTTTGCTTTTCCTGACTTATGATTTTAATATTTTCTTAGTCCATAATTTATTAGATTAAGCAAGGTAAGTAGTAGCTCTTCCAAGAGATCAAAGAACAATTATTCAAAAATGCCCAGTGAAAACTGATTGTTAAAAATCAGGTACTGATTATCTAAAGAAAAACTCACTATGCAAGGGTGCCTGTACCTTGCATACAAATAATGTAAGCCCTCAGAGTTGTGAAAAAAATCTTGACAGACAATTGCTCATTAAAATCTGATAATTGTGATCAGGGTTCTTTGACTCCCTCTAATTGGTAACAACAGAACTAAAATAATCTGTGCTTTTGGCATTCTGTCTGTCTAATGCATCTCATAAGAATTAGAAAGCAGTATCTAGAAAAAACCTTGCTTTATTAGTTATAGGATTTAAAAGACATCAATTAACTTCTTTACTCCCCCCTTCCTTCCTATAAAAGACAAGGCAATTTGTTTCCTTGATGTGTGAGCCGTCATCAAATCTAAATTCACAGCAAGAACACTTCTGAGATAGCCCAAACTTATCATAAGGTTAATGAACCATTGCACCAGTCCGATCTAAGCCATTTGTCAATGAATAAAATTGCTCATCTGCCATTGTGCAACACAGTTTGTAATAAAACTGCCAAAATAAGAACTTATTTATGTTTCTCTTTAGCACAGATTGCTCCTTCAGATTGTAAAATGTGTGTATAATAGGTTGGTAATGTAAGGAGGGTTTATTATTTTCCAGTAGGAGCCATATATTCTGTGTGAACCAGTTTTTGATATTTGGACTATAGATGCTTTGTGAGAGCAGACTTGGACCTATCATATTTTGAGTAATTTCTCCTGTAAGATCTATCAAGACAGTTTAATACAGGATTGTGTAGGGATTATGCTACCCAGAACTTCTCAGAAAAAATCAGGGCTGAAAAAAAATAAGCAAAGCAGGTCACTATCACCATGTTATCATGTTAGTCAGTTATTTTTGCTTTTATTTATTAATTATACACCATAACCACAAATTAAGATGGGTGCAAGGTATAAAGGTTTGAAGATGCCATGTTTGGAACAGTCAACAAAGGAAAACTGCTGATAAATAACCAGAGAGAAGCAATGAAAGAAACAACCAAAGAGAGGAGCAGTGAAATAAAATGGGTGATGCTTTCTGTTATGCAGAAAGAAATGATACAGCAGTTGAGCCACTGAGGGTGTATGTGTGAGTCTGGGAAACAAGTGGTTCAGAAGTTGGGTAATGATCATTTCATCCACAGGAATTGCTGCCCCCTTCAGTCACAGGTGAACGAGTCCTGGAGGTTTGGACAGAGGATAGAAATTCCTAAGAATTTGTCTAAGACCTCTGGGTCAGTAAAGGTGAAAAATGAGGAAATGAAGCATAAGACACTTGCTGTGGAATTCACTTTCAGATTAGCTCACCTGAAGCTGGAGAAAACCTTGGGAAATTCTGCAAAATCCTTCCTGTCTCCTATAGAACTTTGTTGCAAAGAGAACAGCACCCACAGATCTGCTTAATTCTCCCCAAGTGACCAGAGCTGCATCTAATACCATCCCATTAGATGCTGAGTGTGTGGTGTGGCCAATCCTGTGAGTAGGGCACTCAGTGTCCCTATGGAACTCCAAGGTTAAATTATATTTCCTCACATTAATTGAAAAGCTTTCTGCACCATAATGCCCATAAAATAACTACCCATGTAAAAGCATATTCTGCATTATTTTTGTCTATCTCTGAAATGACAAACACTGTGAAGGAGATTTTTAACAGATTAGAAGTAGCCTTGTACTGTTCCAACAGAGACCATTATAAGCAGGACAGTGTTTCTATTTAGTGTCTACACACAATTGTTTGTTTCTATGGCTCACCATGAAATGCTCAATCACGGGTGTAATTTGTAGCAGAATATGGGATGTAGAAACTTCCCCCAAAAAAAGAGTTATTCTTCAGGATTGCAGCATTCCCTCACACTCACATTTCTTGCTTAAAGTTTTTGCTTAAAATATCACTTTGCAGTTCTCAAGATTATCAGTGAGGTTTTTCAATTAAGGATAAGTTAAAATTGGGTACTTCTGCTCCTAAAACCTACAACAATCTCATAGTTCTTGTGACAACCAAGAAGACAAAAACTGAGTACTGGCACAATGTTTCTTTGTTTTTCTTCCCCAACAATTTTTCCATTCCTTCATAGCACCCAAATACAATTTTGATTTATTTCTTTCCTCTGGGCTCAAAATCAGTCAGTTACAAAAATAGGATACATCACCTAAAACTTCTTCAAAGATATTGCTGACTGTCTATTTGCCAAGGGAGAAAAAAAACCCCAAAAAACCAAAAAAAGGACAAAATTAAAGATATAGAGGCAGTAAAAATATGAAGAAATTATATTCAACACAAAGAAATTCAGCAGTAAAATAATTAAAAAGGACTGTTGTGTTCAATTCTGACTGCTTATAGAACAGATACATGCAGTTTTAAAAATCTATTCTTTATTGAAATGTAGTATAACTTGTGGAAGAATGTGTCTATTATTGTTAACCATGGAGAATCTCTAGCAACGGATATTAAATTACTGTGTTAATCATCTTCACTATTAAAAAAATCTGATTTTCTTCTTAACACTTCAACATGTATCAGTGGACCCTGTAGTATCTAATTTTAAGAAGAATCTCTAAACAAAGCATTACTTGTGCTTACTTGTCCTTAAAGACTGGGATCAAATTCATCATTTTAAAATCTGATTTATAATAGACAGTGGTCAGCTGGGATCTTTCATAGTACGTCTTGCAAAGAAAGCTGGATGGGGTAAGGAAGTATTTTCTATTCTGAGAACAGATCTGTGCTTAAAATAGTCAAGGATGGGATCTTTTAAAGCAGTCTTCAGGAGTTATCCAGCCAATTCAGCTGTGGATAAGGGGCTCAGTTTCAAACCTCTTTGAAAATCCCAGAGTTAATTATCAGTGCTTGTAAAATTGTTTGAACCTTTAAGATTTTTTTTTTTTTAAGGATAAGTGCCATGATAGTTTGTATTAAACACAGCTTGTAAATTATATAAATCACACTTTAAATCCCTGAACAGATTGATCATGTTCTGGGAGTTTTCCCTGTAGGAGCTGTAGGACACATATGAACAGATATAGTTACATCTCTGGGTGGCATAACATCATCTTACTGAGCAGATCATTGAGAACTACAAAGCAAGAGAGACTCTGAATTGACCCTGAGGTAAACATCTGAGGGTTTCACCTCCCTTCCAGCATTGTGTTTAAAACACAAATTATATGTTGCATTTAAGTTTTTCTGGTAAAGCTAAATGATTGTACTTAGAGATAATTTAGGTACTAATAATTAATGATCTACTGTTGTGGTTTAAAAGCAAAACCAGTAAGAGACTCCAAGTCAAAAATACAATTTAATAGGAAGGGAAAAAAAAAAAGTAAAATAAAATAAATGCAATAATACAAAAGACCACTGACAGAGTCAGAATACAACCTGAGCAGGGTGGTGGGAGCAGTCCAGATGAAGTGGTCTTCCTGAAGCAGTGATCCTGTAGAAAGGTCTGGTAGCTCTGGTCCTCTGGGAATCCAGTGGGTAAGGGCTGCTTGTCCTGTCCCAAATCCCAGATTCTATCCAGGTGAGAATGCTTGGCTCCTCCCCCTGGGCGGAGCATCTCCCAATGGGATGATGAGTCGTGCAGTGGGTCCTTGATGGCCCATTAAACAGAGATAACTCCTGGAGGGAGTTACCTGTGAGTCCTGGGCAAGGCATTGATGGGCCATGAGCAGAAGACAGCCCAGAGGGAGGGGGCAAGGGAAACTGATAATATAGGGTTGAAATAATTTCTGAGGTAGCAGGGCCTGAGAATGGGACATTGGCTTCACTGCAACGAGGATGTTATTCTATGATATTGTTTTAACCAAATCAAGTATAACTTTGCTTAGGTAATGGGGGAGAAGGGGGAAATGATGGTGATTCTTAATAAAGTACATAGGCCTTGAGAATAGAGTTAGGTCAGGAGAATCTGTACCTGTATAATCATCAGTACAATAAATGTTATTATTGTTAATTGTAATGTTAGTTTGATAACTAAATATGATTATTCTCTCAAACCAGAATCTTAAGCAAGAATCATGAGGAACATTGTTACTTGAGTAGAATCAATGGGATTTAATGATTAACATGAATCCTTATGTAAGAAGAAAAGTATAAAATTGTGTCCATTTTGAACATCTGATGGAGCCAAGATCTGGGTCCTGGACCCCTGGCTCCCAGAACTCTCAATAAAGCACCCCACTCAATCATTCTGTGATTGTGTGTTCTTTCCTGCGCTAACAAAACACTGCCCCACCTGGTTTCAACAGCTCACAAAGATGGTGATAGAATACATACTTTGGGCATATCCTACACTGCAACCCAGGACATCTACCTAGTACAAGGTATTACTCACCTTAAACCCACATTACTCCTCTTCCTGAAGCCAGAAATACACAGGTAGCTGATGATGGGCATCTCTCTTAGGGCCTACAAGAGTGGAGGTTGGTCTCCTTCTCCAGGCAGCAACTGGCAGAATGAGAGGACACAGTCTTAAGCTGCACCAAGGGAAATATAGGTTTGGTATTAGGAAAAAAATTGGATGTGGCACTTGGTGCCATGGTTTAGTTGAGGTGCTGGGGCTGGTTTGACTCAATGATCTTGAAGGTCTCTTCCAACCCAGACATTTTTTGATTCTGTGAGTCTAACAAATAATATACAAAGTTAAAACTCATATGAGCAGGACGAAAGAGAAAAGAGTTACAGAAATAGATTATTTCAAGGTGTTGCTGTCCTAGAGCTTAGATTAAAAAAAATATTACTTTAAAATGCCACATAAGTAAGCAATTTCCCGGTCTTTTTCTGTCACCTTGCTTGTTACAAGGGATATTCTTTTGGTAGTGTTCTGAAGGTGTTGGGATGCTTAAACAGCATTAGCTTTTTGGCTTTATCAATGCTGCAAGGATGCTAACATTGTCATTTGTGTGGAGGGTCATACAAATCACTATAGATGAACCAGAGTACAGATAGGTAAAAATATCTTTTTTAATCAGTGCTACAAAATCAGTAAAAGGCTTTAAAGGTTCCAATTGTGTTAGATAAATTCCAGCTGTAGTAGAAAAGCCAGCATGTTCTCAAAGCTTTGTTTTCAAGCAGACCATGTAGGCAGAGTGGAAAGGAGAGGGGCATAGGAAGATGGTTACAAAGGAGGTACCTGGCAGAAGCAATCCCTCTTCACACCCTGTCCAAGTTCTCAATCAGTATTACTCCTCTGGAACCATCTTTGCTTTGAATCAAAATTCTCACTGTAAAAAGTGAAAAGAAGCAAAGAATCTTTCACTGCAGAGGTGTTTCCTCTGAAAGCAAACTTGATTTAAACACTTTTTCTGTTTTCTTCATAAACCAGACTGGGTTGAGGAAAATGAACTTGTTTGGGGAATAAAGCAATAAGAGACCTTTGATCATCACTTAAATTAAAACATTATATTTGACAAATAATGTCTCTTTCCTATGCAAAGGCAACATTTAGTTAATATCTTTTAGCACCATTTAAGGTATTTTCTTTCTGAAACCTACAGAGCTCTTGTGCTGAATTCCAACCTGAGGGCTTCTAACACAGCAATCACTCTTTATTTTACATATACTCCCCTCAATATTCTCATGGTACAATTTCCATACTGCCTGCAGTTATATTCTAGAAACCACACCACAGATTTTTATGTCTGGGAGCTAAAAGGTTTTTGGATGGTGGCTCATTCTTGCATATGTATGTACACCATGCAAGTAGTGAAAGAGCCATTTGAGCTTCTCTGACTTGTCATTTGTAGCAGTGCTGCCTTCTGGGTATAAAAGCCTCAGAATTACAAAGGTTTGCAGTAGCATGTTACTTAGCAAGTACCTTCACTTCAGTTCCCAGCCCTAAATATAGGGAACACTAGTGGTAAAGAGAGACCTTTCTCCAGGGAGAGATTGCTGCTAAAAAATGTATTAAGATGCCATGGCTAAGCATTTCCTAGAGAGGTATTATTTTTGCTGACTGCATAATTGTAGGGTTTTTTGTGGCTCAGCTCGCGGATGTTCAAATTTGAACAGGATGTTCAAAATTGCCATCCACTCACATATGTAATATGAGACAGCCCCTGAGTTGTCTTTCCTGCAGAAATCTCAGTTTAAATACACTTAACCAATGACCAGTGTGTGCTTGTGGCCGAGAAGGCCAATGGCATTTTGGAGTGCATTGGAAAAAGCAGGTCCAGGGAGGTGATCCTGCCCCTCCACACCTGATGTTCTGTGTGCTGGGCACCTCAGGACAAGTGAGGCATGGAGCTCCTGGAGAGGGTTTGGTGTAAGGCAGCAAAGATGATGAAGGGAGGAAAGCCTGAGAGAGCTGAGCCTGCTCAACAAGAGAGGACTCAGAGGACGTTAGCATAGTAAAAACACACAATCATGGAATGATTGTATGTGGTGCTTTATTGAGAGCTCTGGGAGCCAGGGGGGTCTTGAATGCACCCAAATCCAACTCCACTGAAAAAAGGACACAGTTTTATACTTTTCTTATTACACAAGGATATATGTTAATCATTAAATACCATTGTTCCACTGATTCTACCCAAGCATAATCCTGTAACAATTGATTCTTGATATTCGGCTTAAGAATCTGGTTTAAGAGAATGATCATATTTAGTTATCAAAATAATGTTACAATTAGCAATAATGCCATTTATCATATTAATGATTATACAGGTACAGATACACCTGGTCTATCTAACTTTAATTCCCAAGGCCTACATATTTTACTAAGAATCACAATCATGCCCCCCTCTCCCCCTTACCTAGGCAAAGTTATTGTTGATTTGGTTAAAACAATAGCATGAAAATAACATCCTGGTTGCAGTGAAGCCAACATCTTGTTCTCAGGCCCTACTACCTCAGAAATCAGTTTAACCCTACATTGTCAAAGGGATCTCATCAGTGTCTGTCAGTGTCTGCAAGGGGGTGTCAGAGGATGGACCAGGCTCTGCTCGGTGGTGCCAAGGGTTAAGACAGGAAGTAAGGGGCAGAAACTGATGCCCAGGAAGCTCCACTTGAATACAAGGAAAAATTTTACTCTGTCTGTGACTGAGTACTGGAAGAGATTGTCCAGAGAGAGTGTGGGGTCTCCCTCTCTGGAGATATTCCAGAACTGTATGGACACAATCCTTTGCCATGTGCTTCAGGAGGACCCTACGTGAGCAATGAGGCTGGGCCAGATGACCCCACGGTGGTTCCTTTCACCTTAATTCCTTCTGTGATTCTGTGACAGTGACTCTTGCAAGCTACCTACCATGAGTGTACTACCTGAATTTTTTTTTTCTTGAATTTTATGCACTTAATTGCAGACAATTATTAAAATTATGACAATTCGTTGAAGGATTATACTTTTCCAGTTCTTTTTGGTCCTAAATTTGGGTGATACCATAATGAGAGATAGAATTTGTCCTTCCTGTTACTTAAATTTGGAGAAATGTTTAGCTTGAAGGAAAATTGTCAGTGTTCTGGTCATGAAGCGACTGAAGTTCTTCTCAAGGAAACTGTGCCAGTGTCACAAATTCATATTCTTAACTATTTCATTTAGGTTTGTTAGTGTAGTTTTCTCTGGGCATCTATTAGCCTATACATGCAGTGTTCCTTCAGAACTGTGTGTCACTACAAAGGCACACTTAGATAAGTGTAAATTATAATAAGTGTATATCACTTATTATCAAGTATAAATTGATACAACATAATCCACCATAGATTAAACAGCAACAACAACAAAAAAGGAAATAGTATGCCTACATTAAGTAAGATTCACTTATTGTATTTAGAAATAACCTACCACTCCTCTCTTAAACCTTAGTTACTACCTCTGTTTTTATAGGAAATTCTTGGAGTTTTGTTACTGAAACATTTACACAGTGGCAAATCATTTATAGGCTCTAACTCCATTCGATTCAGCATAAACACAACAGGGGAGAAATCCTGGCTCTGTAGCAGTCAGGGAAGAGGATGTGGGAATTTCAGCACCCTGCAGTCCAAAGTCATTTTGCTGACTTCACTGTAGCAATATTTCACACAGTAATGTTTGCAAATGAAGGTAAGTTTTTTGAGTGATGCTGGAAAATGAGACAACTAAAATGTTTTAAATCACTCTGGTAAAAATTCTTGATGTTGCAAATAAGTGTTTATTTTAAAAATACATAATCAGAACCTAGTTTTCAAGGAAAGTATTACAAAGTTACAGAGAGAGTAGAAAATATTCTAGTAGAATCAATAACTAGAAATGATAATGATATACCTAAATTATTAATAGCTAAAATATCAATACCTAAATTATTACTAAGTTAGGTATCTTTGACTATATTGATGATTTAATAGTGTAAAACACAGTGGTGTTAATGTTTTTTTTTTCCCCAAAAACATTTACAGTCTAAAAATTTCTACTCTATAGGAACAGAGTAACACTTGAATGGTAACTGAGGAACTTTGTGTATTTCTGGGTCAGCTTGGTCACTGTTGCATTTAGCTCAGTCATCTCCTGTGGACTGTCTGTCTAGGTAAAGTGAAGCTTGTGAAAGGAAGGGAACAGAAATATTCATAAATGTTTATTTCCCCACTGTAAATACTTTGTGACCAGAACATTCTGTCTTCAAAGTCTTTGATAATTTCAGTCTGAAAAGTACTTTTTTTGTGGGGCTGAGTTTCCATGATGTTCCACAAGACCAAATTAAACTTTACTCTCTGATATGTTGCACTGGCCAGGACTTGATTTGTTTATCTTTTTCAGTACCAAGAGGCTTTGACATATAGATTGCTTCCAACAACATGGGCAAGTATTTTTTCAACTTGAAGAGAGAATAAATATAACCAGATTCTTAATCTCATATTGAGATTAAGAATAGTGCTGCTGCAATGCTGCAACATTGATGCCCATTGTGTTGGAGTAGCAAAAACCAACCTGACCAGAGCCTGTCTGGTTTTTTTTGCCAGTTGCAGGACTACAGATGTTAATAAATTAACCTGGGGGTCAGTCCGCAACCATTTCCAGATTTCTCCTGAAGGAACTAGGAGGCAAAATTGTACACTGGTGGAGTAAAATAGAGGTGGTGAGAGCAGTAAAATAATGTAAGTTGTGACCTGCCTTATGGCTTAGATAGAAAAGGCTTGTGCAGCCCAATATCTTCCTGCCCCTTCATGCATTTCCTTCATGTTAAAGATATTTTGCTAGTAGTCAGGTAGCCACCAGAAAATAAGGCCAGCAGATAGTGAGTACCTCAACTTTCTCCACAGCCCGGGGAAGCAGATCTCCTATTTCCTTCTTAAGAGGATCCACATTGTCTGTAGTCTTCCTTTTGTCACAACCATACCTAAAGAAGCTTTTATTTTTTTTTTTTCCCTTCACATCCCTGGTCAGATTTAATTTTATACAGGCATTAGCATTCCTAACCTGATCCCTCACTGCCTGGACAATTTTGAGTTTTGACAGGAAGCCAAAGTATTTTCAAATGCAAGTGGTTCATTTGTGGACATCTAATAGATATTTTCTATAGGCAAAATCTAATTCTTAGTGGCCTTTAGTTTTTATGCAGTTCGTCTGATTATTTCTTATGAAACTGACTTCAGAGAGATTTCTTCAGTGGAGATTTCATGCTGAGACGTAAAAAGAATAGCCACTGATTAAGGGTATGCTGCAAACAATACTTTTGCCTTATTGGTATTTTATTGCTCACCTGTGTTTATAGAGATTTTTCTGCTTTTCTTCTGAAGTAGTTTGCAAAAGGTCTTACTGTATTGCTCATTGAGTTAATGAGCTTGCTTAATCATCTTGGTTTGGAGAACAACAAAGGAAACTGCATGTGTCCCAATTTATACTGCAAATGGAACAAATGTCTCCTGTAAGTATAAAAGGATCATTTCTTTTAAAGAATAAAGCCCTTTGAAACCAATTAATAGTTGACCTACATAGTAATGCACATATCTCCATGTTTTCTCTCTTTTTTTTTTTGTGGAAGTCATTTTTCAGTAGCAGAAAAAGAGTAAATAAGTATGTGTGATCATCCACGTCTACAACAAAGATTTTGGGGTTAAATATTCAAACATTTTTTGCACTATTTCTATAAAATTAAGCTCATTTTATCTTTTTAACCTGCTACAACATTAGCCGAAGAAAATAGGCTGCAACAAATCTTTCCCTACCTAACAGTGCCTTTGTGCAGTGTACAATGGCCAGTGAGAAGTTGCAAACACACAGACTGATCCTTTCATTCCAAAGATCCAAATCCCCAAAACATTTGTCTAGCTGGAAGCATTTTCAGTCTGTGATTCTTCAGCACACAGGCAGGGGAGTTATATGGAGGCTCATGGGGAGCAGCACTGAGCCTGCACAACATTTTGTTTGCTGCAACATCCTTATATCATTACCATCCTTGCTTATAACTCCTGATGTGTGTCATTACTATTCTTGCTTACAACTCCTGATGTGAGAAAAGGAACTTGGAAATATGAATTATGGATTTAATAAAAACATAGTATGTATACCGGGACAGCAGCAGCGTGTTAAAGGGATAGCAACTGTGCTGGCTGGGTTAGTGGCTGCAAAATCAAGGCAACCAGAACAAGAAGGATGTAACATTTTATTGTAAATGGGCCATGAAAGAACAGTAAATGGTGAGATTTTGGTCAACAGGTGTGCTCTGTATGGATGCTTAAAAGAAAGCTCTCTCAGTCTACTCCACAATTTGAGGGTTTGTGTTAATCTCACCTTGTAAACAACTGCAAGTCCTGAGCTGATCATAACAGACTGTACTCACGCTAGAGAAGATTGATGTTAATCACTTCCTGAAGGGTTTGTGCTTATTTTTTTTTTATTATTAGAAAAATAAATATCTGCTAAAATGTTGAAACCAGGTCTTAGTGTTCACATGACAAGGAAAGCAAGTTGATGAAGAAAAATATCTGTACTCTTAACACAGGCTAAAAGTCTCAAGCATAATGAGGAAAATTAAAGACTGAACCAAATGTCACTCCTCAAAACACTACAGAGGAGAAGGGGAACAGAATAATAGTGGCACATTCCAGTGTTGGTCGGGAATAGAAACTGGAAACCGAAAGTAAGATTCTAAACATCGGAGTCATTAAGTTGTGGCATTTGTCCAGTAAGAAAAGGGGAGGAGAGCACTTTAATTACTTTCAAAACTGAGGTTATTGAATTTACAGATGAGATTACATACTTGCCAGAACTGGCAGGTAACAGCCCAGTAATCTAGTCCTATATATATATATATCAAAAAAAGCACTTCTCTTTTTCACCAACAGTCCTTCGATCCAAAATTTGTGTCCCTCTGCCTGGTGTATCCCGGCTGGGTCTGATGAATGTTTTTGGTACTAAATCCCATCACCATTTTCACAGTATCTTTGTATTGCTTTCAAGCACCTGTTAAATGAGTGACTCAAAAACAAACCTGTTACACAGACAGAGATGTACAGATGAATGTAATTAAGAAGGAACCTCCATTCAGAAGGAAATTTATGCGTTGGCATTATAGGCTGAACAACCAAATCATTATTTTCAGCATTGTATGTACAGATATGAAAAATGATACTGCTCTTGTACAAAATAATCCTGAAGTATTTAAATGGGACTGTACAAATCCATACTCTTTGTTCTGCCCATTTGTAGACAGGTGACTACCCACAGTATAAACCAGTGCTTTCTTCTCAGCTTTCCTCTTGTCCTGCTGATAACGTTCTTTGTTCAGTAAATGGAGCCATATTTTACAATTAGACTGCAGACTTCCCTCTGTTTCAAAGGGATGCAGCACTGCCAGCTTTGTATTTGCATTACATCGCCTTCAAACACAATTTTTGGATCACTGCACCCTGAGCTTATTTTCACTTTGAACCATTGTCTCCTCATTTACCCTTCCTAATATTATCTGTGAATTATTCTTTTGACATTTTGTGTTATATGAAACCACTACTCACTGTCAATGATCTCTACCTGACTCAACTGCTTTGTCAGACATTTACTGCTCTGTCTCTATATGACTGTCTTCTGCACTGGATTATTATTAAAATTAAATAATAGTATTTTCCATTGATATATCAACTATAGGATGCCTAGACATGACTTCATCTGTATCAGCTGCAAAGGTAAAATGTAATAATTATTTCACAGGGTATAGCAATGCTTTTTAATAGTTTTAATAGGGCATCTGTTTTCAACCTGTAGAACGTGTGATGCTTTTGAGACCCTCTGAAAAGTTAACTGAGAAAAACTAGCACATTTTCTAGGCTCATATTCCCTACACAGATGTTTATATATCAACAGTGATGTTTTCTCAGAGGTCCATAAAAGGATCCAGCACCACTGGTTTAACACGAAAAGTAAAAAGGAAAAGATTCTTCACGTAGTAACTGAAGAAAAGTGCTTAGGTAGCCAATGGAAATTAAATAAAATTTCAGTGAATACTAAACCTGCTCTGTGAGGAAGCAATAAAGGATCTCTGAAGGCTGAACTGTTCTAAAAATTCCATTTAAATTTCTTCCAGAAGCCTGTGCCACCAGCAGAAACGTGCTTCATAATGCCCTTCTTTGCCAGCAGGAATTCCTGTGTGCCAAGACAAAGTAATTTTGTATTATCTTCCTAGAATTTCTTCCAAAAGTAAGGATTATCTGGAAGGTTTTTTTAAAAGACAACAAATAGAAGTTTTTACACTCTTGTCCTGTGCCACATAAAACCCTTGAAACACGTGTAAATCATTAACTGCTGCAAGTTTAATACTGCAAACTCCTAAACTAAGATGTTAACCCATGTCACATAGTCTCCACTCTTCCATTTCTGGTTAATGGGAAAGTAGGGAAATGATAGGATAGACACAGAGATTCTTCATCCAAGATAGTCTCAGACACAGAAATTGTGATACTTGTTTTAGACTCGCCATTCCAGAGGGAAGGATCGCAACGCAATGTTTACTTGATTTTGGAAATATAACCTCCTTCATACAGCTTCTCATTTCCCTTCTGCTTGCAAACCTAGGAAGACATGAAAATATGTCTGTCCAGCAGCAAATGACAAAAAGTTTGTATAAGGCTGTGCTCAAACTATGAGTGCTCTTGCAACTTGGCCTTCAAAATCGCTCAGGTAAAGAGCTGCTGCTGAACACATCAAATCTGGCGCATTTCAATAAAAAACCACCAAGGCCTTCAAGTGCAGATGAGATATTTTGATGCATATTTCCTTAAAAATGTGAGAGACTTTTAAATCTCAGAGGGAAAAATCAGCATCATGTGTTTTGGCCATTGCTATGGTAACTCTACTTTTTGCTTTTATTCAATAACAGTGTGAACTAGCTCTTAAGCCTGTGCAGCAACATGACCTGCTGAAAACTAAATTACTAGGGTTCTACATACACACTTACTTTTTCCTTACATTTTGCCCAGAAATAAATGGATTTTAGTATAAAAGTAAAGATTCTGACCAGCTGAATTCTTTGTACTACTTGCTGTGCCTCTCACTTTGTAGTTCATAAAAATAAGAGGCAGGCAATTTATGGAAAAGTAGGATGGTCTTCACCAATCCAAAATGTTCTTTTCCTTTTTAATAAGTAGGGAAAGCTTGACTTTCTAACATAGAAAAATTCCCTTGCATTCAGTTGTATTTTTCTTCAAGATTTAAAAAATTATCCAGACTAAAGCACTGCAAGATGCCTAATGACAGTTTCTCAAATTTTGACTAGCAAACAATTTTTAAATAAATATATTATTTGTTTCACAGTAACACATATAATATCCACTTGATATTGGCTCCATTGAAGACTGGGCACACACAGAGAAAAGAGGATCTCCTAGAGAAAAACTGCATTACATAACTTGGAAACATTTTTATCTTCTTATCTTTCAGAAGCTAGAGGAAGGGAGGAGAATGGCAGTGCAGCAACTGAGATACAGGTGTTCACATAAACATAAAACTTAAAAATCTTTTGTGTTTTATCTAAAAGGATAAGTAGCTCAAGTTTTATCAGCAAGGACTTTCCAGGGATTCCAAGAACTGTGTTTCCAATTCTCCAACAAATTTTTGAGAGGACAAATGAGTACAGATGGGTAATCAAATCTCTGTCTGGGGGAGGAATTGAGCAGGAAGCAGCTTCTGATGCTGACATGGTTAGTGAGATACATTTGAATCCCAAATTCTTGTAATATGTATTTTCATCCTAGAGCTGACAAGAAAAAAAAATCCCATTCAGAAGGGGTTTTCATTTCCTGCCTGCAAACCATTCCTAGAGCTTTATCTTCACTCATACTTCTGAAACATTTGATGGGCATCTGTTGAGCTACTCCAGTTAACCCAGGACTACAGCCAAATTTCCCATACAGACCACCATAACATGGAATCCTGGTTTACTGAACATTATTTATGACAATACCATCAAGAATTCAGTCGATCAAAAGGGTTCTAATATTCAAATCCTCCATATTTCAGAGCCTGGCTCTCTCAGACATCACTGTTCCAGTTGTCTAGTAGATTTCTAAGTACTTTGAAGGGTCATGCTCAAAATTGCTTCTAAGAGAAAATATACAGAAAGTGTGTGCTGAAGGAAGAGCAGACATCCAATTTAGAAGAGAGAACAGAATCATCTCGTGTTGGAGTTGACACGGCCACACACTCAGAGTGCCTCAATAAAAACTTCAGATGGCTTCAAGTATCAGCAGCATGTTATTTAGAATTCTTTCATATCCTTTCTATGTATCAATCCTATGGGCAGCTCTCCACAGCTCTGGCTTTTTCTCACCTTCTTCTCTCTTCCTTCTGCAGTTCCAGCTCAATGCTTTCTGTCCCTCGTACAGTGGCTCACCTTCTCTGTCCCTCACACAACCTCCTGTCCCTTCCTCCTCACAGCGCAGCCAGCAGACTCCAACTGACTCTCTACCAACTCACTCACTCTTTTATCACCCCCAGCTGTGAGGACAAGGCTGTTCCCACTCTTTGGTAATTAACACAGCTGCAATATATCCTAGGCAGGATTGCCTTTAGCACTACCTATATCTGTCTTGCCACAGTCTTGGTTGCCTGTACATTTCTCAAGTAGAAAATCCCAGCCCTTCAAAAGCAATTTGGACATGCATGTATGTAAAAAGTACTGTCCTAGTAATTTGCCTTACTACATTTCCTTCTTTTTAATCAGTTGCATTGTGTTCTGCATCAAGGAAAATACATTTTTCCTTACTGTTTCCCCATAATTCTTTGATTTAAGGCCCTCAATACTTCATCTCTCTGTGATTTGAATTCAGACACAGTGTTGGGAGCAGCAGGGTCCTGTAGCTGGTTTGTGCAGGGGACACAGTCAAGAATGAAGGTGTAAAATGAAAAGCTGTGTCCCAGTGGTTTGCCTACCTTGATGCAACAGCTTATAGGATGATTTGTTAGAGACAGCATGTTTTACATAAACTATTTCCCCTCCTCAGAACACCATTATAGTTTCCCTTCTCTCTATTTTCCACATGCCACTTTCACCATGGCAGAATCTGAGCACCTTCCCAGAGTGCATGAGAGAATATGAGCAACATCTGTCGCAGGTGGTTTGCTCTTTATCTCATCTTCTCCCCAGAGAGAGCTCTGTGTGTAGTGGATAGGAATATAAATAATAGATTATTCCTCACTTAGTCAAACCAGTGGAAGGAAAGAAAAAAAGGTTTTATAGAGACTGAAATTTGTTTAGTTGTTTTTCCTAAGTGAATTGTCAAAAGGAAAGTCAGTGGCATATGAGACTTTTTATTCAGCTTCAGGTGAAACGTTTTGCTTTTGAAGCACAGACAAAAGAAGTGGGAAATGAAAAGTGAGATTCATAAAACTTCGTGGAGAAGATGCTGGCAAAGCAAAAACCTGTTTGTGCTAAGCAACTTAATGATTAGGATAGCCCAGAACATGACACACTCAAGTCACTGCACATCTGGGTTCCAGAATGCTCATTCACTAATTCACTGTTTAGCAAGCCTAATGGGAGGAAGTGAAAGGTTTTCTCCCTGGAGTTTAGGGCATTTTCTTATCCCTTTTCTTGTGATTTTACAAGGAATGACTCTTTTGCTTTCCATCCAAAATACTGAGTAATGCATAAAACTTCAAGATGACAAGAATCACAGTTATTCTGTGCATATTTTATGTTGTTCCAGAATTCATATTTAGTAGGAATTATAATGGTTTTAGATAAATCCTGTCTATCTACTACCTTTTGACTTATTCTTCAGGAGATCTTGCATTATTGTCTTTTTTTTTTAAAGCATTTGCTTACTAGTAAATAGTACCTTATACTATTTTTCAAGTTGTATTGTTACATTATGGTTATTATTATTTCCCAGGCTCTAAATCAAAGAATCTCCTCACAGGGTGAATTCTTCCTAGGAGGGATTTTAATGCCAGGGAGGATCAGGGACGATATAATTAGCACACCTTGGTATTCCCATAAGCTGCACTGATTTACAGCTCCAGCCAAGTGACACTCTGAAGTGCAGGAAATTGCTTCTTGCTATCAAAACCAGTGAGCTCTCTGGGCAGTGGAGCTAATGGAACCTTTTCTCTGATGAACTTCCCTGTACCTCTTTCTTTATTCTTTCTTTGACTCCAACACCAACATCTCCAGCTCTGCCCTGTATCCCTTGGATATTTCCATGAGCAGTAGGCCAAAGTCAATGACAGAGAAAGGCTGAAGCTGGTTGGGAGCTCTTCATGTGCTCATTGCTGTGGCCAAACAGAATATTTATCAGCTGAGCCCTTTCTGCTTTTTCCTTACTAATTTGAACCTACTTGATTGTTGAGATCCCCACAAATTAAATTCTCTTTTAAATAACAATGTCCCTGTTAAATTTTGTTTGAAAGCAACCAGTGGGCTTAAAGCTTGTTGGGGTGAGGCAACCTTACAGCTGGATAAATTCAATTGAATTGTTTATTCTTGCATTGGAAAGTAGTCGATAGAAGTAAATTATTTCAACTAAACCACTTCCAAACTAATCTATGTTTAAAAAATAAATTCCAGGATGTCAGGTGCATATTTGTGCATATGTCAGGTGGATATTTGTGGCACTGGAGGTTATAATTTTTGAAACATTAATGTCACTTGAGCACTCAAAAAAAACTTTATTAAACTCAACTTTCATTCTAGCTAGTTTGAAATAACAGGCAGGAAAGGACACTGTCTTGATGTAGTGAACAAAAAACAAACACCACCACAACGTGCTTGCTGCATTGATGTTCAATTTACAATTCTTCTGTTAAAAACTTAGAAAAGAGTGGAAAAGCAAAAAGAGAGGGAAAAAAAAAAGTAGAAGCTATATCAATATATCTATCCATAACTATGTTTCAAATTAAACACAACTCAAATTCTGGCAACTAGATGAATATAGCATTTTTCTTGAATTGGGAAGCAAGCCACCATTGTAAATGTATTTTTCTTCTGAAAGAAATCCATTTTCCCCTTTCCAATGTGAATTTAGCAGGGCTGTGTCACTCCAGGCTGCTCCCTCAGTCATAAACCTCTCAGGTCAGATCTGATTTCTGTTCTCTATTTTTCAGTTCTGTATTATTCTGCAATTTAATAGTAAAATGTTTTCTCACTTCGCTAAGGAAAAGGATATTTATTTACCAGGAAAAAAGTCTGTTATTGCTGTGTTGCAATCATTAGTATAGACTCTTGCTCCTCTGACTAGAATGTCTGGTAAGAAAAAGGGTGATGCAAGATGCATCCTGACCACGTCAATCAAAATATATTTTGATCTCCCTTCTCTCTCTCTGTCTTTCCTGACATAACTGCAGTGCCTCAGAAAAATAGGGAGCTGATTTTATTATTTTGTCTAATTTTTTTTCCCTATGATTACTGCAAATTCTTCAAGGCAGAGACTGTTACTCCAAAACAATAATGTCACAGAAAAAAAAAATGACAAAGAAGAATTTTCCTAAAATATTTTGAACTTTTTTAGTAGCCTGTGTATTCCCTCCATAGAGACCTTGTTATTACACATTATGTTCTAGGATGTAGAAACAAAGATTATATCCACTCTGGATAACAGAGATGCTTCTGTTGTTAATGAATTTTATTTGAAAATACAGAACTCCCTAAATCTTGTGGGTCCAGCATTTGGATAAGGTCCTGGCTGCTCTTGGGCTTTTTGAACTGCTGTGCTAAACCCAATATAAATGAGAGTTCCACACTCATGAATACAAGTCTCAAGTGTATCTTCCCTCCCTCCCCATTTACATTCTGATTACAGAAAAAACATAATTTCCAGTGTTAACATCAAATATCCTCAAGCAATATAAATCTTAATTACTATATGCTAGAAGTAGTGCTAACAAACACACGAGGCACTTTACAAGGACCAAGTGTGTCCCTATGTAGACGTAAAGAATTTCAGCAATTCCTTTCCTGTGGTTAACAAGACCTAAATCTGCTTAATGGTGAGTAATCTCTAGGAAGCTATGTAATGTGGATAATTATTCAAAACTCTTCTTTTAACAGTGTTCTTCCTGAAAATATTCACCCTAGATCCAACTTCTAGGTGAGCTAATGATCGATGAGTGACACTCGTCGTTTAAAATTATTCATAGAACATCTTAGGCTGAAGTTGTGAGTCTGGATGATCCTGGATGCTGGAAAGTCAGGTGCAGAGATGCTTCAAAATTGTTCAGCAGAAATCCATCACCAGCTCATTTATGCAGGAGAAAGCTTTAAGGGAAAGACATCTGAAGTGGTTTAATCAGAGTTTGTGTTTCTGCAGGCAGAGAAAGCAGATAAAACAGCACTGGAAATGAGAGCTGCCCCTCCTCATCTTTACAGCAAAAGTGGCTGAAAAACATCACTTAGCTCAACTAAACTACTTCTAAACCATCAGCTAGAAATAAATGATAAAACAAGAGTTTCAAATTCCCTTCTAATTGTTTTGCATTTATGGTTTGGGAGGGCAATATTTGCATCTCTGGATTTGCTGGCAGTTGGACAAGAAAGTGACAGCAGAAGGCCAAACAGTCAAAAGAAAAGAGCATATACATTTTTTAAAAAAAGTTTATATATCTTTTTAATTTTTAATTTTACATTGATCTAGAGAAGTAGTGAGCAGTGATATTTTTGTCCTCAGTTAACCTCTTTGGGCCAATAGTGTCTGGTTGCAGGGAATGACAAACTGTTTTAAAAGCAATTTCTGTAGAGTCCAATGGATGCTAATTAATCACCATAAGGGATTTGTTTTGAGTGTTTTTCAGAACCTTGAAAAGAACTAAAGTTCATAAGGACTTTCATAAGAATTCTTAAGAATTTTTAACCATTTTAACCTTTATTGGCAGCAGACAGAACACGCTTCTCTGCTCCAAAGCTCTTCAGCACCTCACTTAAAATAACAAATTATCCTCCTCTGCTCTGGGATTGCCCAGCCCAATATAGGGATAAATTGCTCCTTACAACCTGGGGACATTTCTTTTGTTTCTTTGGCCTAATCCACCACCAATCCTGTCATTATTATTCACTGAAGAAAATGTCACAGCTAATGTACTGTAAGGCCATGATTTTAATTCAAAATTACTCTATGGACTCTCTTCCTCTTTACTACAGGCTATATATCCATACACATAAAGTCTTTATCCATACATATTAAAAAAATGAGTTCACTGAAGCTGCTTGGGTACTTACAGAAGAATGTCTTTTCAGGGTGTTGTACTCAGAAATATGATAAATTCTTCCAAATTCCCCTCCAGCACAGCAATATATCCCTGCCACATGATCAGCCATGGTGGGGGTCCTAGAATAAAAAAACAGTTTTGCAGAAAAAAAGATTTGGTATCAAGATGTCTATACTGTTCATCTAATGCAAACTAGATCACATATATTTTTTTAAAAATTAAAGATCTAATTGTTTTAATGAATCAGCATCACTGCATCATTATCACCAAGCTGTCAAAGTCAGCAGTGGCTATTACTCCAGGAAATTTTGACAGTTTGGGAATAAAATTTAAGGAAACAAATAAGAGAAAGCTTCCAAAATGCTTCTTTCAGGTTTCGTCCATCCCTATTTGTAATTTGGAACTTGAGAAGCTAAAATTAGGTTTCTATAATAAAATCTAAACTCAGCAGACAGATTTAAGGAAGATCCCTAATTTTATTTTTTTTTCTCCCCTGTTCTCAGCTCCCACCAGTCTGAGGGGGAGTTCCCTGCTTAGCAATCCTCAGGGTCAAGTGCTAAGACAAGCAAGTTCCCATTTTGTGAGCAAGCCTAATACATGTAATCGTGTTCTCTGGGTCCATCCATCCTGTCCTGCCCAGGAGAGAAAGGAGCCTGCAGAAATCTCTGTCTTTAGCACTTCCTGCAGCGGCTCCTGGGCTAATCCTTAATGGTTTGTAATTTAATACCTGCTCTGCCAGGGGATTTGATGGCCATTACAGCAGCTCTTTGCTTGGTTACCTCGTGGCTCAGCCCGAGCTTTGCACAGCTTGGCGCCTCCATCCCTGCCCGGGAGAGGACCAAGCTCTGCCTGGTCAGGCCTGAGGTAACTCAATAAAGGAGTGAAACACTCTGGTGCACCAGGCTGGATAACCATATGGCTGGGTTTGTATCTCAGCGAGGGCAATCACAATTTCCTCTGTATCCTTTCCACCAGAAGATATAATAAATTGGCTCGGGATTGCTCACCTTGAGAAAGCGATCCAAGTTCTCACTTTGTGAGGGAGAGCAAAACTAAGCAAAACTGCAGCTCTGTTTCATTACCAACATTTTGCTCAGCTCTAATATTAAAACATTTCCTTCCTACTTTTATCTTTCAGTTGTCACCTTCCCGAGCAAGGCACCATTTTCTTTCATCAGGGCTTTAGAAACACTGCCAATTTGTTTCCACCTCCTCTCTGTACAGCTGTGATCTTTAATCCCTGGTATCAATCTCTTTTTTTGTGGTTCCTGCCTCACTCTGTAACCCTTGAAACCTTGGAGCAAATGAGTCTATTTTTGTCTCTGGAGATTTGATGGCAGATAACACAGTTATTAGAGACATCTTTTTTTTGCTCTGATAATGATGATCTGCCTTCAGTAATTTTTCCATGCCTAAACTGCCAGTGTGGCTGGAGGGACACTGACATGTTTTTCTTGGGTGTGTAGATTGCTACTTTCTCCCTCTCCCTACTCCAGCCTTTTTTTTTTATTATTATTTATTTTTCCTTCTTCTTTTCCTTCTTCTTTCTGATGTATTTATTTCAATTTTTGTTCTATCCAATTCCCTGGCATGACTTATCCATTCATGTGTAATTTATAGCTGTCAACATTTACACTAGGCTGCTCAAATTTATTGCTGACCATTGATACGGCTATAATTTCATTTTGGTCAAATACTTTAAGCTCTCTCACGTTCCCCCAGTGTATTTCTTACGCCAGTGCCCCAGGAAAGAAATCCCCATTGCAGCATTTGTGCAGCTTTCCTGAATTGTGGCACAGAGGATGTGTTTGGACACACTGGGAATGACCCATTATCCTTTCCTCTCCTGCAGGATCACAGCTGAGTATGAACTGAGGAAAGAGAAGGTGTTTCAGGTAATGACAAGCCCAAAATTTATAATGCCAGAGGATGAAAGCCACATTTCCAAAACCCTGCAGACAACTCGTGCAATCTGAAGGACATGAGGCATGGAATGCATGTGATCCATGAGTTCCATGTGGAAAGCTTCATTTAATTTTTGAACTGAAGCACCAAGAATTATCTTCAGCTCCTGATGCCGAGCTTTGGCTTGCCCATTGATGACAGAGGTTTTATTATGAAAAGGTAAAAGAAAAATACCCAGAAAATATGAATTCTTGTGTGATGTAGTTTCCAGTACCAGGCTACCAAAAACCCGCCATGTTTCTAATCAAGTTGGCTGCTTAATTATTTTTTCAGAACTCTGCTTGGTTTTATTTGCTTTTAATATTTTTTTCCTGTGTATTTCCACAATCTTTTGTAAATCGAGATGTGTTTGGCTGAAAAGAAAAACAGCTCTTGAGGAACACTTCTTTTCTGAAAAACACTTTCTCAGTTTTCACTTCAAATACATCTAATTAGAAGTTCACTTTGTATTTTGAAAAAGTAACATTGTTTAGGATCATATCCTTTAATACCTTTTATTTCTAGTGCGTAAAATTAGCACTCACTGGAACAAGAACTTAATGAAACAGTAAGAGTAAAGGGTAAATGAGGGAACGGTGTTCGGTTGAAAAGGGAAACTTCAATCAGACAAAAATTATTCTTAAGAATGTATAACACAATGGAAAAGCCCAGAGAAGCACATTTCTGGAGAAAAGGCTCAGTCGGTGCTGACATCTGAGAACTCCTGCCTGAAACAGTCCTTCAGTTCCAGAGACAGAAACAGATAGATTTCACTCTAAGACAGTTAAAGAAGACACTGAATTCTAATATTTTCGTGGTGAAATCACTAGAAATAATTTCATCCTTTAATGATGTACCTTTTGTTTTTTAACATCTTTTTTCAGAAGTCAAACCTTGGATCTTAAAAATGTTTTGTTTTTTTTTCCTTAACTCTCAAAGTCAGATAAAATTAATTTTTTATTTTTTTCTCTTTTACTTACATTCAATAACTCTTTCAACAATACAATGAGTCTTCACTCAGTGTTCGGCTGGGAGTGGAATTTTAATTTTCTAATCAGCTGAAGTGAGCCATGATGTTCAGACTTCATTTTAGTCATCTCAGGAATTTAGTGGGTTAAGAACATTTTTGTCTCAGTGGGATGCACAGCTCCTAACTCACATTTTGTAGCACCACAGTTGGATTACTGCCACTTTATGTTTGCAGCCTTCCTTGACCAGGAACTGTGTAAATCCCTGGTTTGCACAAAATTCGGCACCTAGAACGGCCACTTGCATATATTGGCTTATCACATGGGGGTGGAGGGTGCTGCACAGGCTTCCTGTCAAATACATAATTACTTTTACAGAACTTCTATGCTCTTCACATCTTGTTTTCATCTCCACTTACCTCCCTGAACAGCTGATCAGTCACTGTCCACATAACTGAGACTCGTACTTGCCCTTTCTTAAAGATTTGACTTTTTTTTCCATTTTTTTAAATGAACTGCTTACCGTAAGAGCTATGAGAAACTTAATTTTTTTGAGCTTTTTGGGTGGTTTATTTTGGATGCCTCGTCTTGACTTCTCTAGCAGAATTTCTGTTTAATTGTAATGTAGTTTAAGTGTATAATGCCATGTGTTGATTCTGCATGAAGTGTGCTATATAAATGTAAATCAGCTAATTAATTCATAACAACAAGTATTATAGCAACACATTGACTGTCATGCTCCGCAGTTTTCCAGTTGAACACTCTGTATATGCTTTGTTAGTAGAGGAATTGCAAGCAGGAGGGTTAATAATTTTAAATCTAAGTAGTCTTGGCTGTTTATACAGTAAATACAATTGTCTACCTGGAACCTGTACAGATAAAGAGGCTAAAGTTTCTACCCTCAGCCCTGGTTCATTGAATCATATAATGGTTTGGGTTGGAAGGGACCTAAAGGATCATCTCTTTGTAACCCCTGTGCCATGGGCAGGAACAAAGTTGATGACATTCTGTGTAAATGTGGGAGAATTCACTTATTTGCATGCTTTCAAACATCACCTGTCTATGAAATGTGGAAAACAACTCATTCTCTTCTCTGAAAGGTACCCAGAGAGACCTATGGATAAATTGGCTTTTGTGAGTGGAAATACCGAACATGACCTAAATTCTCAATAAATCACTCTGAGTTCAGCTTTGTCATTCTTTGCAACAGAGTGTTACAAAAACTGGCAAAATTACACTAAACTTACTCCTCTGTGTCTCAACTGTTTCTAAATCCAGTTTATCTACAAGATCTAAAATTCTCTGGATTTGCAGCAAGCTTTATGTAAGCCAATATCTGACAGATACAAAACGCGCTTCCTTCCGAGACGAGGCTGCGTGTTGATAGCTACCAGCATGGATTACCAATCTTTCTCTTTGCTCAGAAATCCAAAAGTTTTATTCAAAAATATTTAATTTTAAGCTACTCACTTTAAAGGCAAAAGACCCCTTGAGTGCTTGCAATTCCTTTCATATGCATCCAGTGTACCATGAAATTCATAGGAAGGCTACTATGTTTGCACTAAGGATCATAGAATGGTTTGGGTTGGAAGGGATGTTTAAGCCCATTCAGTTCCAACTACCTGCCATGGACAGGGACAACTTCCACTATCCCTGGTTCCTCCAAGCCCCTTCCAACCTGGCCGTGGACACTTCCAGGGATGTGGCAGCCACAGCTTCTCTGGGCAACCTGTGCCCCCTCACAGGGAAGAATTTCTTCCTGATATCCCATTAAACCTACTCTCTTTAGTTTGAAGCCGTTTCCCCTTGTCTTGTCATCACATGCTCTTGCAAAATGTCTCTCTCCATCTTTTCTGTCAGCTCCCTTCAGGTCCTTGAAGGGCACAATTAGGTCACCCCAAACCTTCTCTTTTCCAGGCTGAACAATCCCAATTCTCTCAGCATTTCCTCACAGGAACGAGTCCTCTGATCATCTTTGTGGTTTCTGGATTTGCTCTATCAAGTCTCTGTCCTTCTGTGCTGGGGATCCCCAGGACCCCAGGTGGGTCTCACCAGAGCATTACTAAGGGTATAAATCTGACTGCTCTGAGAAGTACTTCACAGTAGAAGTTTTGTCACTGTCAGAATAGTTCCCCAAAGAAAATTTACAAGTGAGAAACAATTTATCTTCAACTTCTCAATAGAGAGTGTTAGTTAGTTCTGGAAAAAGAAACAGAGAACAACTGAAGAATGTAAAACCTTAAAAGATAGTTGGGCTTTAGACAGTTTACAAGGAAAAAAGAAAAAAAAACATGCAGACACTTTACACTAAATGAAACCTCCAAAATATTGTTATTTTAGAAAAAATGGGTGGAAATATTACCCCTGATTTTTATACACCACATCAGGTTGTCTGATACATAAGCAGAATGGTTGGTGCTCAAACATTTTGTCCAATGTGGAGACAACTACAGCTTTGTGTAGCAGTTTCTCAAGGTTTCCTCTCTCCGTTTCCCACCTCTGAGCAAGTACTCAAAGGCTGAAGCCAGAAACTCCCTTCCCTAAAACGATGAGTATAACCTGAGAGCAGAAACATCCTTCCTCTCTAAAGCTGAATTACTGGCAGCTGAGTGATGCAGGTTGGCCCTTGCACAGCTGCCAAGTCAGATTTGTCCTGTATCAGCTTCTCACAAACAGCACTGAGCAGCTGCAGTGGATTAAGGTACACGAGGGGCACTGGGATCTAGAGGAAAATGTTTGAGAGACTAAAGCAGCATTTTCAATTGGAGTTATTTCTGTAATTTTTCCTCTCTTTTACTAATAAAATACATCTTAAACTAAGCATTGGTGCTTGCAATTCTTGCTAAGTAGCATCTCCTCCCTCACCCCCACAAATGGTTTATTCTCCACCAGTATTCAGAAACTCATGAAAAAAAAAAAAAAAAAAAAAAAAAAAAAAAAAAAAATCCCTTTACTTCCTTTATGCTATCAAAGCTTTCCTCAATTTATCAAAGTTATTAATAACCACTCTCCAGTGTAACTTCAAAATAAGTGACTTTTTAATATGATTGATCTTTCAAGGCGTAACAGTTGATTAAATACTTCTTGTATGTGCAAATGTGCTTATGTATTCACACATATAAACCAACATGCATGTTATACAAGAACATACACTGCTATGCATATTTTTCTGTGCCTCGCTGTTTCCATACAGCTTTAGAAACCTAACCAAATGCTTCCTTCTAAAACACAGACACTTAACGTATCTAGGAGGGAAGAAAAAGAAAGATCCTAAAAGGCTCAGTTATGGAGAAAATTTCCAAGTGAAAGAATAAAAAACACTCAAGAATATAATGTTGAAGTAGCTGTGTAATTATGCAAACCATCATATTTCTTTGTACTCTTTTATTGAGCAGTTAAATTAAATATATAAAGGGTGCCAAAAAAAAAAAGCAAACAAAAAACGATTTACATTGTATGAAGGCAGTTACACACTTCTGATTGCTAAAAACATTATCTTAATTATCCACATATTATTCTCAGAAGAAAGTCATTGGCCTTTTCTTTATGAGGACTGTGAATGCCAAAAATACTTCATTCCAGAAAACTGGATTTAAAGAAAAATATTCAAAACAACTTATATTTAAGTCATAAATAGTTTGCTTTGGCTTTTCTGTTTTTAAGCACAGCAAATTAAGTTATCCAGAGATAGGAAGACCTTGCTCACAACATCTGTGAATCTCTGGAAAAAGATTGACCCCTTTAGCCCATTATGAGACCTATGCTTAGGACATGACTTAATTTGGAGCAAAAAATCAGCAATCTATATCCTCAAACCGAGGTCTAGGAGTTATCCATTCACAAAATTTGTGAGGAGATAAGAAAAAAATAGCTGCACCTAATCACAGAACTTAGTATTAAATATTGAAATGAACAGACAAAGAAAAGCTTTTTAATCAGTACACCAGATTAAGGATGACCCTGGAAAACATGTCTTGGACAAGGGCAAATAATGTTAAAGTTAGGAAATCACAATCTGATGATAGACATAAAAGTTTAAATGAATCAAATGAATCTCCTCTTTGAGAATTCCTAATCTTTAAATATAAGAAATTTTGTGTTAAGGTGAGATTTGTCCAGAGGAAGAACATGGGCATTTTTATGACCTTATCACTTGCCATTTGACTTAAGGTGCATTATCTGATATGACTCTTCCTTGTGTGCTAAAGATGGTGGAAATATTCCTCTCCACTCATCTTCTATATTTACTTCTCCATCGAAAGTTTTTTAACTCTTTTCTTATCCAAGGTACATTAAAAAAATCTCTTCCTGTATGTTTGAACAGCTCCTGGCACACCTAAATCCCAGTTTCCAGAAGAAATTTCTCAGTATTTCTACAATAAACCTGGATGCAATAAGATGTTTGGTCTTAAAGGATTCAGAGATTAATAAGCAAGAACAACAACAAAAATAAGCCTGAGGCTGTGAAGCTTTTGGCCTCCTCTGCTAAGTAAGATCAGGCTCAGAGATCGCCATCCCTTGTATTAAAGACAATGTTTGTTTTTGAAACAAATACTGAGTGAAGAGTTCGGGCGTGAAATTCAAACCACTTATTTTCCAAGCTGCTCTTATGGAACGTGACCTCCTACAGGGTCAGATGAGGCAGAAGGAGTGTAAAAGTATGAGAGGATCATGGCAAAAACCAAAACACTCATCAAAGTGCAGGATCACAGCCCCAGAGCAGGGAGAGAGCTCAGGATTCAGCTTAACAGATGTGCTGTTATTAACAGTGGGGATGGTGTCTAGACATTGTAATGAATGACTGAAAACATATAAACTGAATGTAAAAGGTGTGAGAGCTGCCTCTTGAGAGAGCAGATTTATCTAATAAATTAATAGACTGAGGTGTGTCCTATTCAGCAGTTTCCTGTGAGGAAGGCTCTCCTGGTTTCTGATTCCTTTTTACAGCCTTGTCATGTCACTTCAGACCGGAGTATCAAAAGCTGCCTAGGATTTGGAGTAATTACATGATGCTACATAAAGTCTGAGACAGACCCAAGATCTTTTCAGCTGCGTTGAGTACTCAAAACCATAAAACGACCCCCCAAAACTTTATTATTGACCTGTCTTTTAGGGGCCCACCACATCTTCACTCCCATGACATTTCTAAGGCTTACCTGAACTTTCAAAGCATTATCCTAATGATAAGTATGCATGGTAATGAGAAACACATTTTCTCCAGATTTCAATTAAAAAAAAAAAAAAAAGTCTACATAAAAAACGATGATAACATAGTTTGTGGTACAAGGAAATTTGCCATCACTGGCAGGTAATACTTGATTTATTCATTCATGGGGAAAAATTACAACACAACATACACTGTATGAAATTAAGATGGGATCCTAAACAATTTTATCCTTTAATATTTCTAGCTTTCCTCTGTGTGTGTCATAGAAAAACATGTGTTATTTACCCAATGGACCAGAGCATTTTCTCTGAAAAAGATAAGCTTGTAATGGAAATGCTGACACAACCTCAACTATAACAGCATGAACAAAGACACTTTAATAACATTTTTATTGCTGTAACATCTTTTAAAAATGAAACACCTGGGACTTGTGCTTAGAAAAAAATAAAAACAAGAGTAGAATTGTAAGTTCTGCTCTCTTCACATGATGGGAAATTAACACAAGAAGTCAAAGACTGGAATCTTAACATACCCAACCAACATTTAAGATCATTCAAAGAAAAAATAATTAATATATATATATTCATATATTTCCCTGTAAATATATTACTATATGAGCTAACATTTAGAAATTTCTAACTTTTCAAGAGCTGTTCTACCTTCACAGATACAGAAGTCACTGTGACAACAGAAAAGTTTACTCTACAGTACAATTTAACTTAGAAATTACAAAACAAGAGTGATGAGGATTTTGTGACACACTAAGGATGATATTCAGGGACATATTGTTATATAAGATATATCTTGAGGATGTTGTGCTAATATGAAAGCTATGAGAAGTTCGTAAGATCTTTATAAGGACCATATTGCACTGGGTGTGAAGAGTGTTTCTAGGAACTGGTTCAAGTATCGCTTGGATCTCCTTCCTGGAAAATCTCAACTTTTGGGATGATTGAGGGAGAAGAAGAAGAAAACAGGATCAGGCATCAGAAGGTCAGAAGGAGATTGTAGGATTATATCTTGCAGTATTACTGTACCTTGGGAGTTGCACTTCTAAACGAATTATCACAGCAATGTTGAGAGGGACAAAATTGAACAAGTCATGTTAAATAATCCTTTACTCAGAAGGTCAACAAACATCCAAGCTTGAGTCTCCAAGCTCTAACATAAATGTTGTCAGTGCCCACCGAAGAGGTTCTCTGAGTCGTGGATTTTATTTTGAAATTAATTATAACCTCCCTTTGATGCTGACGTCATCTAAAAGATGAGGGTTTGTACAAGGAGCAGCAAAACCATTCTGGTGTTTAAAGATTTCAGATCTATAAGCTCAGTGAAGAGTTCAGGAGGGTTGGGGTTGTTCAACATGGAGAAGAGTAAGTTCTGGAGAAACCTCAGAGCTGCAGCTGCATTTGGTACAAAAAGAAAGTTACAGAGGGACTTTTGACAAGGTCATTAGTCAAGGGGGAATAGTTTTATATTGAATGGGAGAGTAGAGTGGTTTAGATCAGATATTAGGAAGAAATTCCTGACAGCGAGAGTGCTGAGGTCCTGGAACAGACTGGCCAGAGGAGCTCTGGATACCCCATCCCTGGAAGTGTTCAAGGCCAGATTGGGTGGGGCTCTGAGCAACCTGGGATAGTGGAAGATGTCCCTGCCCATAACAGGAAGGTTGGAACTGGATGGGCTTTAAGGTCCCTTCCAACCAAACCAATTTTTTCAGTCTGTAAATATTCTGTATCTTGAAGTCTCTTGTGAATCTGGCAGCAAGTGAAGACACCTGGTGAAGCTTCATTTGGAAGCCCTTGCTGCTATTAGGGGGTGCTTTCATCTCATCTAAATTTAGCTGTGCAATAGTCAATGTTTAGTTCAGGATTCAGTCCTGTCCTGGCCAGTGGACTTCGGTGATTCTCATCATCCTGCAATAATGTTCAAGACATGTAGAAGGACAATCTCCCTATACAACCTTCTGAGGGAACCTACACAACCATTGAAGAGAATATGTCTGTGTTTTACATGCCTCTATTTTGCCTAAAGTAAACTCTTTGCTCTTTAGAACTGCAAAGCCAACTAAATTTTCTAACTAACAGTTTCCTACAAATCTCCTGATTGTTTAAAATCTGAATCCCCAGTGATCACATTAAGTTCAAACCTTATTAGTGGTTTAAATAACACACTGAAAAAGCAGTATCAAGATTCTAATATTTACATATGCTAGGACTCATCCTTACCATTGATCCTTGTGAGATTTGAGTGCTGTACATATCATCTTATCTCTTTCTTACTCCTCTAGGTGTAAAATGACAAAATCCTGACTTCCCTAGGACAGAAGATGTGACATCATGGTCAAAGTTTACACAGATAAGTTGCTATAAGTTTAAAAAAAAAACAAAAACAAAAACAAAAACAAAAAAATAATAAAAAAAAAAAAAAAAAACAAACAAAAACAAAACAAAACAAAACAAAACAAAAAAAAAACCCACAAAAACCTGACTGAAAATTATTTTTGGAATTTTTTTTTAATTTTAAAGGTTATTTTTAGTGTGGTATAGGGAAAGAGTGACAAAAATTGAATGATAGGTGTGTTATAGCTATTATCATTACCAAAAAGAAACAAGTATTGGATGTATTGGATTCAGTGCAGAGATCCTCCTGCAGACTTCTTTTCAGTGTGCTGAATTCCATTTGAATGGTCTTCTATGCATTTAAAGTCTGGATTCAAACTTTATTGAAATGCAAAATTGTGGGGGCAAAACTTATTGCAGATGACTGGTTTGTTTTACTCTCATTTATTTGTCCTGGTTTTGGGATAGTATCAAATTATTGTGAGTCTTCATTAAATTCTATCTGAGCAATTGAGTTTTTACACTACAGGAGTAGTACAAAAGTGATAATAATACCTTTTATTGGTCCATCTGTGCTCTCTCTGAAGCATATGACTCAAAAGATGATCCAAAAATGAATAGTTTTCTATTAAGTCATAGCTGATTATAAATGGGAGATTAAAGAAAGGAGACTTCACCAACACGGGAAACACAAATGCAGTGATTTATATTTCTTGAAGTGCTGGTGCTGTTAATTGTGCAGAGTGGGATATATATTTATAGACTCCACACTAAAGCATCCAAGTCAATAAATTCTAAGAATTTCCAGTGTGCCTGAAGAAAGTCCTAATTTTGCTTTCCCCTCTGCAAAGCAGTCTCCTTGAACTTCCTCTTTAAATGGCATGTGAAAAGAATTAATTTTTTCAATAGCAATTTGCATTTCCACTCTTATTTGCTTACCAATCATGAATATTTTATTTATTTTTCTTTAGGAAAAAGGGAAAAAAACCTCATCTGAACCATAAATTTTCTGATCTTTCTTTTGGGATATCTGTTTTAGCTAATTACAAGAAAGGTGATTGTATCATTCATTTGAAGTGGAAGAGTTCCAACAGGACAAAATTAGTAAGAATTACCCAAACTGCCTCAATAGTCTGGTGATTTCATTGGTGGTGGAGGAGTTTTAAGTTCAAGTTCCTGGTCTACATCAAGTGGAGATAATATTGAGGCAGTAGTGGGTTGGAAAAACCAAGAAAAAAAGGCTCCATGAGTAGTAAATTATTTCCTGTGTAATATTTCTGTTCAGCAAATGTATGTATTATCAAGGTTAATTTAGAAGTCATCTAAAAATTCATAAATTAGTTTGGATCTTTTATGGTTTTGATTTTTTTCTGAAATAAATATTTAATATCAGTATATTCCTGTTCACTAAGTACATGAAACAGAACTGAGAAACTGATCTCTCCCACACCAAAGATTTTTTCTCAATAGAAGTTAAAGAACATATAATCAGAACTTTCAACCGGTGTCCAGAATTTTGGAGCATAAAGATAAGTCCTATAGATATATATTTTTCAGTCTATATTTATGTTAAAATAAAACAGCAATGATGGAAAGGTGGAGTTCTGTAAAATGAAAAGGAAGAAAAGTACTCTGAGTAAACTGGAGGGAAAATTGTCAGAATGAAGGGTAACTATATCTTGCAAGTTTCCTACTTGTGTCCAAAGATTAAATGAAGCACCATCAGTATTTTATTTCCCTTTTTTCAGTAAGGACCATGGGAAAGCTGGCAAAAAAGCAGTCTCCAACGCCACCTACCAGTGTCCTGAATCCTTATCCATTGGTCTTCCAGTTACTGTGATGTATCTCCCAGCCACAGGTAACACAATTCCATCCAGCCTCATTCTCCTGGGATGTCTATCATTAATCATCACCTGGATCTGGACCTGTCCCAGCCCAGGAGGGAGAAGATTGATCATAAATGCTTTGAAACACTTCAGATCCTCAGTCTCAGGTTTATCTCTTGGTCAGTGAAGTTGTGGTTGCCCCATCCCTGGGTGCATCCAACATCAAGTTGGATGGGGTTTGGAGCAATCCAATGCAGTGGAAGGTGTCTCTGCCCCATGACAGGTGTGTCAGAACTGAGTGATCTTTAAGGTTCCTTCCAACCCAAACCATTTTTTGATTCCATGATTCACTTTATGGACAACTAAGGAATTGCATGGGCTGCCTGTGAGTATCTTTACTTTTTCCACAATAAGTACATGTACATTTTTGTGATTCGTTGCTATGGAGAAGACAGTTCAGTGAAAAATAAATGTGACTATATAAATCTTCTGGCAGAAGGTAAGATCTTCTGAGATACTTAGGAACAATTTAGTGTATATTTTTCACAATACAGAACTTCTTTGCCTCAACACTACAATTTCTGTAGCTGTTAGTGTCATGAACTGAAACGAAAGCACTTTAGTTAAGATTAGCTTTTAGTTTTCTTCCAAACATGAAATGGCTCAATTATAAAAATTTCCATTTTTTATTTTTTGATACTTTGTACTAAACCAAATAGCCCCTTCTCCTCCTTCATAAATTGCTCTAGAGGAACCGTGGTTTCAAATGTTGTATTAGCAATGAAAATACAAAACAAATGCAACACTCAGTTGGATGATTTAAAAGCGCTTGGTCTAAAAAACAAGTTGCTGAATAAATAAATGGGTTCTTGAGACACTGCACTTGTTAAAGCAGAAATCTTGGCAACAGCTTAGATTGCTGTTCAAAAAGCGTGACGCTATCTTTAAATATACAGATAGCTTTATTTAAATCCCCAGGAATGTGCATGCATTGAAGTTAAATTCTGCTTAAGTATCATGCTGAATTGAGGCCACAAGTAAGAAATGCAATTTTTAATTTAAAGTATCAGATGGACATAAAATTTGAGGTAGACACAAATCATTCAGTAGTCCTGGTTATTCCGGGCATTAAGGTAGAACAGCAAACAAAATTGCCTTTACATGTGAGCTGAAACGAAGGGCTCCTTCTTGCTTATATCACAGGCAGCCAAACCTCTCACTGATTGAAATGAAGAGGAGATTGGGCACAGAATAGGCATTGTAAATAACTTCCTTTGTGTTCAGTGCTAAATGGAATCCATTTACAAGTCAAATGAAAAATGGCTAAGTGACCATGTATGTCCAATGTAACATCTGTGTGTTCACTGGGAAATTAGGTGACCCTGTTTTTATTGTTCACCCTTTTCACAGTATGACATGTCAATCATAACAAGTGTTTTAAGATGTTTCTAAACTCTAAGGTTTTCTAACAAAACCTAGAAACGTTATTTCTTGGAGATGTCCAGCTCTGATGTAAACCTTAAAACACTCAGCCCTGGTCTGGGTAAAAAGGCCAAGGTTGCCTTGCATTTTGAGGCTGTGAGTCTCAGCAGTTTTGCCAAACATCTCATGGGAAGTAACATCTCTTCTATCATATCAAGAACTTCCTGTTTGGGGTTTTATGAACTAGGATTGCAGAGGGAATAGTCATGATTTGGAAATTTGGAATTTGGAAACATATAGAATTTCAGCAATGAAATATGTGATGGGCAAAAATGTTCAAAAAGCATTTTGTAAGTTTTGGAAAAAAAAAAAAACCAGAGTGGATTCCTTTTTATATTTCATTATTTAAAAATACTCTTTTCCTAACCAATCTTTCATGAACCAGTTTAAAGACAGCTCTTGTTACTATCCCATTCATATAATGTATAATTGTTAATCTATTTTTGCAGTTTTTAAATGTTAATACTTATCCTGAGGGCAAGCTAGTGACAATTTTAGATGCTCACGTGTGAAGAAAAAAAATGTAGAATAAAAGAGTCCTGCTGCATTTTACATGGGTAATTAACAGCATCTAAACTGTTCACAGGGTAAGAGCTTCCCCTTTAAATCTTTTCCTGTCCCTTGTTTTAGCAACAGCTTGAAAAATATCCATGAGGGTTAGAAGAGTAAGAGGCAGGGATAGCAGCCTCCCTGCACTCCACTGAGGACAACGATTCCAGCTTTCAGACTGTTCTGCAGTGTTAGAAATAATAGAAGAGAGTCTCATACATACACATTGGAATATGTACAGTTGTCTCATTTATATGTTCTCATATACTTCAGAAATTGTAAAGCTAATATTCCCTAGGTTTCTATTTATAGATAGCAAAAAACTTTTTGTTTATTGGAGTTCATATACTAATGAATGCAAGGTCCAGCAAAAAGCAGAATATTGTACTATAGTTCATATCTTCTTTATGTGCCAAAAACTCATGAAATTCTTTTTGTTCATATATTGATGATGACAGTATGATTTTTTCAGTTAAAGTAATAATGAAATCTTATTACAGGTTTGGTAATAATGGAAAATTTTCACAGTGGTTGGTCTAACAAACCTATGCCAACAGCTCCCTCTATGTACCATATAAAGGATGCTAGCAAATGCATTACATGGAATATGTATTTCTTTTCCAGAGAAAGATATTATTAAGGAAAAAGAATAATTTCTGTGTCATTTAATTTTGTCTACAATGAAGATTAAAAAAGTTTCAATTAAAAAAAAATGAATTTGTGTTACCTGCATAATTCTAGTGATGCATTTTCCTGTTAAAAATTTCCTTGATTATTTAGTGTGTAACTGGCTGATTCATTCTATTTCCTTCCTAATCCCATTTGACATACACAGATTATTGTAATGCAGATAGTTCTTTGAGTACACAAAATGGAACAATGCAATAAAAGGACAGTAACTAATGTTATCTGTCTAAAGCTGGGAAAGGGAAGATGAGGGAACATGGAGGATTATCTCTAATGAGAGCTGTACATCTGCTTGGAAAAGAGTGATACACTATTAAAAGAAGAGCACCACTGTTAACAGGGGACAGCACTAGAGAAGAAATCAAGAGGGTTTTATCCTCCTTTAACTTGTTGCTTTTTTTCTGTGTGACAGCAGACAGGTGTCTTCCTCTCTCTGTCTTGCCTCCCCTTCTTGCTTTTCCTGTTTAACTCTTGAGATGTCAGAGTGGGACTGATCTTTCATCACAAGCTGAAATGTGTCTGTCACTATGGGCTGTTCTTATTAAATATAATTTAACTGATTACTGTGTATCAGGTCAACTGAGATAATCTGTGCATGGGCCTGTAAAAATAATGAAAAATGGAAATTTTTTTTAATCTATTTTATAGCAGGTTATATCAGGTGACATTAACTTGCATTTTTCCACAGGCTGAAGGATGCTCACAGTCCCTGGTGCTCAGATGACACACAGGCAAGTTTTTAAACTGCAGAGATTTGACTGTGACTCTAGCCATAGGTGGTGCCTGCACAAATTTGTCTTGATAGATGCTTTTTGCCACCAGCTTCCTAAAACTAACAGCAGAATTAGCAAGTGCTCTTAGACCTGAATTCAGATCGATTCCACTAAGTACTTTTTACTTAATTATCGGCAAGTGATCTGCTTGCAAGTCAGGGAGAAAAATAAATGAAACTGCACACATGGAAAACAAGCAACACCTTTTTTTCCTCTCTCTCTTTTTTTCTTTTTGGGTGTGTATGTTCACAGTAGGTTACTGGGCACTGGGCATGTCTGCTTGCCAAAGAATTTATCAAGTACATTAAGGAGTCAGGACAGAACATAATCACCACGTGGAAGTTTATCTGGCAGGGTGGTTCAGAAGAGCACACTACTGTTGTGCTGTTGAAGTTTAAAATTAAACCTTACTTTGTGTGAAGTTGAAGGAACAGAAGGAAAAGAAAGGCAAGGCAAGGCAAAGCCTTGAAAGATTAGGTTCTCTTTGGGTACTCTGTAGTTCTGAAACGATGTTTTAGAAATTTCACATGGGATTCGACCACCAAACTCTATGTGACTGTGCTCACCTGTGAGCCCAGGAAGATTTTCACTACACATGTACTTGTACAGGTGGAAAAGGGAATGAGCTCAGAGATCTCTTCTCAAGTGCTTTTCCCACCATTCCACTTTTCTTCTCAGTGTGTAAGCTCTTCCTGTGCGATTTTTACTGTACTTGGATTCATAAACTAAGCAGCTTCAGAGATGTCCCTTTAGGCAATTTACTCTTCTCCTCCCCAAAGTTTGCAGGACAGAAACCTATTACTCTCATCTATAATTATATGTCTTTTAATTTACTGACTCCTAGACATTAGTGTGGAAAATATCTTTCTTTCCTTTTCCCTCCTAGTACTGTATTAAGATACCCATGTGCCTCAGAATATTTTCAGTAAACTGGTAGAATCAAACAGGAAACAAAGCATTCCAGTCCCAGTAACTGAGGGACTCATGGTCAAGACCACCACGGCACTCTGCTGTCAGCTGCCCCCTCTATGAGAGACGAGACTGCGCCAGTTTTCACTGCAGCCAAACTTCTCCATCCCAGCCATCCTGCCATCCACCTCTCATTTGGCTCTTTTTTTTTTTTTTCATCCCTTACTGTCTCCTGTTCTCTTCAAACCAGTGCCCCTGTGTCACACACTCCCCCAGATGCCATCTGTGTGGTTTCTTTCAGACCACTAATGCAAAGCCCTTGGATAGCCCCCTATTTACTTGCTTCGGAGCTGCACTTAGAGGTCCCACTGCCTGAAACACTGCAATCAAGCTGACAACACAACCAATCATGGTCTGACCTGCAGCCGTTTCCAAGGAAACTCAAGCCACTGCCACAGAAACAGATTGTACACAGTGGAAGGAAACATGTATTTTGGGTGAAGGGGGAAAAAAAATAAAAAGAGGCATTTCAGATTTTTTTTTTCCCCGGTACTTCTGAGTTATTACAAAACGTTTCTAAAATAATAGTAATGAAAAATGCTCTTGTTAAGAAAGATTGAGTGATGATGGTCATGTAAGTACTTAAAGCCAGGCAAAGAGCCTCCAAGAAAGATCATGAGCTAGAACTGAGTGGTTGTTCCTGCTTTTCTTCTGAGTCACTCCATAACCCTTGCAAAGTCTTTGCAGAAGATTTCCAAGTTGTTAGTTCCATAGTTCCAATGAACGACAAGTCCAGATCAAAATAGGATGAATACCTGAGGAAGAAAACTTTGAAGAAAGCAACAAGATTATCATGGCCACACTGGAGACCCAGAGAAAATAACCTAACAGGCAAGGCTGCCTCTTCTTGAGGAAACACCACCACCACATTTTACACTGATGAATCTCCTTAGTGGATACATTTATCAATTGAGAGAGCTATTATTTTTCCTTAGTGGAACAATTTATTATCTATGGTGATTTAAAATTTACTTGTAAATCAAGGAAATTAAAATTTCTTTCTGCATCAATGTCCAGCTGTTTGAGTACAGAGTGCATAAAAGAATAATCATATTCTTTGTCAGGATGGTTGATGGGTGTATCAAAAGTTGCCTGCTGTAAACTGGGAGTGCTCTGAGTTTTAAAATTATAGAATTAAAACTGAGTTTTAATTCAATTATCAATGCAATGAGGAAAATGTCACAGGATGTTTTTCACCAGAAGGGAACCGTACACTAGACCAGGTTGTTGGGAGACTTGTCCAACCTGGCCTTGAGCACTTCCAGTGATGGGGCAGCCACAGCTTCCCTAGGCAACCTGTGCCAGGATCTCACCACTCTCGCAGTAAACAATTTCTTCCTAATATCTAATCTAAACCAACTCTCACTCAGTTTAAAGCCATTCTACCCTTGTAAAAAAATCCCTCTCCATATCTCTTGTAGGCTCCCTTCAAGTACTGAAAGGCTTCAATAAGGTTACCCCAGAGCCTCCTCTTCTCCAGGAAGAAAAATCTCAGTTTTTTCAGCCTGTTTCTGGGTAGAGATTCTGATTTCCAGGATGTAGTTAGTTGCATCTCAGAGTAGACCAAATGGACCAAATGGACCATGTTCTAAAGACAGGTCTTGATTCCATCTGATCCTGGAGGGAGCCCAGAGTGCTTCATTCATTTGGATGTCTAACTCCAGTTCTCTACATTTAGTTAGCTAATTTTCCTGTCACTGAGTGGGAGAGTGGAGCTTTGGAGAGGGCTGAAACATCAAGGAGTAAGTAAATAAAATGTTCTTTGAAATCTGTGTTGGGCAATTTGAGAGAAGGACTTTGGGAAAAAGGTGAGGTGGTTTTGTTGGGAGAATGCAAGTCTCCTCTTGTACTGTTGTTCTACTCTATAAGGAACTGCATGAAGGACATAGAAAACTGAGTTCTTTCTGGATTTTGGTGATGACTATGAGGAAGGAATCTCAGGAGGACAAAAAATGGAACTAAGGAGAAGTTATTATGGTTTTACACTGACTGTCAAATACAGCTTCACTCTGGATGTGCATGGCTAACCCCTGGAACCCAACCCAAACATCTGTTCAAGAAGTATATCATAATTAAATAAACATTAATTAAAGCTCAGTCTCAGTATAATCATGGTTTGTGACCCTGGGCAACTGTCTATGATCTGCACCAAGAAAAAAAACCCAAATACCAACAGAAACTAATATGAAGAAAAAGAGTTGTATATTGGAGAGAAAACTGATTACAGCAAACAATATTCAGACCAGTCAGTATTTGAACAGCATTATACTTATGAAATGTATTTTTTTTCCAAGGAAGGAGTAATTTTCTTCCTACCATGAGTGCCCATTGCTCCTCCTTAAGTTCTGTTCTCTGCCAGGCACCTTCTGCTTTCACAGTTCTGTTCTATCCTGTATTGTGGCTGTAATGTAATATGTGACAATTAATAAGAACTGCGAATCAAAGCTTCCAGCTATGATGAGACAGCAGATAGATTAATTAACAGAAAAGGAGCTTTTGGGGAGGGAGAGTTAAAGGATTCTCAGTCAGATTGCTCACATTCTAATGGTAATAAGAAGCTAGTTCTAACAAGAATAGTCCTGAGATTCTCATAGGGTTCTTCCTAAACCTCTGAATGTGAAACTTACATTTTGCAGTGGTCATAAGATACACAAGATGGATCTAGGGAAATAAGATTAATCTTTAGCTTTCAGCCATCCAGTTTTATTTTTCTTCCTGGTGTCAACAGCACACCATCATACATGGCTTTGTTTCAAATGGAAGACTTCATGTTGTGGATCTCTTACAATGAAAACTCACTATTCTCCTTATGAAGAGTATGAAATTACTTACAATGCAATCCCTCTATGTCCATAATTTGAAGTCAAGCATGTTGTTCAGGCAGAATGTGTTTGTGGTCTCCAGTGGCTGAGGAATAAGGGAGGAATTTGACTGCATTGCAATTAGTGTAATCAAAAAATTATGGATTTGTTTTTAAATCAAGAGGCAGACAGAAGCTGCTTTTTATGGGCTGAAAACATTTAGTTCAAATTTGAGTTATGAGAAATTTTCTAGGAGCCATTTAAAGCATGGCTTTTTATGTGCTTTTCAGCAGAGTTTTCTCACTTTGCACAAATAATTTTTAGCAAATTATTTAAAATGCCCATTGGCTTTACACCGTTATACAACTCTGGAAATGTCTCACTGCTCTGAATTTCCAGTGGTTCCTGTCAAGCCCTCTGAAAGAGAGGTTTCTTTTAGACAGTTGTATTAATATGTGTCTGAAAGGCAAGGGAGACCTAGAGCTCCTTTTTGTGCCAAGGAAGCTGAAAGATGTGGTTTGAGTTTGTCTTTCTCTCAAGATTTCTCACAGTAACATTTATAAATGTTTAAAAACAATGATGTTGCCATGTACAGTATGATTTAGGTGGATGCATTTACCCAAACTTTGTACACTTCAAAACTAACCAGGTGCCTTAGATCTGGTTATTTTTAAGGTTTCTGGGGTATAAAGCTGCTGTTACTGTATCTGAATTTGCATTTGGACACTGGGCCATGCAATTCATCAGCTCCTCAACAGCATTGCAACAGACAGGAAAATAGCAAATATAGGCTAATAGGGCAGGGCTGACCATTAGTGACTGTAAGAACCATTAGTAATTGTAACTGCTTCATTTTTAAATGCAGACAGAAAAACCCAGAGATGTTCCTTCCATTAATGTGTGTGTGTGTGTGTGTGTGTGTGTGTGTGTGTGTTTGTGTGTCCTGAGTGAGTGTCCCTGCTTAGAAAAGGATGCAAAAAAATGAAGAGGCAAAGAAGACACAAACCCCAGCACTTTAAGATATTTACCTGGAAGGAAAGTCCTGAAATTTTGTCCTGCCTTTGATAATCAATCTATAGAGCCATTGGATGGAAATTGAAAGAGCACAGAAGCAGGCAGTTCAAACCAGGACTCCCCACTTCTACATGACCACAGCTCAAAGTTTTGCTTCTCCTCCATTCTCTGCCATGTCTTGGTTTCCTTTCCTTGTTGACTGTAAACTTAGGAGGAATAAGGAGTCTCATCTTCTCAGCTCATTCTTTCTTCTAGTGTTCCATCAAATGCAGGAGTGGTTGGAAATTACGAGCTCCTGCACCTTCTGGGGACGGTAAATTACCCAGGACATGCATTAATACATAAAAGATAGAACTATGTCTTTCTTCTCCAGTTGTAAGAAGCACCTATTCCAGATTAAATTCCAGATTTGTGGAAAGTTTCCTGCGATGATTTGACTGAGATGCTCTGCTTCACAGAGAGCTGAAGTTCAAATGCAACATGCAGATGTGATATTAACTTGTTCTAAGTAGCTCCTTATTTGATATCTTCTGTCTAAGGTTTGTGGCTCTTACCCAGCACCAAACAAGGCACTCAGGTGTGCAATTTTGATCTTGGATTCTGTTTTTCAATCTATTTCCCTTAAAGTTAGTCAGTACAGATTGCTTGCTTTGTTGGACCTGTCCCTTTGTCAGGTGTTGTGAACTATAAAGCAGTGATAATTAGCATTTACCAATGCTGCAGAAAATTATAAAGATAGTTACATTAAAGAGCCAGAACTGCTCAAAGTATGAGGTGACAAATAGAGCAGCATGGAAAGTAATTTTTTTCTGTTCTGTTAAAATTCTATAGAATACAATAGTGTATCTGCTCTGTGGTGAAATGAAAACATGAGGGAGATCTGTCCCACACTGGTCACGTCAGGGCACTCACCAGGCTTTAGCTCTACTGTTACCTCCATCATTTTGAGCCATAATTTGAGACAGATCTTGCAATTTATTCATATCTACGAATGTCTTGGTTTTGCTTGGTTGGCTTCTCCAGAAGTAGTCTCCTTCCAGTTTACCATAGGCCTGTGATACCTTTTCTATCTAAAATGTTTCTTTGAGCTCCTCTGGACAAAGTTGGGTTGTGCACAGCAGATCTTTAATGAACAGTCAGTTAACTGAACATCTTACTAATGAGCTCTAGGAATTGGAGACTGTCTGAAGATTTTTGCATTTATAAAGATATTTCCTCTTTGAGAAATACTTATTTTTCACAGGAAGAGAGTATTTTGTAGGATTTCTTTTATCTTGAAAACCAGAACTAACTTTCTCAAGGCTACCACCAGATCTAGCAAGATAGGCATTTAACAAAGTGGATGACAAAACCTGTCTTTAATTTCAGCTTTCTTCTTAGCTCTGTCTTGGAGAAATACATTAACTGGATGTACAAAAGCATAGTTGAGAGTTGTTGATCTTTGCTGAAATCCAACTTCTGAGTGTGTTTAGGAAGATAAACAGGAGCAGATTGCATCATATTTATAGAAAAGAGAAGTAACAACACTCATTATGCCACCAACTCATTTCACTCTGACACCAGGGGTCTACCCACTGGACACATTGTATTTTCTTAAAACACATTGATTGAATACAGTGTGAGGTTTTGTTTGCTGGAATTCATTGCTTAGAATTGTTCCCAGGCTATTTGCTATTATTATGCCCTTACGATTTCTTTGGCTGTTTTGCCATTTCTCTGGTTGATAACCCTGTTATTCCCCCATGCTTAATCCTCCCCTGGACTCTGCTGCTTGATTGTATGGGGGTGTTATCACCACTGATTGACTGGCTGTGTCTTTTAGTCCCTTTCTGTTTGTGTGGGTGGGGGGGTTAGAGCACTGAAAAGAGGGATTAGAAGCAGGTTTGCAGCCTCTAACTCTGCACTTAGGTGACTGACGTCATGATAATTAGACTTTTCAAGTTCCCTGTGATGCCATTGCATGGTTATCATTACAATTTAAAATCCAAATGGCTTCTCTGCACCCTGTAGTTATTTCCAACATATTTTTTTTTCATTTTGCTTCTCTCCTCACTGAGTTAAAAATCTCTTTTACTTCTTTAAAGAGTTTGTGCTGGTCTCTGCCTACACCTGATTGTGTCTCAGTCGTTACAAAATTCCCCTCCTGGTTTACATAATCATAGGTTTATTTTTTTTTTTCTTCTTTTTTTCATCATAAATTCTTCTGCGTGGCGTCTGACCCGCCTGAAAGAAAATCACCACATTACCTGCAAATGGGCTCGGCTGCTTTTGACACCAGGCAACTCTCAGATTGATTTTCAGCAATAGTTATTCACACACAAACCTTAACAGCCTGGCACCTGCGTGTCTATCGACCCCTTTTGGTAGCCCTTGTTTCTGGCCATACCCCTGGGTCAAAGAACAAACGTCTGCTGTCGATTCTATCTGTTCCCCAGCATCTCTGGGGAATAAAGAGGGAGCACAGCTACAGAACCAAAGGTTAGGAAAATTCATTAAACAAAAATAATGAATCCCTCAGTTGCAAGGAACCAGTTCAGCAAAGATATTTAATTACTTGCTGGTCTTTACTCATATCCTCTTAGTGAGGTGTGTGTTTATGAACTTGTGGTAGATTGGAATCAAATAGAGTTTGAATTCAGAGTTTAAGATTAAAAAGAAAACCAGAAAAGGAAAAAAAAAAAAAAGAGAAAGAATCCTTTCCAGTATAAATGTCTAAAACTATTGCGACAATCTTTATGTAAAAAAGATTTCAATTATTTTTGTTGTAGCTATGTAACAATTTTGGATTTCTTTTACAAAGGGACAATTCTAGTTGTTATCTAGCAGTGAGTTATGAATGTTTATCAGTAGGAATAAGATATCTGTGCACATAAATTTGCCCAAGTGCACAGCTACTGAGTCCATCCTTCTGTCTTCTCTTAAGCATTTTAAAGACTATTGCATTTTTATTTTTAGGTAGCCTAGGAGGAACTTCCAAGGTTTGCAGCTCTGTTTATTTTTTAATCCCTACTAAATAACACCTGTGTGTGCAGTGGTTCGGCTTTTCCAATGGGTGCAGCTCCGGCCAGCCCTGCCGCCACTACAACCCGGGGGCCACTTTGCCAGAGGCGTGGGCAAACCCGACCACGGTGCGGATAGTGCGCAGAATAGAAAGGCGGGACTCTCAGGATGTGCAACCAGGGGATGCGTGTTCCCCAAGGCAGCGCTCCGAGAGAGACGCTGACCTCAGGATGCCATGGCTCTTTATTGAGTGGGTTACAGGGGTGGGATTGCGTGGGACCAATCACAACCTTTTGCCAACGTATAATGAGGGAATGCACAACTTTTGAACCAATAATAAGTAACTTGGGGAGGAGGAATACATGATGAGGGGGCGGGGAAGTTATATAACTTAAAGATTGACACTTAACAGAAAAGTGGTAAACAACTATTATGGGATAGGGTTACCAGGACAACCAAGGTTTTGGCGGGAAAGTCTGGGGGAAGGAGAGAAGGGGAGAAGGAGAGGGAAGGAGAGGCCATCTTAAACAATAGTAATAATTACAAATTATAAAACACAAATTATGAAACCAAACTGGAGCAGTGAAAACCCAATTGGAATTGAATTTAAGCACCACCACATGTGTGAAGTCCTGGAAAGATGAGCAAAATGCAGCAACACCTAAAAAATTTCCTTGAGAGTCTTTGCCCCCCTGTCATCTTCTTTTATGTACCTAGGACTTTCTTAAGTGTGAATTTGTATCTCTGTCAATTCACAGTTTCGTGCAATCTTTGTCACAGAATCTTGGAATCACAAAATCACAGAATGGTTTGGGGTTGGAAGAGCACTTAGGGATCATTCAATTCCAATTCCCCTGCCATGGGCAGGGACTCCTTCCACTATCCCAGGTTGCTCCAAGCCCAATCCAGCCTGACCTTGGACACTTCCAGGGATGGGATCTATGACATTTACAGAGAAAAAGAACAACCAGAAAGAGAAGAGAAGAAACTGAAAACTTTTAGGCCAATACCATTAAGCCACCATTTTGTCAACCCTGTCTTATCTTGAGTGTGGTGTGCAGCTGTTTCATGAAATATCTCAGCATTTTTAATCAAGGTTAAAAATTCTAATATTTTTCTGCTGATTGATTGTCCTCAACTGAATGTCCCACACACTGTTGACTGCTTCAGGAAAGGGCAGGTGGAGATGAAAGACATAAGAGTCATAACACATAATTTAAATGTCTTAACATTTATTTAAAGGTATTAAGATTTGAGAGATACTTGTGATCAGCTAGACTGGGGTTAAATTTTTTGGGTTTTGTTTTTTTTTTTTTTTTTCCTCTAGATTAAATTTCCCTTATTAGTTTTTTCATAGACAGAGAGTGAGTTATGACATAACTTACCCGCCAATATCTTTTCAATAGCACTGTGGGGGTTCAGTGGTTTATTGGACTGTAGGTCCATTGGGATCCAGGAAATGGAAGGTTTATTTCTGTCACTTGCTAATTGCAAATTATCTCTATTTCTGCTTCTCAGTTTCTTTTTATTGTCTTTCTGTAAAATGGAGAAAAAGATTTTGCAATGCTTTGTAAGAGGCCCTCAAGATTCCTGGAATCCTGGTATTTTTGAGCATTTAAGTTTTTAAAGACCCTAGTTATTTTTTTGAAATAAAACAGTTCAAAATTAATCATACTTAACAAATCTGAGTTCATTCTCTACTTGGCTGATTATTTCTGTGTTTTGGACAGTCCTGTGCTACTTCTGTCAACATGAGAAAGTTCCCATGAAGCAACTTTATAAAGGCATCTAAGAAATAAAGCACTGCTGTTCTCATATTTGATAGCATAAATCTCTTCAACTTCTCCAAAAACATCTGTGTCAGCTCCAGTAGATGATTCTGATGTTTTTGTGCATCCTGTGATTGTATTATGGGGTGTTTCCAGCTGGTCCCTGTTTGGGATATAGTATAAATACGGAGGGCAGAGTTAACACACTTCCTCCAGCACCAATCTTTCCACATTCATGAAGATAACTCCTTGCTTTTGACCCAAGAATTTTGATTGATATTGAAATAAAAAGGTTGCTCCTCTTGATAATACCATTAATTTCCTGAACAAACAAACAAACAAACAAACAAACAAGCAAAAGTACCTTTTGTTCTTTTTCTCTTTTTCCTTCCAGTTAGGTCTGGGAAGAGGTTGTCTGACATCCATTGCCTGACACAGGACAGATTTATAGGATGTTAATGCCCTTTACATTACTTTTCAGCTTGTCAGACCTTAAACTCTGAGCCAAGTTCTCCTAAAAGGCGACCAAAAGCAAACAAAAGTAATGATGAAAATAAATATTTTGGAAAGCCTCTTGAGATAATCTGTTCTTCTTTTATATTTTCTATATTTCAGTTTTTCACCAATAAAACACAAAAGATAAGAAATATATCAGGGAGTTGTGGAGCTTAGGGGACTCCAGTGAGTAATATCTGCAAAATGAAGACTTTTCAGAGGTGCATCCTCAACACAAAAGCACAGGGTAGTCTCTGCCTATCCCAATGCCTGCTACTGCAATAGTTGCTGGTTGGAATCACCCTTTGAAGGTTGTTTTGTGACCTGTATGAAATGAATTTAGCACCTACCAGCAATTACTGTGCTGACTGCTCTCTCCTTTATATGAAGCCATATTGGCAGTGTTCTGGATCACCTCTGATGCCTCAGAGACACCATGTGCATGATGAACTCTTTTACAGCTCCACTGCAACTTTCTTTCCTACCATACCACAGCAGAGTGATGAGAAACCAGAAGTAAACTTGCCTTGCTCTTCCTTACTGCCTGTTTGCTCTTGAGATGTCAAAACATTAAATGCATTGGGGTTTTATTTATTCTATTAAATTTTAATGTTTTCTGGCACCAAGACCACCCTCAATGTTAGGACATTCACACTCTTAAACCCTTTTCTTTCAAAGGTGGCACAGTTGCTTCCCAGTTGTCTATTGGAAATAGTCCCTGGTCTGTGCTAGACCTCAGGCTGTGTTTTTGGAAATTCTTGGAGGATATTTGTTTTCTCTCATGGAAACATTGCCAGGGATTGCTTTAACAGTCTAGTAGCTTGAGGAACATTTTCTGGTATAATCTAATTTAGCAGTGTTGATGGAGACAGCCTGTCCTTGTGGCACTGCAAGTGAAATCCTTTTCTGAGCACATCACTGGATAATAATGCACAAAGTTGTCTCAAGATGGGCCATAAAATGATTATAATACTTGTATTATCCTGTTTGTGCAACACATGAAATTTTAGGGGCTGCTGTTGAAAATGTTTGCCTCAATTTTGAACTAAAACTTAAAAGGAGGGTTAGGGGAGAAAATTGCTGTGTTGGTTTTGGTTGGGGTAGTGTTCGTTTTCTTCACAGCAGCTGGTTCGGAGGCTGTGTTTTGAATTTGTGCTGAAAACTGCATTGATAACACAGAGATGTTTTTCTTATTGCTGGGCAGTGTTTATACACAGTCCAGGCTGTTTCTGCTCCTCATCCCTCCCCACCAGTGAAGAGTCTGGAGTTGCACAGGGAGTTGGGAGGGGACACAGCCAGGGCAGCTGACCCTAAATGCCCCCAGGGATATTCCATGACTTGTGCCACGACACTCAGCAATAACAGCTAGGGGGAGAAGAAGGAAGTGAGGGACATTCAGAGTGATGGTCTTTGTCCCCGAGTCACTGTCATCCACAATGAAACCCTGTTTTTCTGGCTTTCCTCCTTGCTAACAGCAAACAGTGAATTAATTCCTTGTTTTGTTCATGGGTGCAGCTCTTGCTTTTCTTATTAAACTGTTTTTCTCTCAACCCACAAGTTTTCTCACTCCAGGCCTTCTGAGTCTCTTCCCCATCCAACTGGGTGGGTGTGAGTGAGTAGCTTTTTGGGGCTGAGCTTCTGCCATGGCTAATCCATGACACTGATTTACTGGTGTTAGAGTCTGGGATTTTTGAGATGCCCTACTAAGGCTTCTTGACCGTGTCAAGATTGAATACCATGAAAGAGAAATAAATGTTCTGATAAGGATTAATGCCCCCTTCTTTTGTAGGACGTTAGCCAATTTAGCTGAGTTGTGGTAGAGAAGAATCTTCTGCGATGGGGAATTTGTGCCACAAACACTTCTTTGTTAGAATAAAATTTCTTTATATTTGCACTTGGCTATGTCTCACATATTTTCAACAGCAACAGACAGGAGATTGTTTTTTCTTTTCTCTACAGGATAGATGAACCTTTTGGGTCACATCTGAGGAGTGACAAAAGCCTGCTTCAGTTAACATCTGAGGACTTTTTAAAATCTGACTCTATTTCCCTAAATCTCCCTAGTCCTAATGTGAAAAGAAAAAAAAAAAAAAAAAAAAGAAAACAACCATGTCCTGGAGTGACTCTATTAACAGCAAACTCTTTCCAGACTGGCAGCAAAAATCCACCTAATCAGAGAGAAGTACCAGATCAAACAATTTGATTTTAAACAGTGAGCCATTTTCCTGTCTTAGAGATCCAAATTACCTAATGAGATGGCTGTGATCAGTAGCTAAAAAAGAAACAAAACAAGAAATGGCCAAATTAAATGGGGGAAAAAAATAAGGTTAAAAAAAATCATTTATGAAGCAGACAGATAATTTCAAACAGCTTTCATACCAGGAATAGGGCACCATTACAATGAGAAAACCTTTAATTATGTTGTAAAGGTCTGATATTCCACTGAAATGTCATTTCAAAATAAACTTCTAACAGTTAATTATCAGTGATATTTAACTTGTGGGAAAATTAAATATCACCACATACTCCTGTGATCATTTTATTGCTTTTGTAGACATTTTAATATTTTAATGGTTTCCAAGTAACAATGAAAAAGGCATGCCACCAAGTATGTTTTCTTGGCTTTCAGTAGATAATCATATAACCTTTTCTTTGTCTTCTTCATACAAAGCAGACCTCTGAGTCAGCCAGGGACAGGACTGAAAGGAAAAGCGTTGGGAAAAAAATATGGGAATAAACATTGCTCTGATTCCCTTAGCCAGCACGATTCCTGGGAAAGAAGTTTTATTAACTGCAGTAACTGGAAATACAATGCTGAATGAACAAATATTGAAGCCCCTATTAGCATTCAGCTAGAAAATCAGATGAATGTGCAGTGTTCCAGTTAGTGACCTGTGTATTATCCAAAGCTCATAAAACGCGCCGAGCGATCGGACCCGAGGATGCAGCGACCCTGATCAGGCTGGAAGGCTGGAACAGGAAACCTCCTGTGCTCCTGTATAAATCAATACTCTACAAGCTAAAGGACTGGGATTGCCAGGAAAAGGTATGAATTTTAAGGCCAGACGTGACTATTGTGTGAACGACTATTCAATCAGAGGTTTTGATTGAATTGGCCCTGGAAATGGATGGGTCCAACTCCCCTCAACTGGCTGGGTGTTATTAATCCTTCTCCAGGGTGAGGCAATGCAGCATGAATCATTAAAGGGGCTTGGCTCAAGAAGGTTTGTTTGTCCCTCACTGCAACACTTATTTGCCAGCTTTTAGCCATTGCTTCCAGTTTCAAATATTGTGCCACCAGGAGCTCCAAAATAATAGTATTATCATAAAATATTCTAATCATCCTGAGATGAACATTATAAACAAGAGTAGGAAAAAGATGGAAGGGAATTTGTGAGATCCTGTTGTGGTTTGAAAGCAAAATTAGTGAGAGGCTCCAAGTCAGAAATATAATTTAATAAGAAAAAAGGTAAAAAGGTAAAAATAAAATAAATGCGATAACACAAAGGACCACTGACAGAGTCAGAACACAACCTGAGCAGGATAGTGGAAGCAGTCCAGGTGAGGTGTTCTTCCTGAAGCAGTGATCCTGTAGAAAGGTCTGGTAGCTCTGGTCCTCTGGGAATCCAGTGGGTAGGGGCTCCTTGCACTGTTCCAAATACCAGCTTATATCCAGGTGGGAATGCTTGGCTCCTCCCCCTGGGCGGAGCATCTCACAATGGGGTGAGGAGTGTGAAGTGGGTCCTTGATGGCCCATTAAACAGAGATAACTCCTGGAGGGAGTTACCTGTGAGTCCTGGGCAAGGCATTGATGGGCCATGAGCAGAAGAGGCAGGGGCTTGGGAAAACACTGCCCCACCTGGTTTCAAAAGTTCCTGAAGATGGTGATAGAATAAATACTTTGTGTACATCCTACACTGCAACCCATGACAGATCCATATAGGTCTTACTATTGTGTTGAGCATTAGCTGAGATGCTTAACCAAATTCTGATCTCCAGGGGATTTACATAAAGTTAACATCAATGGCAAAATAGGACAAAAATCCTGGAAATGGAAGGTAATGAAATTTCTGACAAAGACAAATTCTCTTTCATGGAATCACAAAATGAATAATTTTGTGATAGGCTCGTTCCTATCAGCCTATCTTCAGAGGTACTGTGAGACTGAATCTTTCCATGGTATTAGGAAATCCATCTAATATTTCTTCAGCATGTGAAGAAATCAATAAATGTCTCTAAGCTTGAACTTGCAGGACTGCTGTTGACTCTTTTAATGTGAACAGACTTCTGCATTTTTCATCAAGTTGTATGGTCTGCTACAAGGCCATATTGCTTAAATGCTCGAATGTCCCCCAGGTTCTGTCCTTAGTTCCTGTTTTGTAAAATGGCAAACACCCCTCAGCAGCACTCTTACAATAAAGGTAGCAAAAAGACAGTGATGCTGTTAGACACGAGGTTGGCTGCTGGGCAGGAAGAGTAGCCAGTCCCTTGGAAATTATCCTACAAGTAGAATAACAGAATCATAGAATGGCTTGGCCTGTAAGGGACCTTAGAGATCATCCAGCTCCAACCCTCCTGCCATGGCGATTGGTACACCCGCACCCATAAAACGAAGTTTTTCAGAATACAAGAAAGACTGCTTTAGGAACTGTTTTATTTGCCTTGGAGCTTCCTGGTAGTAAACCTTTTATGTTCACATGTTCAAAGTTCTGTTTAAAATCTGCTCCCATCGAAGCAGTTGGAGATCTGTCAGGTAATTCCACTTGTACGCAGGTGGCTTCACAGATAGTGCTGCTGGCATTTTAAAGGGCTATTTGAGAATCTGGCTATTAAAATGAAGAGCTAACTCCAAAGAGAGAGGCAAAAGAAATTGCTAGAGTTTCTAAATCACTTTTTTTTTTTTTTTTTTTTTTTTTTTTTTTTTCTGGTAAAGAGCTCATGGTAGTGTCCAGAGGTCTGTTAGAATAATCATAGCATTTTCTCCTTTTTATGAGATGCAGGTCTGCTTCCAGTGAGAAAGTAAAACTCTGGCAGCCTTAGGAGTTGGCTGGTTTGGACAGTTTCCAGCCCCAACACCATCTCCCTTCCCTCCCCAGAGGCAGTCATAACATCTCTTTTCCTCCGAAAATCCTTTTTGTCCTTAGTTCTAAATGCCAGGTCTTAGCACTAAGCCAGATATTGAGGGGGCTGTGAACTGGAGTCAATTGATCTGTGTGGATTTATCTCTGCTAAAGATTTTTTTTTTTTACCATTATTTGTCAAATAGAGTCTCAGCACTTTGTGGGGCAGAGGAGAAGCACAAACAATCTAGAGTGGAGGTGAAGATGGGATTACTACCTAACCCATCTCATCCCCGTCACTGGACTATGCTATTACTTCATCAGAAAATTTCATTTTACATCCACCTTTGCAAAGATATGTTTAACTAATTAGCAAACTAAATGCTGTAGAGAACTATGCATTTATTTTTGCAACATTTTATTTACTTCTTTTACCTCTGCATAAGGTTGTAGTCTCCTATCATTCCAAATTATTACAAATTCACATCTCATGCTTTTGATTCTTTGGGTCCCTGGATAAAATTCTGTTGCAAATATAATGAGTAACAAAATTAGATATGAAAGGCAAGGGAGAACCAAGCACTTACCAATGCACAGAGATGGTTCAGAGTGTTTTGAACTACCTTGTTCCATGAAGGTCAACCAGTTTAAATTTCCAGAAAATGTGGATTTCCAAAGAAAATCAACACTTGCTTTCAATCCATTTTGAAATACTTTAATCCCAAGCTTTTAAACCCACAGAGATACATTTCTTGTTAACTTTGTATTTTGAAAGGCATTAAACGAAGCTTGAACTAAGATAAACAATTGTCTGTTTTCTAAAGTAAACAATAAATTGTTGCATGGGAACTTTTTCTCTCTTTTTTTGGCATTTGTAGTATTTTTTTGAAGTGGAAATAATATTATTAGTGAGCTTATAAACACATAAAATGGTTACACAAACACTAAGAAAATTCCAAAATATTCAGTATTATATGCTGGCTAAAACTCTGATTCTAGAGGCAGCGAAAAATAACAATAAAAATAAACTCAGTTTAACTTAAAGACACTTTCCCTGACCTTCTTGGAGTTTGAGAGAGTGGCAGTGAATGACTCAAAGCTTAATATCTGGTAATAGATGAGAAGTTTTTCTGGGAATGATTCTCAACAGGCTGGAGATTCTGAAAGTCCCATCGTTTCCCTGAGAACACTTTAATTCACAGCAACAAGAAGCTTTATGTCCAGCATTACTGGCTCTTCCACAATTGTTCCCCTCTCTAGAGTGAAGTTTACAGGAAACAGTGGAAAGGAGGCATTCATGGTGGCTCAGAACAGAAAGAATTAGGTGAAAAATTTTGGCATGAATTGAGCAGGAGAGAAAACACAATCAAAGTGATCCATCCTAAAATCTCATGTCTAAATCAAGATTGTATTACAGTTCCTTTATGTTCACTGCATTAATGGTCTTCAACATTATACTTTTTTTTTTTTCATTAATGTGTTATTAAGGAGCACAATAGAAGATATTCTGAATTAAATAGCTATCAGATATTTTATTCCCATATTAGTAAAAAACAGAACATTCAGAAGTTTGGTACAATAAACTTTGTTCATCTTTTTCCCAATTTCTGTTCTCATGCCTTAGAATACCCAGTTATTTGGGAAACCTCCATACAGTATGTAGTCAGAACAGTTACTCTTAAAGAGTAATGATTTAGATAATTAAAATTAAGAAGAGAAATGTGTTCTACCATTGAAAATTCCTGAGTAGTCCTTTTCTTGTTAAAATTTACATATCACTAATGACAGTGAAGACACATATTGGAGAAGAGAAGGTTTCAGAAAGACCCTATAGAAGACTTCCAGTACCTAAAGGGACCACAGGGGAGATGGAGAGGGGCTTTTGACAAGGATATGTAGTAATAGGACAAGAGGAAGTGGTTTTAAGCTGAAGGGGGATAGATTTAGTTTGGATTTTGGGAAGACATTCTTTACTATGAGGGTGGTGAAACTCTGGCACATGCTGCCCAAAGAGGCTGTGGCTGCCCCATCCCTGGAAGTGTTCAAGGCCAGGTAGGACAGGGCTTGGAGCAATCTGATATAATAGAAGGAGTTCCTGCCCATGGCAGGGGTCAGAACTAAGGTCCTTCCCACCCAAACCAGTCTAGAATTCTATAATTCTATATACACAGGCAAGTCTCTGCATATACACACACACACACAGACTGAGGTCAATGGACCTCCATCCATTTATGCCACTTTTGGATCTCTCCATCATATGAGAATGGAATGATGTTATCTTACATCACTCTCATTAATTCTGTCAGCAGCATAGAGCGTGATTTTAACTTGAGAAGCAACTCCCATTGATACTGAAAAAAACACTGAAGAAACCACAGTGGATTGATTTGATGTGCTTTTTGTTTTAATCCTGTCAAATGAAAGGCTGAAGTAAAAGAAGCAGCTGGTTGCTCAAGAAACTTGGGCAGCACTTTGGCCAGGCATGAATTGTGTTGAAAAAAACCCCGTGGTTATAACAGCGGAAAGAGAGAATGCAAACAATGTTGGGAAAGGGATAGGAGGTGCTCAGAAGCAGAAACATTGTGAGGTATAACTGCAAGACTCAAAGGACATGAAAGAACTGGTTTGACTTTCTGTCCTCCATCTGCCAGGATGAGCTCCTCTGTACAATATAGGTTGCCATTTCCAGCACAGGTTTTGTGGTTCTAACCTTCTGGCAAACATAAAAATTCCATTAAAGTGCGAGCCAAACTCCTGTCAACAGCCCAAGGAGAAGGATGTAGCTCTGGCTTCTCTAATTTCGCATACAACCCAGATGGAAGTACAAGCACTTCTATGTTGAAGTGCCAAATAACTCTCACAAGGCTTATATTATCTTTTCTTCGTCTTGCCTCAGACAAACTTCCTCGCTTCTGGGGACTCCACAGCTGTGTGAGCTCCAGCAAAAGGCTGTGCTTGGCAAGCCAAGTCCCAGGGATTTGTTTCCAGCTTCTGCAACGAGGCTTCCCTTCCCTCCCAGTCCCATCAAGGACTGCTCAACCAGGAAAAGCAGCTGCAGAATCTTCACAGATTCTTTTTAAAGCAATATTTAAAGGCAAGGTGCCTCATTTTCTTGAAGCGAGATGCATTGCAAACAAGAGCACACCAAAACAATAAGGAAATAAGTGCCTAGGAGGAAAGCGAGGAAAATAATATGGGGAGGTTGTAAGAGGGGAATTGGAATTTAGCAGAGCTAACAGCTTTTAAACATGAACCCATGTTTTAATTCCCATGTTTTAACCTTGCCTTTGGCATCCTTTATTCTGAAGAACATACAGTTTGAGCTTCAAGTTCCTGTAAATCAGAGGATTAAGACACAAAAGTGGAGTATAGAATGATTGTTATACTAAAATCATTAACATCAAAAACAGTCATGCCTATAAATAGTGTTTCATCAAATATACTTTGAGTAATATTGGCTAATATTATCCTTTATTTCCTCATAAAGTCAAATGTTGATTTGAGGAATGAAGTGTCCTCCAAGTAAGGATTATACCAACTACATCCATCTTACTTTAGTGGTGAACATGCTTTTTCACCCTTCTGAATAAGAACTAAAATATTCTTTATAATTTGACTGCATGATGACTGAGCAAATATTATTCATGGGGTAGAGAAATAAGAAGGAGGTAATATAGATTTGTAGTTTGACCAGGCAGTGTAAGAAGAGTCTTGTTTATAACTCAGTCAATAATAGAAAAGCATTTCTTATGTATCAATCAATTCTAGGTATTAGGCTGTATAGGAAGCATTTTGCTTCCTGCATTCAAAATCAAATTCTGGAAATCTTACCCTCTCTTGACTGGCTAACTTCTCAGTAAAAATTGCTTTGGCCTTAAATATCATGGATTTGGATGTGGGAGAGAATAGGGTGATCAACAATCTTGTGAACTCTGTGTTATGGTACAGAATGTGCCTTTTCCCCTGCTGATTTCAAGACTAAAAGAGCCACCTTTCTGTTCTGGGACACCTCTACAGCTTTTCCTAAAAACTTAACTACTGTAAACTCTCCACATCTCAGCCCAAAGTGGCCTGGGATCTTTAGACATCTCTCCTTGCTCTGATGCCAGAGAGAAGATAACTTGGGTTCTTCTTTGCAGAGAGGACTGTAGTTCTTCCTAAAAGAACACTGATATAATTTATTGCATTGGAATTTACAGTCAGCCCTCTACTCAGCCTGCACACAAGCTTTTGGAAAAAAGATGCCCAGGATTACAGCTGAGGCCACGGAGACTGCTGGAATTCAAGGAAGAGCTAAGATCATTTTTCAGTGTTATACTGTAGTTCCAACAGCAGCAACCTTAAACATAAAATCAATAGCCTGTCCTACCATAAATTTCTTCCATTCTCCTAAACAAGTTGCATAGAGTGTCTATATCTAGTGGTACATCTTAAACCAAGAATAAAAGAACACATCCTTTTTTTTTTTTTTTTTTTTTTTTTTTTTCCTCAGAGAGGTAGTAACAATAAATTCATGAAAACTGTAAAGATGTTAAAACAGGCAACCACATGGAAGATATCTACGCTTGTGTGGGTAAAAGGGCAACTTGTTTTGATAATTTTTGATTGCACTGAGTTGCACTGATGCCCTCTTAGGCATATGAGGGATATAATTTTATGTCATTCAAGTTAGGTTGAGGTACCTTGAAAAGCAGCTGATTTGAAATATGATACATAAATCTAAATAACACTCCATTGATGACACATATAGTTTTTACAGTTAAATTATTTAGTTGAAAGAGGAAAAGAAGAATGGCAGGGAATTTTCTGCTTCATTCCACTCTGGCTGCAATAATTAAGGTTCTGTTATCAGTGACTGTCTCTAGAAGTTGAAGCATCATTTTCAAAGCCACTAGATCTGTATGACAAGGATGCTCAACCAGAATCAATGGGCCTGGGAAATTCTTATGTATCCTTTTGCCAGAAGTACATTTTCTAAAAAAAGAGTTTATTGTTAAATTGTTAATTTAAAATTTAGAGTGGCAACTGTATGGATTTCTATAGGCAGCTGTTTTTTCTCACAAATAGATTTTTAATTTTTCAATCTTAATTTATAGCTGGACATTTCCTATTTGATTCCTACATCTGGTGACTGCTCTGAGAGGGGTCACTTTGGCACAGCCCATCATTTCTGAAAAGCCTTCCTGAGAAATCTCATTTTTCCATTCTGTGCAAGCTGGCCGGCTACTATGACTTATTGCTGACTGAGGACAGGGTTCATGAGTAGCTGATGGGGTGACCTGAAGGAATAAACCTCAAACCTCCAAAAGAAATAAAGTCTTTTACTGCCTGACTGATGGATGATAATAATGACACACGCTCATGCAACACTATTATTTCAGCTGTTATTACTTCAACATGTAAGATAGGGCTGAAATTTCAGGCAGGAATAAAAAAAAATAGTTTTTTAAAAATAAATGACATCTAGGAATAAGCACCACCCAAAAGATTAAAAAAATATAAATTCATAGAATAGGAGTAACCAACATGCACCATGATCTAGATCCCAATAACCATTAAATCATTGGATTCACATAGATAAATTTCAAAGAAAAGCTGTGGAATGATCAGAAGGCTGAAGTCCCACAGAAAAGAAATAAAGACTGATTTAAAAGTGTGTAAATGAAGAGCAGGAGTTGGGTACTTGATAAAAGTAAAAAAGATGGGAAGATGCTACCAAGTGAAACTGAAAAATGTGTTTTTCTTGGCCACGGCAGTCAGGACACGTGAAATGGATGTTTAATTGCTAAAACAAAGACTAAAATGAAGATAATTTAGTGTTAACAAAAGTTTTTTGTAATAAGATTAGTGAAGCACAAATTATGTTTTCTCAATTGCTTACAGAGTCTTCCTCCCTCTGTAAAATGTTTTAAAAACAGGCCAGAAAAGGCAATGAGACTGAAGAATCTATGCTGAGAAAGAAAAATCAAATTACGAAAATTGGATTTCTTTCAGTATTTAGTGCCATTTCTGGTACTTGACATTTGCCACCCTCAGCACAACCTCTGTCTTAAAACAAGTAAAAATTCAAAGAACATGTTCAGTCTTTCACCGACTGTGCTTTTTATAGGATAGCACCGAGGTACCTCAGCAGCCAAAAAATGATGAGCTGTTTGAGAGGAAAACAGTCTGAGTAAAAGGGAGAAGGAGCTCACAGAGAACTCACAGTTCACTGAGCTGTTAGACACATTACCTGTGACTGCAGGTTCACAGAGCAGATAATCAGTCAGCACAGGCTGTAATCTGGAACAAACCCGTTGTTTCACATTAGTCCTAATACAAACTCATATTACAGCTAAGTGCTGCCCTCTCAAAGACCATACATAATCACAATTTTCCCAGTTTCTGCCACAGCTTGTTTTGTGCATCAAAGTCATCTTTGTTTTACTTTCTGCTCACCAAAGCTGGGTACAAGAAATGTCACAGGCTGTCTTGCAGCATGTGAGTGAGAAACTAAGACATGCTCCAGATAGTCAGTTCTGTGTGCTACCACTTGCTTTTTGTCAGGACAGACAAACAGTGAGTTCACTGCAAACTGATTTCTGACTGGTAATGATTCAGTGTTCCTAAACACGCCAAATATCTCCTGATTCTCTCTCATGCTGGTCACTTGCTGTGTCATGTGCCAGTGTCATTTTCCATTTTTCTCAATCTTCCATCAATTCTCAAATAAAGGTGGTGCTCATTTTATCTTTTAAAGCAAAAAAAAAAAAAAACCAAAAAAAACCCAAAAAAAAAACCCATCAGGCTTTGTAATCTCTGCCTAACTAAGCGAACAAAACTGAAAAGCTGCTCTTCTTGTTCGTACTTATCTAAATTTTCTCGGCTCTTACACAGCTCCTCAACCACTTCCTGCAGCCCCAGGCTCCTTCCTGGAGAGTAAATCATGCACAGTGTAAGTACACACACCCATTTAAACTTTGTTGGTTTTAATTTCATTTTTGGTGGAGGTGGAGTGAGCTGTGTCTCCCTAAACAGCTCATAAATTATGAAGGTTTATTTTAAAAAAAACAACAAAACCCAGAAAATTTCTTCTTCTTTTTTTTTTTTTAAATAATTTTCACTGTCATAGCTACAACGAGAACTTGTAATTGAAGCCTGTTGTGATATCACCTTCTGAAGGCAGACAGACTCCATTTACAGCAAGGAAATGTTGCATTTGACATTTTCTCTTTTCAGGGCGGCTGTGTACCAAAGCCGGTACAATTATCTGAGTTCAAAACTAATAGCAGCAAAACCTGACACACAGTACATTCATTTTTTGGAGGTGGGAGCATGACTGGCAGGAAAATAGCTGATGTTGCTGACCTCTGGGTTTTCATCATTAACCTTGAGAACGTATGAGCCGTTAAAGAGGAATAAAGGATTGCTGTCACCGTTGAACAGTTTGCATGTCTACATGCTCTAAAAAAAGTCCTGCTCTTGACACTAAAATCCACTTTCCCATCCTACACTCACAACAGATTCTCTTACTGAGATGTAGCACTAGTCCTCCACCCACTGACCAACTGACTTCTCCCTTTTTTGACATTCCTGAGACCAAGTTGGTTTGGCTGATGGAGTTTTTACATACGGAGGGTTCAATCTGAAGTTCATGAAGTCGATGAAAGTCCTTCTATTTATTTTACTGGTTGTTGTACCATGTTTGTTAGCAAAGAACAAATGGTCCTAATTTAAGCTCAAGTTATTCCTCATTAAAAGGAAAAAAACAACCAAAAACCAACCAAAAAAAAAATCAAAAAAATAAATTGGCCATGACATAAAGGAGAGGGCAATTCCAAAACTGCTCACCTGATGGGATTGCAGTAGCTTTCTCCTAATAAAATGACATTCACACTGTGCCAGTGGCAGTCAGATGTGGAGGACACACATGACAGCCTGGTTTGACACTTCCCAGCAGGGTGGGAAATACTGAATTGGATCAGCTCAAGGCTCAGGACAGAGCTAAAACACAAGTAGAGAAACTGAAGAAAGTGCTGAAACTAAAGCAGGTATCTACGAAACAAAAAACTGGGATATAGATTTATCTGGTCCTCCTGTCACCAGAGCATGGGAAGGGTGGAAACAGCAACATTTCCTGCTACAGGTTCAACCCACTCACCACAAAAACAATTATTATCCTATGTTTGCTGAGTGTCCTCCCCCAGTACCATCAGTCACAGCATCTAACCTGATTTTCCTACACTCTTGCAAGGAAAGAGAAGAGTTCAGGAGGATTCGCTGCTGCCTCAGCAACTCTGTTGCTTTTCCCTAGAGCTGCCCATGGTACCTGCCATATACAATTACAGCAGTTTCAGGGATATATGATACCAACTGCTCTTGATTTCTTCAAGGAAACTGTTTTAGTGCTGTCTAACACGCAGAGGTTACGGAGATGTCTCAAAAAAATCCACATAAACTCTGGGGAATGCCACTTGAAACAAGAGAGGATTTTGAATTAACCTATTGAGATAATAAACCCCAGAGTTTTCTAAAAAAAAAAAAAAAAAAAAAAAAAAAAAAAAGCTCATCTTTTAAGTGTAAATATTTTTCAATTCTTTGAATGAAATTTCTTAAAGAAAGATGTGGCTCATGTGTCAAAATAAATGACTACAGATCTTCATGATTTTTCTTTAACATTCAAATGTGTATGTCTCAAAAAATATCACGGTACAAATTTGTATTCCTAAATACAGCTCTGATCTCTCTCTGCCTACACCACCTGCCATTTCAGATTTCTGGAATGGAGCAAGAAAGAGAACACACAGAGAAGCTTCAGGTTAATCTCTCCACTATTGTATTATTTATATTACTGACTTCTTTCCTGTTGCTTTTCTATCCAAAAAAATCAAGTGTGTTCTGTTTATTCTCTTTCACAGAAACACTCCTCCCCACCACCTATGCTTCTTACCTTTTATGTTGCCCTTTTTAGGATTTGAAAAAAAAAATTCCCTTACTTTTTAGAAAAAAGTGATCAAGCTCAAATGCAGTACTCATGGTGAGTTATTTCTATAATAGCCCAAACATTTGGTAAAGGATTCTTCATGCAATTTCAATTTATCCTTCAGTCTCACTGTTTAAAATTATTGTTAAATTTTGAGCCTCTGTCCTTCACTAAGTGTCCTTGCAGCCTTTTCTCTCTCACACTGGGTGTTCTCATGTTTCAGCAACATGTGCTTCTGTCAGAATCCCCAGATTTATTAACAACAAAAATATTTATGGAAAACATGTCAGATTTGACAAGAACTAACCCCAAAAGCATAAAAAAGAGTGTCTTCCTTCCCAGCTCCAGAATTACCAAAAGTTTTACTGAGAAGTCTGCCTAGGTCATGGTAAATTGAGTTAAAGTCCTAATTCTGCCTAAAATCAAATGTGATATTTTTATCACTGACACAAATCTCTTATTATCTTCTCAGTCACCAAATTGAACTTAGTCTCTCTGTTTTGATTTTAAAAAATGTCCTAAATTGTTAACTGAGTTCAATGCAGGTCCTAAAAGCAGTAGACTTTCAGATTTTCATGGTGCAAGGAAACTATCTTATACCTAACTTCAATAAAATTTTGCCACAAGTTCTGTGGGATTGTGTCTCCATCAAATCCTTCCGAACAATTGGAAGCATAAATTATAACAAACCTATGTTAGGATTTGTTTCTTTTATATGTGCAGGCTGAGCAGATGCCACCAATCTTTACTGGTTTCATGTTCATCTCACCTCCAGTGAACTGTAGTTTCACATGATGCTGCAGGTGACTGAAACATTCTCCCTTTACAAGGAAAACAAACAAAACAATGTAAGAAATGCTTTTTCATTTCTGTCAGATATGCTGGAACTCTCCAGAATGTTTTCTTTTTAAAATCCATACACATCTTATCACATTCTAAGAGCATTGTACTTGAATAACAGAGGTACTTCATGGAAAAAAAAAACCAAAACAAAACATAAAGTGTTTGTGAACCATTTTGATAAGCCCATGAGAGAACAACGTGCGTGGTACCCTTGACTTGCCATGGATCACAAAATTTAAGAGACAGCTTCTTCTTTTAACAGAAAAGGTGGCTTTGTTGACTATGTAACAATATTTATCCAAAATCTTGCATCATCTTTTATTTCAGAAATGAGATATATGCAGGTGATTATATGATAAGACATATCAGTGAAAGTTGATAATTCTCTTTGTTTGGCTTTTGAGTTTTGCTTTGTTTTGTTTGTTTGAACTGATTTTGGAGAAGGAATTACAGCAAACAAAGATTTAGAATGAAATCTCTCTTAGAGATGACCAGGATTTATGCCTCTAGACAAAACAGTTTCTTACTTCCACCTACGTCATGGGGTTCCCCTTGGCACAGGAATACTCTCATTTTGTGATCTACACATGTGCTCATCTTTTCTGTTGATGGACAGGAGATGGAAGGGTGAGACCAAACACCATCTCTATTTTCTGTCTTTCCACGAATTTTCCTCTGAACCATGTAAAACATTGAGTAGTGCCCTGCAGTACTTCCCAATTGTTGTTGACCATTCAGAACAGCAGTCCCCTTGAAGGCACAGCTAAGCTCTTTATTCAATTATCCAATTGCTTTTTTAAACTCCTATATTACCTAATCAAATACAATTAAAATCAATGAACCCACAAAAATATGAGATGTATATGGAGTTGGATTTCTGCTTGGCTTTATCAAATTAGTCTCTTTATCCACTGGAAGCTAAGATGAAAAATTGTGGGGCAGGTTATTTTGTGTCATCTGTTGTGGATCACTGTGGCTTCATTGACTTCCATGTGCTGAGAACTGACTACACAAACTCCTACAATAAAAATCTTTGCATCATTTGTATATTCATTCTCTCTGCATGCAGTCAGGGAAAGGAATATTGGCATGTGAAGTTCAGCACATTAGCAAACAATAATGAAATATTGTCATACACTTGGTTAAGCACAGAATGGAACAAAGTCAAGGGCTTTATGAAGTTTTTGGAGTCCAGGTGCTCAGCTGGAATAAATCAATATTGCTGTAATTAGCTCTGTTGAGTTCCATAATCTGCAAATCAGGTCCACTGCAAGGCTTTTTTCCCCCACCTATATCAAAACAAATTGCTCTTTACTCTGATTTATTCCTGACTGATTTATTGATAATGATGAAATTTTAAATCCTGAGAGAGAAAGTAAGCTTAAAGATGGCATTTAGGTCCTTCATATTTTTGAGTAAAGAAGGATGGTTTGTATGGCTCCTGATTTCATCTCTGTTTCATCCTCATTCCCCCTAGATGGATAAGGCACTCTGCTTTATGTATACATGAATGTCCTTTAAGGCTCCCTTTATTTCATTGTCCAGCCATATAGAAAATAATGAGGTCCCCAATGAAAGCCTTAAGGGTCTCCTAAACAATCAGGGAGGAACAAACGGCTGTCTTATGAGCCCTTGTGAAAATAGCAATTTGTTCATTAATCATGGAAGTAAAGCCTCATCACTGGAGAATTAAGTCAGCCTTACTCCATGGATAACAACGAAAACACCTTCAACATGAGTGAAACATTCATCATGCTAAGCCTGTAAATTCCATGTAATGGCACTGCATTAACCCTTTCCCTTTCTATTTCATTAAGATCTTCATTGGTACAGTAATTATGACTGATCTAATACCTCCTTTCCATCCCACAAAAAAGAAGTGAATGAATGTAATGACCCTGGAAAGTTTGTTTAATCCTTTTCTACTAACTTGGGGTTTTGAGCATTAAAATTTCCTCTCATTATTAGCAACATCTGAAATTACTTTACAACACTTGCAAGTAATGTAAAACATGACTTGTGAGATGGAGCCAAACGCTGGTACTTATTTAGGAACACACTTACTTAGGTTGTTGGAAAACTCAGCTCACAGTTAGGAAAAGAGCCATTAATGGCCTCAGTTATCAGTTTCTCCTCACCAGTTCCCAGTAAAACATCCATCTTTTGCAGGATATGATTTTTTACTAGGTCTGATCCTTTAAAAGCTCACCAGCTGGTTACAGGGGCCCACGTAGGAAGGAGGGTGGGCAGCTGAGATTGAGGTTACATGGATTTAGGTTGGTGCAGAGTCATGTCCTTAAATAAATCATACAAGTCTGTGTAATATATAACATAGTCTTATATCACTGAGTTGAAAATTGCCATTTAGGGTTTATGCTCTTGCACTTGAATATCACCTTTAATGTTATTATATAACTACCATGGATCTTATTTGATCGAAAAATACAAAATATGGGGCTAGACCTTGGGATTTGCTTTGGAAGATATTGTGATAGCCTTTATTTCACAGGAATAAAATGCAGAAGTTCACATGAGAAAATTCACAATAATTTGAATTCTCTCTGGCTCCACATGCATACATTATGTACAGTTTGAAATTAAAAAACACTAAACCAACCTCATTGTCAAGAAAAATATTTAAAAAGTAACGGTGTGGAGTGAGTCTTTATCTTAAGTGGACATAAATGGAGAATACACGGGGGATGGAATCAGCCTTTTCATGGACGTGCACCACAAAAAACACCAAAGAGGCATTTACAGCCTGTCAGAATAGAAATTCTCACCATGTAAAGGCAGATGATTTTTTAAGAAGGTATAGATGGTATCATCAACATCAAAAATAACCTTATTTTATTAGCGATATGAAAAAAATTGTTTTTTATGTGTTTATGTGTTGAAATAAAGATGGTGTTAATTTTTAAAAAATGATATTACAAGAAGATTTAGAAGAAAAAAAATCAATTTTTTTTCCTCTATGACCCAGAACTTATTTTCTCAACAGGTAACACAGAGAGTGATGAACTACAGCAAAAAAAACCCCAAAATCACTGCCAGTCAAAGTACAGATATTTTTAGTGCAGTCTCTCACAGAAAAAAATGAAGTCAGGTTTCATTATGCAATATCACTTAAATATACTGTTACTTCAGGAAAGAGTGAAACTTTTATAGCTCCTTGACGTAACAAGACACTTCCATAAGGTTCAGTGGAACTCATTGATTTTGCATAGATAATATTCCCTAAAAGCTACAAAATTCACATATCATTTAACTTTAATTAAAAATTGACAGGCTGAAATTGATTCCTTTGGCAAAGTGAGGTACTGAAAACATGTATGTTTGTGATACAGTGATAGAATTTAAAACAAAAATGTCTGGGAAATACTGGACAAATGGTGTTACGGAACATGACTTCTTTCCAAAACTGAATTAATCATTGCTTTTGAGTAATCTGTAGATTTATTTAAATAAAACAAAAAAACCAAACCAACCAACCAACCACCAAAAAAAAAAAAAAAAAAAAAAAAAAAAAAAACCCAAAAAAAAAAAACCCAAAAAACAACTAAACCCACAAACAAAACAACCCAAGAAACCAAAGCAAATGAAAGCAAACCAAACAAAAAAACCAAACCAAACCAAAACCAAACCAAACAAAAAAACCCCAAAAAGCCCACCAAACCACCCCTCAAAAAAACCCAGAAATAATTTCAAACCATTTCCTTCTGTTCTATATGTTCATTTAACATATTGAAGTTATCATTTCAGAATACCAGCTGAAAAAGCCAGTTCAAAATCATGGAAGTCAAAATCCCAACAGATCTCTGCCCAAAGTACCACATTCCTGCAAAACATTTCACTTTCAACAAAGGCAGTTTCTCTAGATGATATTTCTAAAAGAAAAATGTTTTCTTATCAGAGGAAAACAGGCGGTGAGAGGCCAGAAAACATTGGGCTAATCCAGCCATCTGCCCCTTAATGGGACCAGCGGTACTGTTTCACTTAACTCCTCTTTTCCTCTAAGAAGTTTTCAGAAAAGGTTAAATAATCTATTCTAGTACTTTGCCACCCTGGCAGGAAATTTCTCCTGTTGCACGAGCCAGATATTTTTTCCTGATGAAGTCTAACTTTCTGTTTGTGTGCTGTACCCATCACGAACATGGCAGACTGTGGTTTCCCAATCCTCCTTGCAGAATTATTTTCCCTGTATTTGGGATCAATTATTTCAATCTCTCACCTTACTTTGCTAAGCTTAAATAACTCGAGTTTCTTTCACTCTTTCTTCAGAGGTCATATTATCTAGATGACACAATCCTTCTTATTTGAAATGTTTACACCATCGTTTCTGTTATCATGGTGTTGTCATGTTTTTAATCCCTTGGGCTATACTTCTAAAATACAGATCACAATCACCATCACCTGAATTATAGGGTTTTATTGTTTCCATGATTCCTTTTTTTACTTTTTTTTTTTTTTTTTTGAGCACAGACTTGAAGTTTCTTCTTAGAGAAGACAACTTGAATTTCAGTTGCTTGAATATAATTTCTGCACCGCTGTGTCTTCCAGCATGAGAATATTTATTACCTGCAGAAAGCTCTTATTATGAAATATGTATTTGTATTTAAAAGCAAAAATAGGAACTTAAAACCAGAAACTATTCCTAGTTAAGCCAGTGCTAAAAAACTCCATGGGAATCCAGTAGAAGGGGAAACAAATCCTGAAAGGTCAGCAGGGCTGTAATTTTGTTGCCTACAGTAGGCTTAAGGTAAGATCTATAGTCAGAGCAATACAGAAGAGTTTTAAATAGGTTCAGATATCAATAAGAGCATAAAACATTTCACTTTAATAACTGTAACATCAAAAGAAACCAAACAAAAACCCCTCCCCCCCCAAAAAAAAACAAAACAAAAAACCCCAAAAAACCCCAAACAAACAAATAAACAAACAAACAAACAAACAAAAAGCCCACCAAATTGCAGATACCATTTTTCCATGGGAAAGCAAAAATTGCTGTGCCACACAAGGTAAGAGTAGGAAGTTTACTTTTTCATCTGTAAGTTATATGACATGAACATTATGGAGACTCTCCCCACTGGTTATTCCAATCTCTCTTGGCTGCAATTCATCCTTATATATCTGTTCCCTTCCTCACCCCAATCCTCATCTATCTGAGTCTAATTAGTGGGGGCTTTCTCTCATGAGTTACTGCAAACCTTGAAATACATGATGTTTTACTCACAGCCTTGACTGAAAAAGACAAGGAACATCAGATTCCATATTCAGATATATAACACAGGAGAACTGCTTAAAATGTCTGCCTTAAATTATTCCCAAAGTCTTAAAAGTAAAGTAAAAAGAATAGCTTAGGTCATAGTTTTAAAGTAATGATGTAAGAATTTACAGCTTTTTGGGGACAGTCTGAGTACTTTTTGTTTTTTAAAATAGTATTTTGAATTTGCAGTATTGAATGATGCCTAATTTGAGAAAAAGGGTTGCTTATGTTTTTATAAAATTCCTATAAAGACCCAAATGCAGTCCTGGTCCAGTAAAGGAAATGACAGCCTTGCTCTGCTTTACACAAGCCCTGGATTTCACTCTGGCTTGTGCTCCTGTGCACTGCTAGCTTGAGCTATCATTACACCTGCAACCTCAATTTTTGCATTTTCTAGGGTTTGAGGGATTTATTGCAGGACACAATAGTACAGTGAAATACTCAGCAAGATGCACAGGATGAGACAATAAAGGAAAAACAAGCTTTTGCTCCTCTGCACAAAGAACTTGTTTCTTACTTACTGGAGCATTTCTTCTAAGTGACAAACAGGAAAGACTGGCAGACTCAAATTAGAGGTTAAGCAAAGGGTAGCTGAAAAGAACAAGAGTCAACTACCTTAGTTTAAAAATAGAAATAGAATGAAGCTAGCAACCTGAGGGAACTGGCATGTAGCAGATTATGAGGAAATTGGGAAGGTTCCTTTATTACAGTTAAAACACAGAAGAAATGAAAAAACGCGCCTGCTTTACCAGGTTCCAATTCTGCCTTCAGCCAGGAAGAAAAGCTCATAGTATTAAACCAATTAAGATTAAAATGAAACTTGTAGGCAAGATGGTCTATTCCCTGATATCCCTTTTTGTGTGGTGCAACAGATGAGATGTATCCCTTCCCCACAAGATGGCTTATTAAAAGGTTAATGTGCACTAATATTTTAGAATAAAAGCAAGGCTAAACAGCTTTTTCATTAAAATTAGCTTTAAAAGTTTGATTATTATTCAGATTAGACTCCCTGGTTACACTTTTTCATTTACAAACCAATTCTGATTGAATGCTGACATCAGAGGAGGAGAAATTATTCCAATCACTAGTGAGAGCAAAAAACATGATGGATACTGCAACAGGAAGAATGGGAATCTTCACCTGCAGTTCAGAAGGTGCTGAGGTGTGCTGGACTTGTTCACTTCATGGCTTGCATGTACTCATCTGTTCTGCTCTTGGTAAAGACTGCTCAGATTTAACAGAAATAATTATATTCATTGCAGTACAGCTTAGCAAACTTCTGAAATTGGTAATTTCTAGATACAGTCAAACAACAAAATTCCTTCCTGCGGAAAATTGCCTTTTTGATGAAAATCCTGAAGCTTTCGTTATCTGACGAAAATTTAAAGTTTGAGGAAAGCAGACATCGTAGGTATGTTTTTAATGAAAACACAAGTTCCTACCCAAGAAATTTCGCAGAAAATATTTGGCAGACCCTAATAACTTCTTTTTTGCCTTATTTCCTTCTTGTGACACATTTACTGAGAAAGATGTAAGCAGATAAAATCTGGAGTATTCAGGTCCTCTTAATCCACCTTGGTCTATTCAGGACAAGGCATAGCATGTCTAGAAGCTATGTCCAGAAGCATTCTTTTTCTATTTTTCTATTCATTCTATTTCTTCTAGAAATAGAATCACAGAATCATAAATCATAGAAAAGTTGGAGTTAGAAGGGATCTTCCAGATGATTTCATTTCAACCCCCCTGCCATAGGCAGGGAAAAATTCCAGTGGACCAGGTTGCTCAATGCCCTGTCCAACCTGGCCTTGAACTCTTCCAGGAATGGGGCATAATATATAAATTCATAACAGCTAGAAAGGATTTTTTTTTTCTTTTTTTTGCACATAGATTCCTAGTGCTTTCAGAAAGAAAACAACTCCTTGTACTCTTAATTTAATTTAGATATAGAGGCGACATACGTCAGTGCTGCTTTCAGGAAGGCCTTGACTAGAAGGGCTCAAGATGCACTTATGTGTTTTATACATTTTCTCCTAATTAAAAATATATTCAATATGAAAATAGTCCATCCCCATGGACCGGTTTCTGACAAGGAATACAATGTCAATATCTGGTTTAATTTTAAGAAATGGACTCTTATTCCATAATGATATTAATTTAAGGAAGATTATCTAAACCTTGAAGGTTCTTTTCTCTATACCATTATTCAGTGCAACTGAAGAGGTGGCATGCCTAGAGCCAGTAATGGTCCATGTATAAGAACAAAGCCTAAGTGGCAAGAATGCTACACAAAAAAATGATGTAAATCTGATAATGTGTTTAGGGGATAACGTCCAGTGTAAGCCCCCCAGCAGCTATCTTTTTTTCACATTTCAGTTCCTAATGTCTGACATACACAATCACTTTAGTTTCCCTTAGTGCTGGTTTAATTGCTGTCATTCATTCATGGGGTGGGGGGAAAACCACAAAATAACACAAGCAACCAAGAAAAATCAGTATTAAAGGAAGAATAGACAGAGTCAGAATTCCCATCTGAAATATAGATGGTGTTTAAGTCCAGAACCTGACTTGAATTTTACACCTAAAATCAAGAGCTAGCACTTTTCTGTACTCCTACTTCATGTATAGAGAGGAATGAATATAGACTAATCTAAATTGTAATTTCATAGGTTGTTTATACTGCATAAATAAGGTACAGCAGCTGTTTGAAAGGCAAATTGAACTAAAAGGTCTCTGGATTGAATCCTAAAGTATTTATATTCAGTTTTTCACATTGTGTTCTGTTTTCAAAACCATTGCTGAATTTGTTAAATCACTGGTGTGCTTGTTAAAGGAAATAATATTCCACGAATGCTGGCTGCCCTTAGACTCTCTCCTTGAATTTAAACGTTTGTAGCTAAATACAAAACCTCTGACATACAAAACCTCTGTCTTTACTGAACCAAAACAAACTGCAGTGAATTCTTGTTTAAACTCCATCAGCCATGATGATTATACTGTATTTGTAATGAAGCAAGGCCTCCCAATAACACTACGAGGACACATTTCATAGTGTGTAATGGTTTTTACTGTATATATGATTTCACATGTCATTAGCCAGACTCCTCAAATGTGCTCCAAAGTAGCTTATAGAAAAAACAGTAACACACTGAAACAAGATTATTAGCAAAATCAGTATCACTGAATGGGCAATTTACTTTTTCTTTTCCTACTTGATGTTGGTGCCTACTCTAGCAAGACCAGAAGGCCAGCTTTAAACTGAAAGAGGGTAAGTTTAGATGAAATGTTAGGAAGAAATTCTTTCCTGTCTGGATGATTAGACACTGGCACAGGCTTCCCAGAGAATCTGTGGCTGTATCATCCCTGGAAGTGTTCAGTGCCTGGTGGGATGGAGCTCTGAGCAATCTGGTCCAGAGGAAGGTGTGCCTGCCCATGGCAGGGGATTGGAATGAGCTGATCTTTAAGGTCCCTCTCCATGCAAACCATTCTATGATTCTATGAATATAATATTAATATACTGTTGTTCCAGACAGAAAATCCCAATTTTTCTCAGAAGTATTTGCTATACTGTGTCAGGACTTTATTGAAGTTTTATTCAAGTTTTTTTCTCTTCCATATGAGAACTTTCCCATTAAAATTTCTTATTCTTATTAGCCTCAGGACCATAGACTTTAAGCAAGGAAGATAAGGAATTAAGCTCATGCAAGGTTCTTCTCATCCTACCTTCTTTCCATCCCATGAAATCCCTGGCTTCATAGTGAATTCAAACAAACCTTGTAGCTACCTTGTGAACTGTTCACTCTTTTTTGAGCTATTTCCTTCCCATGCCCTAAATTTTCCAATTCCTCAACAGCATTACTTCAATAGTAGACACATTGTCCAATTCTGCCTTTTCCTCTACTCTGGCTGCCCAGGAAACACCCTGGAGTGGGAGTGATTTGAGTATCCAAAATCCAGGCTGATTTAACATCTCATAAGTCTATCCATCAGAGTATGGGCTAATATGGGAAAAGTAGAGAGAGAGTGTGCTCTGGAATAAGAACATTGAGCTGTCCGGGGGTGGATTTCTGCAACTTCTCATTCTCATGACAGAGAAAATATAGAAAGAAAATCAAATCAGGTGGACCTTTGGTCATAATTTCCTGCCCTAAGGAACCATACCTAGTTAGTATTTTCATCTGTCTGTCTTTGAGGAGAGCAGACCTGAACTCTGAGAGGCTGCAGAGGTGGGAATTGGGAGAAGAGAGGGAGGCAGGTAGGTAACACTTTTGGGGACAAGCAACTGGCTTAAGATGATTTAGGAGATCTGAGACAAGGAGAGAAAACAAAGCTGTGTTTGTTCTTTTTGATAACCATTGTAATGTCACCAAGACCAGTGAAAACAAGTAAGAATTTCACTGCCAGTCCTCACAGCTATTTATCTGATTAAGTGTAATCTTTATTAGAAATAGTGACTGTAGACTCTTCTGATAATCTATGAGCAAACGTTCAATTCTATATATATACAAATTTATATTTATTTATTTATTTTTGTATATGTGGTATCATAGAGTGCTGATGCATTTTCCCCTTGAGGGACTGAAATGCTATTATTTATTGTTTGTTTATAAACATTCACTCTTTATAGGTGTAGATATGTCATTAAGTTGCTTAAACAATCTAATTATTTCCAGTAGATCTGGAACTTAAATGCTTTTTCCTCCCTCTCCATTTGGATAGATATTAGTAATTAACTTCATTAGTACAGGAAGGGCATAAAAAAGGGAGTTAGAAAAACTTTGAAAAATATACTGGCATGGTTACATTCTTGTCTTGCAAGGGTTTATACTCTTGCTGAACTTCATACATAAGAGCAATCCTATTTTCATGCTCACAACCAAGAAATAGGATCAAGGTAATGTTTTATTATTTAAAAAAATACAAACTTGGAGTTGTTTTTAAAAGTTTTTGTGTGTGTGTGAAGAGAAAAAATATCTAGAAATAAAAGTTAAAAGTAGGAGGAAGAGATTTTCATTTTTCCATCCAATATATCTGGAGTAGTCAATTTAAACACTGGAAAGTTTAAGAAAAAGGAAATAAGTTGGTTTTGCAGTTTGCCACAAGAATAATGGTGTGGACACCACTTCAGATAAAAACACTATCTCACCAAGCAAAAGTTTGAACAGCTTTGCTCTGAGATATACTTTTTATCAGAATGATGATAGAAAGCAAAAGGTCTATTGGTTTGAGTTTGGATATTTTGTGGAAAAAAAAGTCCTTATGCAGTTATATAAAATTCATTTAATTTCAGATTTTATTGCTAATTTACATTTTGGGGGTCCATATGGAAAGATGCTGCAAAATGATTTATTTCCTCAGGAATGGTCCTTGGTGCTCAGGGCAAGCACTTGCTCTGCTCTCACCTCTCTATCCCTATTAATACAAACATAAATAAAATTAATTACACATTATACAATTTCTTCTGAGATAATCTAGACCAGTAGTGGTGAATTGCTCTCTGAGATTTCCTATTTCTTTCCAATGTCTACAGAGAAAGCCAAGAAATGAACTGTGAAAAGACCTACTGTACATGTACTGATCGACTCCTTGGATCCCCAGTGGTCAGATATTAATCAGAGTTCATACATCTCTGTTTGGAAGGACACACTTCTTTTACTGGGCCTGTCCATGAGCTTGACACAAACAACACCAGGGCATTTCTTTTGACCCTCCTAAAATGTTCAATTTTTCTTGCCAGCACTAGAAATTTGTTGAGCTGTGTGATACTTGCTAAACGTTTTATTCTGCTTTTTGAGCTGTAGTATTAATAGCAGACATTTTTTTTCCCCAGGTTCTATCCTTTTTCATGCCATTTGCATCTCTTTGACAGGATTAAAAGAATGAATAAAAAACAGTCTGGCTTTTAGCTGCACACACAAATGGTCACTGCTTGGCTCAGTTTCCAAATTGTTTATGGCATTTGAAATGTCTGAGGTTATTTTACCTTCCCTGCAGCTCTTCGTTATCTTTCTGTATTCATCACCTCAGTGACAATACATCAACATCCTCAGATGCTTGAAGTAGTTTTAGTTTTCAGTTCTATACACCAAAACCAGTCAGGTTGAGAGTCATACACTTATATATCTGTGTCTAGGGGTTGACTCCTGGCTGTTCTGATTAGATTTTCATTGTCATAGGATCACAGAATCATAGAATATCCTGAGTTGGAAGGGAACCCACAAATTCAGCTGATTTACTCCTGAAGAACTGCACGTTGCTCTATGCTGTCTGTGGCATCTTTATAGGACCAGCAAACAGAACACAAGACCTACAGGAAACCCGCATCACTCCAGCTGAGTTAAAACTCTACCTTGCAGACAAATCCCTAAATTCCAATCCAAATTTTTTGGACTATTTCCAGAAGACTCCAAGAGAAGACATTTTGGTGGAAAAGCAATCTATTGGGTTTTATGGAACTTGATGTAATCATGTCCAGGACCTTCCAGGAGGCTGTAACTTAGCATTACCTGGATGTTTGACACTAAGGAAATACCCAGTCATCCTGATGGCAGGAATCAAGGTTCTTCTAAAGAATATCCTTAGCCAGACTTTGGTGCAAGGACATGAGTGTCTCCACCTAAACCAACTAAAAGCTCCCAAATATCCATCCCTGTGCTGTGGCAGCTGGGCACCAGGTGGGAACCTGATAAAATTTTTCATGTGGCCAGAATGGAATAAGCTACATGAAGATTTATCAACTCTCTGAGGGTGTCCTGCACTTCTCAGAATGGCTTAATAATTGTGAGATGACTTAAAATAATGGACATGTTTTGCAAAATAAAAGGTTTTAATAACGACAAAAATAATAAACATCATAGGACAAAGAAATATAGGTAAAAACACAGTGTAGAGAACACTCTTACACTGGTAAGGCAGTCCAAAAAGGCAATTGAGCTCCTTGTGCAGTGTTTTTAGTACCTGATGGTCCAGGTGGGCTATTTGGCACCCTGCCCAATGAAATTGGCAACAGGCTTTGAGGTTCACTCCTAAAACCCAATCAGTGCTCCTGTGCTGGCACTGAACCAATTACAATGAGAAGCCCATGGAAAGTTCTAGTTTAACTTTCTTATATATTTAGAGGTGAATTGAAACTCTTTTCCTTATACAGAATAATTTGCTTGGGTGTAGAAATGCATTACAACAGGAACCCATAGGACTTCTCAAATGGAATGATGTGCCTATACCCAGGAAAAGGGATCACCTCCTCTAAGTCTTGAGGTAAACAAAATTAACACTGAAAGAACTTAGAGATGGGAGAATTTTTAATTCACTCTGTTTATCACTTTTAATTTAAATATAGCTTAACAAGACAAACAAAGCAGAGTGCCTCTCTTCCATTATCTTTTTATATTCTGTGAAAAAAAAAAAAAAGACAATGCACAAAAAGTGTCTAAAATTGAGCAGCTTATAGTTATGTTGCTATAGTTACAGGATGATCAGAGGCTTTGCTAAGCCATAAAAAGAAATGAGCAGTTTCAAATAGTTTTGCACCTAGTCCCTGCAGATAGTGCTACATTTCCAAGTACACAGTTTTGATCTGCTTCACATTGGTGAAATGCAAAGAAGCCATTTGTCTCCTGAAATTTCTTATGAATAAAAAAGCCCTTTGCATTTTGCATCTGAGAAATCCCATGTATATTTCAAGTAGGAAAAATAGTTTCTATTAATAGACATGGTCAGAAAAATGTTTGAGTTTTTTTTCCTCAGAATAATTCCTTTTGTCCATTTTTCTTTACAAAATCAAGCACTTAACATTTTTGTGCTGAAAATCAAAACCTTCTGCTTTCAAGCCAAATCTGTTATCTAGATACATAAATCTATATCCTTCAATTAAATACTAAGTTATACAAGAATAAATACACCCATGTGAAATGGTCAGTTCAAAAAAGAAAAACATCACCAGTTTTTTTTTTACTAGAAAAAAAATTATTAAAAAATTAGCATTCTCCCTTAAAAAATAATTTTAATATAGGTTATGAGTTAATTCAGTATAGGTTATGAGTTAATTCTCACTCAGTAATGTCATTGCTAGAGTTTACAATAGAGGTTGGGAAGTTCTGATGGTAATGTGTGTATAAAAAGCTGAATTTGCACCAGTCTGCACCTAAAATTTTATTCCTTTTCTAATAAAAACTCTGAAGTTTGCTTTTCCATTATGTTTTACTGCAGAAATGAAAAGCTGTTGTACATGAATATGATGACTACAGAAGACTAAACATTAGCAAATAATTTTCCTGATTTTCCCGATTTTCCCGGCCCCTTTTAAATGCATTTTCTTTCAGGCAAAGAAATGCCTGCTGCTCCTGAACGTGTCCATCTTTCAGTGTATATTGAATTGTGTGGTGCAAATCTTCTGTTATTTCTCTTTCATTTATTCTATTTTAAGTGTATCCTACCACCCTCTAAAAAGACTCCACTGTAAATTAAAATTTGTGCTCTTATGAAAACGACTGAAATAAGATGATTTCTGAAAGTTGGGTGGCTAAGGGAATCCATTCAGTCTCCAAAGAGTTTTGTTTTAAAGTGAAGAAAAGACTTGGCTTAAGTCAGGGAGATTAGCTACAGCTCATCTATCAGGATCTGTCCATTTAAAGCACCCCAGAAGGGGTTTGGAGAATGATTTTATGCAGTTCACTGTCCCTTTCTGCTTATCTTGTGTGTGTGGGCCTTGTTGGCTTCTGCAGGCTGATGTTTTGAGCAGGGGACTGGACCCAATGGCCTCCAGAGATCCCTTCTATCCAAATTATTCTGTGACCCACCCTGCCTCTCAGATATCCCAGATCTTGTGGTCAGCACAAATCAAAGTTCTTCTCGGTCTCTGTCTCTGAACTTTGAAGTTTTACTGACCTGTCCTACTTTCCAGTGGTGGGACTTGTAGGAAATCACTGATCATCTGAATCAGAACCAGCTGCTTTTCAGGGAGCTGAACTGGGCTTCAGATTTTCATCAACTAAAGGGAATTAAATTCTCAAACAGAGAGTTTAGGCTCATTAATCACTTGTGAGGATTTAATTTGTATGTATCTACCTGTAGATATCTCATCTGTAGACTGAAACACACAGTTATATTTTCAATGTCAGTAAGAAATTAATTACTTGATCTTTCTTTAAAAGTTGATAAAGATCTAAGTTAAGATTTATTTCGACTCAGTGTAGACATCTGAAATAGTTCAGACGAATAATTCCCTGTAAGTGATTCTGTTGCTCTCATAGGACACCTGGTTTTATTTGAGATATCTCAGGGAAACCTGTGGGGAACTCCTGATCCTTCTCCAAGAGGCCACTGGTCCCCCAGTGGGTCCAATGTCAGATTTATTTGCTTTAGATACCCTGGAGGGTGTTGCGGTTTTAAAGCAAAATGAGTGAGAGACTCCAAGTCAGAGATACAATTTAATAAGAAGAAAGGTAAAAAGGCAAAAATGAAATAAAATAAATGCAATAACACAAAGGACCACTGACAGAGTCAGAATACAACCTGAGCAGGATGGTGGAAGCAGTCCAGGTGAGGGGCTCTTCCTGAAGCAGGGATCCTGTAGAAAGGTCTGGTAGCTCTGGTCCTCTGGGAATCCAGTGGGTAGGGGCTCCTTGCACTGTTCCAAATACCAGCTTATATCCAGGTGAGAATGCTTGGCTCCTCCCCCTGGGCGGAGCATCTCCCAATGGGATGAGGAGTCGTGAAGTGGGTCCTTGATGGCCCATTAAACAGAGATAACTCCTGGAGGGAGTTACCTGTGAGTCATGGGCAAGGCATTGATGGGCCATGAGCAGAAGACAGCCCTACACTAGAGCTCTGCCCCACTTGGTTTTAACAGTTCATGAAGATGGTGATAGAATAAATACTTTGTGTACATCCTACACTACAACCCAGGACAAGGGTCATAACTGCATTTAGTAACCATTTATTGCACAAATATAGGTCACTTCCTCTCCCAGGGTAGGAGTCCTACAAGGTAAAGTACAGACATGGAAAATCAGGGCAGGAGAAGACCACTTTTAGCCCCCTGCATATCCCAAAGTGCTAAAGACAGGGACAGACAGAGACCAAAAGGAGAAGAGGAGCTGATAAGTTTTCAAAGAAAATGCACAATGGTTTGCTGGTGTGATAATCATTCACCCCACAGAGTTTCTAAAGACTTTTGAATGGAAAAATGATGCAATTCATTATGCATGCATTGCAGATTTACCATTAGCCCAGTAATTTTTCTAGCATCAAAATGTATCTCCAAGGCAATTCATGTTTGAAAGGAGATACAAGAACTCTGCAAGTCATCAAACATGGCTTTGAGGTGGGGGAAGAGAAACACCTGTCATCTTTTGGATAGAGGTTATTTGCTCCATGTAGCTTAGATGTTTCAAGATATTTGCACTGATCTCTTAGCACAGAAAGAGTTAACTGTGATATTTACAAAAATGTGATTTTGTCACACAAATGTTTTTCTGCATGAAAAGCAATTCAATTTCTTTTGTGTAAGTTTGCTTTTTTATCAAACTGGGAAAAAAATAAGAGGTGAAACTGAACTACTTAGGGTTACATGCTGCCACTAGTAAATGAGTTTTTACAGGAGTGGGTTACAGTTATGGTAGTTCTTCTGAAGATAACCACTCAATTTAATCAAAGATTATATGAAAACACCACAATAATAATTTTGAAATAATAGATGCGTGTGTGTCATCCAAAATAATGCCCAAATTGTTCTGTTGGGCTGTAATTTCTTAGCAGCACTTCTCCCATTTTGCAAACCTGTTATTTATAAGAGAATTAAACAGCATCATCAGATGGCTTAACTGACTCTGAAATTGTAGTATGAGGAAAAAAGTGGGAGTGAAGTGTCAGGCTATCAATTGAAACATTACTCTGGCAATGTCCGAGGTGATCAGAGAACAAATAGAACCCCACACTCCCGCCCGAAACTACCAATTAGGGAAGAACCACTCATCCATTATCATGAGCAAATTAGGCTAGAAAACTGCGCTGGAGATTATTTGAAATTGGATTTTTTTTGTTTGTTTGTTTGTTCTGGCTGGTACAAGTTATTACATTGACAGAGGTATTTTTTGTCTCCTCACATCTTCTCCTTCTTCTTAAGTGAACTCCAAAATACTGGAGTAAGAGAGATGGAGTCACCAGGGTGTTTAGGCTCCTGATTCTAGTCAAGGTTTTAGATACCAAACTCATCTAATGGCCCATAAAGTCCATCCCCAAAAGCTCACGTTTTCTGATAGTTATGCATAATGTTAATTATTGTGCAGAAGAACAGTTGTCCCAGGCCCAAAAATTAGATGCATCAAAAATGAGAAATGAGCATCATAACTGATGCTCTGAGTTAGACCACATTTTTTAATTAAGACCAGATAGCAATAATCAAACAACATGCTCTCTATGTGTGTACTTGAAATTTATTTCACATAAATTATACAAGTACAAGAATTAGGTTTTGGTTCAATAACCTACCCACTGGTACCCAAAACCCATTAGGGTATGTCCAGTTCCACTGCCTCCCCTCATCTTCTCCTACTTTTGCAAGGAGTTACTCAGCCCTGCCCATGCCTTTGTGAAAACAAACATTAAAAATAAACCAAAACACCACAAACCCCCAATCTATATTTCTGCAAAATCATGAGCAGACTCTGCTCTGTTATACAGTATAATGAACAAAATAACTCTGTTGGATTCTCTAACAAAATGTACCCTCACCAGCATAAAATTGACAGTCTAAGATATATTTATGGCAACTAATACTATAAAATCTGGACAATTCACACGCTTTATGATATCCCACAGAGGCAAAGAAGGAAGAGTTATATGACAACTGGGAGTAAGAGGCACAGAAAGGCAAAATGACTTATCTAGGATAACATAAAACACCTGTGACAGAGAAAGAAGCTAAACCTGTCCCCTCATTTCCAGGCTTATGCTCTAACCACTAGATAATCCTTCCTGCTCCAAGCCTAAAAACTTGGTGTTCTCATTGATTTTGCCTATTATTTAAAGAAATGTTTTCAGAAATGCACAGTTTAGACGTTGGCTGAAGTTTCTGTCCACTGAAATGAACGAAGGAAAAGTACAAGAAATTCAGCATGTACTGGTGAATGGATTTGTTCCTCCCCATGTACTGGACTTTTCATTCTCCTTTGCTGAACTTCATGACTTTCTTGCTGACCCATTTTTATAGCCTATAAAAAGATAATATAATATCTCATCTGTCAACCTCTCCTTCCAGGTTTATACCATCTTCAGGCTGGCTGAGAATTCACTCTTACCCATCATTCAGGTCATAAATTAAGATATTAAAGAGTTTTGGCCCAAATATTGAAGTTAGGAGCACATCACCAATGACTCATCTTTAGTTTCAGTTCTCATATATATATATATATATATTTTAATCCAGCCATCTAAAATATTTTATCAAGGAAGTGATCCAAGTTTTGTGTAAGGCCACAGGAGAGGCAGAGGAGGATCTATGTCATAATAAAAGACAGGTCTCTGCTCTATCCAGTTATTTCTTTTCATTGACAGTAGCTGAAGCCTTGATTACTATGGTAAGGCAGCTGGATTTTGGAAAATACATCTGGGTTGGATGAATGTCACCCTTCTTTAAAGAATTGAGCTATCACTAGAGGAATGGATTGAGAAGGGTCCCACATCAAAACTCCTCAGGAGCAAAGCACTCATCAGCATTTAACTTTGATTTGAAGTGTGCCATAATCAGCGTCCACTCTGACTGGATTTCCACATGGAGTTTGGAAAGGCTTCCTAACAAAACTTCTTATGGAATGAACTCATTTGTCTGACAGTTTTAAGGAAAAAAAAATCAAAAAAACCCTCCACGCCAAGAAAAAAGCCCCAGAAAAAGAACTGCCAAAAAATCCCAGTTGTTAAAAAAGTTACCATCTCCTAGGAAAATGTATTGCAAAGTGTTCTTGTGGGCAAGTCAGTGTTTTCTGCAGGAAATGCATGGTGACTACTCCATGTATCTTGCTCCTTGGCTGTGCACTGGCTATATCACAAGTCAAGAATTCACATTTCAAAAATGGCTTAATCCCTGTGAACCATCCCTTCATGGCTGCTAATAAAAATAGTGACCAGCAGCTCAAGCAAAGGAGCATCTTTTCTGTTTGAAACACTCTGCTTGAGACATTGCAGCAAAACCCACGTGTGCCTTGTACCATGCACAGTCTCATCTCTAAATAAACAAGCCAGAAATAAAACAAAATGAAAAACAAAGTCCGACCGAAATGGAATTTGAGAACATCCCAAAGAAACATGCTGGAAGGTTGGATATATTTGAGATAAACAGCAGATGGGATTCTCAGGTGGTGCGAAAGATAAAAATGTGAATTTAGAAATGCTGGGAAATTTGTAACTGAAGTAAAAGTGTTACTGTTGGAATTCAGCAACAGATAGTCCAAAAGCCTGTTTGCAGCTCTTGGAAGCACAGCTGCTTTACAACTTCTCATACTGTTCCAGTAGAAATTAAAAGCTTTTCTTTGTCTTTAAAACAAATGCAAGCTTCTGCTGGTCACAAAAGCTGTGAATATTCCTCACTGTGCATCGTTAAAGCATTATATTGTTTCCATGCAAAAAATAGAATTACATTGGGTTACCTTCATTTGGAATCATATTAGTATAAAACTTGAGAAAAGTTAAGGTGTCTTTTAAGAGACCTATTTCGTGCTTATCTCTGAGATTTTCTTATTTTCCTTGACAGGAAGGTCTTGAAGGTTTAAAGGGGTAGTATAAAAAAACCCCAGCCATATGAGTTTCACAGCTGGAACTCAGTTTTGTTTCTAGATTTAACCCTCATGTGCTACCAAACTGCATAAATAAAGTCCAAGATAACCCTTACTCAGTGTTTAGGATTTTCAGTTTCATTTTTGGAGCAGTGTGATTCTGATGCTTTCTGGCTATCTTACCCTATATTTTACTTCATCATGGTCAGATGGAGGAGGAAAAAAGATTGGATATCAGAGAGTTACCCATGAACAGAATTACACACAGGACTAAAGTCACCTGAACATCCCTTCCTTGGGAACAGCAAAAATCTGTTTAGTTTCTTTTTTTTTTATTTTTTTTTTTTTAATTGCATAAGTGAATCTGATTTCTACAATTTCTTTGCTCTGAAAAATGCAGTAACAAAATAATGGAGTAATAGATTCTTTTGATTGGTTAATAAAAGCAGAGCACAATGCTCAGAGATACAGAAAATAGAAATGGAAAACAGAATGACGAAAGAACCTGTTTGTTTGCTCTTTCTTTTTTCTATTTTATTTTACCAGCTCAGTAACCAAAAAAAAAAAAAAAAAAAAAAAAGTCTACTGTTGGGAGAATATGACTTCAGCTCACCCTCATAATTAGAAAGAAAATCTGTGTGCAGGAGAACAATAAGAGTCTTGATGAAAGTTCAAGGAAAGATCAGAAAGAAAATGAGTCTGCAAGAAAAGCTCTAATTTTTTTTTTTTTTTTTTGTTGTTGTTGTATTTTTCCTCATCTAATTTTTGATTTTTCCTCAGGTAACTAAATTAACCAGCAGGTTTTTGGGGCCCTTGTGAAGACTGAAGGGTGTGGATGACATTCCCAGCAGAGCTGGTGAGCTGCAACCACTACACAATGATGGGGAGGAATTGGAATTTTAGGAACAGAAGAATGATCAGAAGGATCAGAAGGATGATCAGATCAGAAGAATGAGATAAGTAACGCTCTAGAAATAGCATTTTTTTTCCTATTGACTGTAAAAGAAATCCAAGTATTTAACTCAGAAAAAAAGGTGCAGACTTTCATCTTGAGACATAAGAATCTCAGATGTTTATGTAGTTGGGATGCTGAGAATGGTGGCCTAACAGAGGTCTGTGGCGTCTATTACTGTGAAAGATGAGGAACAGGAGAGGTGTGCCTGTGGAAGAAAAGGAATAAATAACAATAATAATAATAATAACAATTAATAATAATAATACAAGCCTGAAGCTTCCTTTATGCTCAGAAACTGAAGATAAACTAAATGTAAAGTGATGTGAGTTCACACAAAGAGAAAAGGAGCTATTGCCACAATCTAGAAAGGTTTACATATAAACATATATTTTTCAATGTTTCTGTTATCATGATGGTCCATATTTCAAAGAGGGAAAACAAAAAAGCATGCTGCTTGAGAGTTCCAGCATTAGGTAAGGTAAAAATCTGGACAGAACATCCAGTGTCCAAGAACTAAAGAAAATTGATATCTCTCAGGTGTCTTTGAGGCAAAACAAATACGCAAAAGAAAACCACACAAGATTTATCTGTCTATGTGTGCTAATGTTTAACAGATGCTGGCACTTACAGGAGTGTTATGAGAATTAATTAATGACTGCTGGTAAAAGTAAACCAAGGAAGCAGTTTTTTTTCCATATGATGAACATATTGGGAAAGAGGCAATTTTCCCTTTGTTAACTTTATAGCAGATAAGTGAAGCACATTCTTGGTCATGAAGACGAGCAAAAGGTTTTAAAATATATTCACAATAAAATCTGAAAGTAATTTAGTTATAATTCATGAGTCATATAATATCCTGAGTTTGAAGGGACACACAGGGATCATCAAAATCAAACTCCTGGCCCTGTACAAGACAGCTCCAAGAAAAAGAAGAAAAAAACCCAAAAACAACCAAACAAAAAATCATCCCATGGATTTGTAAAGCATCTTTTTTTTTGTTACCATCATTACATCATGTCTGAGAGCAGTGAGAATCTTCTGTTCTGTGCCTGGAAACCGCTGTCTCACAGAAGTCTTGTACTTAGTAGGGGTCACTTTGTTCTACCAAAATGTGAAGGATAATTGGCAACAGGTCTAAATTCACTACTTCAATACTTAGATAATTTGGAAATATAAAACTGCCCACAGGGAAAACTCAACTATGAGACAGAGATAGTTTAAGGTCAATGTGCACATCCTAACCTGTGTTGTGTTTGCACATACTCCCCATTTTGGCCATCCATGAGCTTTAGCTCGAGTTGAAAACAGGAGTAATAGTGAAACTTTTACAATAGAATATAATAAATATAAGATAATAAAAATTATAATATAATATAATATAATATAATATAATATAATATAATATAATACATAGTATAATATATATAATATATTTTTATATATATAAAATAGTTCTTGTATTTTTCTGTCTACTGTAAAGACAGAGTGACACAATATAAAGAGGCATCACTAATATTAATTCTGTGTTTATTTGACACATATTCCTGTTTCCTAGTTTTTTTCTGAATCATAGAATCATTAAGGATGAAAGAAACCACCAGGAGTGTTGAGCATGGAGTTCAACCATTAACCAAACCCACCACTAAGCCATGTCCCCCAGTGTCACATCTACTCATTTAACACTTCCAAGGGATAGTGGTTCCATCACTTCTCTGGTCATCCTGTTACAATATTTGACAACCACTTCACTGAAGAAATTTTCCCTCCTATCCAATCTAAATCTCTTCTGATGCAGCTTGAGGTTGTTTCCTCTTGTTCCATCATTTGTTAGGAGGCTGACCCTCACAACATCCTGTCAGGGAACTGTAGAGAGCAAGAAGGTCCCTCCAAGCCTCCTTTTCTCCAGGCTGAGCCACTCAAGATTCTTCAACTGCTCCTGGTATTCCAGACCCTTCCCCAGTTCTGTTCCTCTTCTCTGGACACACTCCAGCCCCTCAGTGTCTGTTTTGTTTGGAGGGGCCCAGTTCCAGACCCCAGTGGAAACCAAGGGACCAAGAGGGATGTTTGCACCCAGGCAGGAACTGCACCAGTTGGCAACAGAGTAAACCAGGGCTCACACCAATGCTTTGGACCCAATCCAAATTCGAAAAGTCTGTTTTTGTGGAGCAATTAGCACTAACTTTATTTGCAGAATAACTGAATGTTTGGGCTCTGGAGAACAATTGGTATAATTGCTTCTGAACATCCTCCACTTTCCTTTCTTATTCCCTTGGCAATTCAATGTGAAGTTTCATAGATGATGTACTGATCTAAGAGAAGTAATAAATTTTGGAATTCATTCAAAGCTTTTGCTAATCGTTAGGATTGCAGAGAGATTTCTTTTGCCATGGAATGTGATATATTTATAAATACATAAAATTACTTTTCCCAGTAGTGTTATTGCATGACCTTTTAACCGTCTTTGCACAGGATAAATATTCTTTTTGCTATTAATGAATAACAAGAGTTGCTAAAGCCTTCCATGCAGGGACTTTTAATTCTCTTGCTGGCAAGAAAGTCTCCTCAAGAAACCCTCCTTTATTTAGATGCATTTAACACTTTGACCCTTCCTTCTGTCTTTAGCTCCCTAACAGAACTGTTAGAAGTGTTTCAAAAATCACATTTTGATTTCATTTAAAATCAAAAAAACCTGCAAAGGCTTGTGATGAGTGGTCATTGTCACATATGAATCGTAATAAGAAAATAGCATACAAGAATCAAAAAAACCCACCAGGTATAAGTCTTGTTAATTCATTACTTCAAATGGGAGTTCAGTGTCTTCTGTCACTTCTCACCTTCTGTTTTCCTGACTAAATTTTTAAAGCAACCTGCAAGTGAGACTCCACTTCTACGGAAATAATAACTTATTTCAGTGTTAGCCTTTCTAATGTTAAGATTTTTCCTTCACATTTAACCTGAGCCACATTTAACCCTCTTGTCTTACTGTAAACTTTGTCCTTTTTTGTGGTGTCTGTAATGGACTATCCATTAAAAATCAAAACAAGAGGTATTGTATTCTCTTTCCCTTTTCAACAATCTTTTATACATCCAAACACACCTCTATAAAACATTTTTTTTCTCCAGTCTTTCCTCATAGACTCTTTTTTCTCTTTTTTTTTTTTAATCTAATAGCTCCAGCAGATTTTGTTTTCAAGGTTTAATGTTCAATTATGCACATGATATTCCATCTGACAAATCATGGGAACATTTTTCCCTTTTATATTAAAAAAATAATTCTAATTGGTGATTTAGTTAAGCAAAAATCCAAATAGTAAAGAAAAAACAATTCCATTTTGATGAGACTAAAAATTACTGTTTCAACTTTTTGCCTAAGAATCATATTTTTGAGGGCAGATTTTTTAGAAGATTGTGGAGATTTTGGAAACTCAGAATTTTGTCTTGTAAGAAAAAAATTAAGTCAGAAAATTTATAGTGCCTCTGAGCAATTTCAGGAACTCAAGAAATTAATTGACTAAATATAGAGAAAAAGGGCATAAGTCTGCTGAGAACAACAGAAAAGAAAGGGACATTTTGTTGCCTCCATGGTGTACATTATGATTTTAGTACTGGGTTTGTGTTTCTGGGAACAAAGTTCAGTAACTTTGTTGCTGTGCAGCAACTTAGAACACTGAGAGAACAGAAAACTTTTTCATTGCAGTTTTCACACATCCAACTGAACTTATTCTCATTTTGCATCCTCAATTCCATATGAAAACATTACAATTTAAAGCAATTTACTATTATTTCCTGTCACTTTCAGAACTTATTGTTCAAATTTCCTTCTGTCTTGCAAGGGTGCACTTCTATTTATCTAAAAGCACAAGTCAGGGCCCTTAATAACAATTGGGTTCCTTGAACATAAAGACAAGTGTGGTGCTATTCCAGAAGAGTTTACAATATACTCAATACACAAGTCAATACTATTTTCAGTTGAGGTGATGTGCTCTAAGAGCAATGTGACATGATAAAACTCCCACAAGGACAAAAAAAAAATAATAACAAAAAAAGAAAAATCACAGAGGGCTTTGGATTTTGAGCTGTCCATATAATTGATTTTTCCTTCCATTAGTCAGCCACCTGAATATTTCCTTTAACCTCTGCTACTGCTGTGTCTTGCATTGTTTGTTCCTTAAGGAGAATATTTCTGCACAAGGTTTGCACACAATAAATGCAGAACAGTGGAATATTTGTAAGCCTGCAGACTCCAGTAGAATGTTTAGAAACAAAGGAAAGTGTTAACAGCTTTGACAATGCTGAGTTCCTGCTCCAGTGAAAGGACTGTTCCTGAGTTTGCAATTGTCAATGAAGCAATTAATAACAGGGTGGTTTTTTTTTTTTTGTTTGTTTGTTTTTTTTTTTTTGTTTTTTTTTTTCTGATAAAGTTCTTCTAAAGAATGAAATCTGTGCCCAGCATGAAAATAAAGAACGAGGTAATCAGGGATGTGGAGAAAGTACAAGGCTGCAGAACATCACTTCTATACAGGATGCTGTGTGTTTATGGCTTTTCTCCCTACATTACTCAGAAAAAGCTCTTTAGTGGGTGTGGGCTGTGTTTAAATAACACCTATGGAGGTCTAATCTTTCAGTAAACGGCTGTCACTATAATAATATGTTTAAAAATAGAAGAGGGTGCTTAGGTTAAGGGTTGGATAAAGCAGACACAGAGGTAAAAAGAAGGGGAGAAAGATTTTTTCCAGAATAAGGAAAAAATGCCTTTTGGATCAATGCATAGTACTGTACTTGAGGCAAAGCTTCTGTAGATGTGTTTGACTTCTTATCCCCCTTTCTGCATAAGTTTTATTGAAGAAAAGTGTATTTTTATCCCCTTACATGCACTTTTTCCTTTCTCATCTGCAGCCATACCCAGATTCTAATGGCACAGGGAGGTGATTTCAGTTGTCTTAAACTTAATTTTACACTGAAATTCCTATTAATTAAAAAAAAAAAAAACTCCACCTTTTTAATTTAAATAATGAACAATAATAATCACCTCCACCTTTATTAGCTGCCATCCTCAGGGCCCCAGAGACTTGATCTCAGGTTCAGGGGGGCCCATGGTCTCAATGGGTTTGAAAAGGGACGGAGGAGGAAGTGGTGCATGGGAATGTTCCCTACAGCTCCTGCACAGGCAAATATGAGAATTGTGTTTAACATCTCTTGCCACTGCTTCTCCAGTGTACAAAGGCTACAAAATCTGAGTTTCCACTTCATCCTCTTCTGCCACCTCTAATTTCCAAGGACTACTCCCCTGAATAGCATATCCATGCCTAAAGCTGCAGTTAAATCCTTGTGTAGTCATTCTCTGCCTGCAGTGACACAAAAAAGAAATCTCAGTTCACTAAAATCCATGAATTTCACACTTCTTATTGATCTTTTTGATTATTTTTTTCTTTCAACTGAAAGAAAAGAGCTTGTCAAAGTGCCAGAAGGTTCTTTGTTTCTGGAGTGCAAAAGAGCTTTCTAGAATATAGGGCAGACTGACAATTATCATTTCTTTTCCCTGCAGACAGAACAGATGATATTTCCCACCATTTCTTGGTGCAAGAGTGATAAGGAAAAAAAAAATCACCGTTGGCTCCTGATAGCAACAAAAAGTCATAAGATTTAAGGAAGTTCTGATAATTTAAGTGTGAACACAGAAAACTGACAAGTTATCTTGTCAGAGAGCCAGCAAGGTGCATGGATATGATGGAGGAGTCTAACTTGCTTGAGTGTTTGAATGCAGGATAATCAGCAAATGAATGACTGCTCACTAATGATTGTTAAGCACTTCTACTAGGCTGATTTCTGACCTTGACCTCTTTTTAACAAATCCAGATCTTTCCAGGACATCACTTTTATTACAGTTCTGTTCTGAAACACACTCTATCACCTGCCCTTGGAGATTAGTTCTACTAAAAGGCAACTTCCCTATGGATTAGGACTATCAGCAGTCGCTTTTGACACCGGGTTCTAGCACAGGGCACATGAAAATATAATTCAGATTTCCTTTTTCCTTTTTTGGATATATCTTCCTACTTAAGCCAAATTCTGCCATTCTGGGAATAAAAAAAAAAAAAAAAAAAAAAAAAAAAAAAAAAAAAAAAAAAAAGAATTAGGACAAAAAGGTTCAAGGCCAGGTTGGATGGGGCTTGGAGCAACCTGGGTTAGTGGAAGGTGTCCCTGCCCATGGCAGGGGGTTGGAGCTGGATGATCTTTAAGATTCTTTCCAACCCAAACCATTCTAGGATTCTGTCACTGCAGTTGTTTTTTTTCTCTGTGATCCTCTTCAAATGAAAATCACAGGCATTTCTGAATTAACTCATTTTTATTGTGCAGAATAGGGAATATTGTGGAACGTCTACTTTCACTCCCCATCTGATAACTAATATACATTTGTATTTTGACAACTGAATACCTGAGGGCCATTTCACCATGGGAGTGAATGTACATTACAAATAAGTCCTGGTCATGGCCCAGGTTTTACACAGAAACCATTGGGTTGCATTTTCTTCCTGCTGCTCCTCCTAATTTCACCCAGATGTGAGACCCCAAGGTTCATCCTAAAAGCCTGAGACATTTAAATTAACACATTTCATCTTTCATACAATTTCCTAACCAAAAGACCCTGTGTGGGCTGTCTGACTGTTGTGGCTCTGAGCTACAATCAGGAGAGTTTACACACCAGGTTTTATCTGCAGACTGGCAGAGGTTTGTGCCCTTGGAAAGAATTATCCCAGCCTATTCTGCTCAGACTGATGAGTTTCCTGCAAAGCCAGAAGTTGTATTGGTACTATCTCAAAGCTCTAGACTGAATGTGAAAGTGTGAGAAGTTCATCTTGCCTGGAACAGAAATACAGGGGAAAGTCAGTTTGAATGTGGGTGGTAAATCTGTCCACATGGAGAACTAGCAGGCGTGTGGAATGTTGCTGCAGGACTTTGCTCTGCACACCCAGTACCATCACCTGTGGTACAAGATAGACAAGATTATAATGGGATGAACCTTCAGAACAAAATCAGAGCTTCTGCATAGTTTATCCCAGAGAAAGGCAGAAGGAATGCCTTTCTGAGTTCCTTTTCCTGCTGGGCTATCTGCAGTCTGTCCAACAGAACTTGAACACACACAGCCCATGACAAAACTTTTTCAGGAGAGATTTCAGCAAGACTTTGATGGGGTAAAGCAAACTGCAACACAGGCAGACATCAGCAAGGTGCAGTGTTTGCTGCAATCCACAGGTATCCTTATTTTAGTATAAGACATGTTACTCTTGGGAGAATATATCTTTTCTGTGGATAAATCAAAATGAACTTGCTGATCTTATAGACTTTTTCTCAATCTCAAAAAATTATGATTGCATAATAACACTGGCAGCATTTACTGCCAACAAAATAATGCATCTCAGAACAACCTTTCTGGTTTGCCACCTAACAGAAGGGAGGAAAAATACACCAGAATAAAGCAACCACTGTATTTGGTTTGCTGTGTATGTTAAGCTTTGCAATCATAACTATGATAGATACAAATTAGTCATCTTTGCTTAACATTTATTACAAGTTTTTCTGCCTGTGCAGAGCAGAAATGAGTGGTTGAATAGATCTGGCTTGTAAGGAAGCCCAGTTGTTCTGGAGCTTCCTTTAAGCACTTCTTTATTTTTTGTAAGATCCTGTTTGGGGTAATTTCCCCTCAGCAACAGCACAGCAGTGAATCATAAAATAATGACAGCTGATGCAGTGCTAAGGCTGACCCTTGATTTCCAACTAAAGTTTCATTTTTAGATAGTAGTCTTCATCAAGAGGCTCTGTTGTTTACTTTTAGGCAATTTGTTTTATGTCTCTCTGCTCCTTTTCCTCTTTGTTGGCTGGGCTTGAATTTTCAGCAGTTGATCAACACATCTCACTGGACTCTGGTGAGAGAATCTCTGCAATACTGGCAGGACACCAATAAATGAGAGTGTGTTAAACCAGAGCCTTGTTTTCCTTTTCAGTGTTGATCTGAAAGATGGGCTTAACTGATGAAAAGGAAAAATGCAGAGGTTGTGAATCCTGGAGAGACCAGAGTGGAAAGTTACATTAAAAATTTGGAGAAACAGTTAGAATTGTGGTTCGTGGGGAGTTTCAATACTAATAAAAAACAGTAAAAATTGCTACACTTCTGGGTAGGAAATAAAATTCATATCACACAGAAGTAAATTGCTAGACAGTAGCATGAGAAAACAACATAGAAGCTGAAATTTTACAAGGCTGAGAGTGAATGGTGTAACCCTGGGGCAGCAAAGGGCATCTTCTTCAAAGGACAGAACAGCCTTCTGGGCTGTTTTAATGGGATGGTTGTACGTCAGTCTCAGGGGGTAACTGCTCTCATATGCTCAGCTGGAGCCTTGTTTACAGGGCATTGATTATAAAAGATGGAGATCAAAAGGAGGACAATGAAAGATCTAGAAAGTTACTGTGCATGTGTTGGGTTTGCTTTTTCTGGAAAGGGGAATCTTGATTGAGTTGCCAAAAAATGTCTGTCTAGGAAAACTAGAGTTGCCTTATTCCTTGTGTCTGCAAAGGGCAGGCCAATGTGAGGGAAGTGGAGATGAGGCAAGATCACTGAGGTGTCTAAAATAGTGCCACAAGTCTGTGTTTGGACAACTGAATCACTGGCCAGAAGACAGGAAGGAAATCAGAATTTTAATAGCTAGGAGATTATTTCTTCTTCTTCTTCTTCTTCTTCTTCTTCTTCGTCTTCGTCTTCATCTTCTTTCTTCTTCTTACTATTGTCCAGTGTCACTAAAAGTCAACTGAATCCATCACTGGGCATCCAAGAGTGAGCTGAACTGTTCTCCAGGATTTGTTCACTAACTTGTTTAGATTTCTCCTGACTAAAAGGAGACCTTTAGATATCCATACAGAGACACCAAAGCATGTCTCTGTTGGTCTCAAGCTGATCTCCAGGCTGAGATCTCACTTCAGTTGGTTGAATCACTCACTGTTCTGGTAGGGCATGGATCCCTCAGGGGGTCCAGTGTTTTTTTTTTTTTTTTTTTTTTTTTTTTTTTTTTTTTTTTTTTTTGTTCCTGTCAGCCTTATGAAGAGTTTCTTACCACCTCAAGGTTTTTCATATGGCACTGAATGCACTTGTATATGACATTCACATGGAGAAACTTTTCACCTGAAGACTGAGCTGTGTGCTTCCCTTCCTTACTAGGACTGTAAATGCTGTGGTTTTTTCACTCCAAAAGAAGCATTAAACTCCTGGAAACAGAGTCCTCTAACAGCTTCCTAAATTGCCTTGTAGCTAGGTAGAACCCCAGCATACATGTGAATATATCATTGAACTCTTTTTAAGTTGAAAATTCCTTAGGAGGGTACCTCAAGGCGGATATGTGGTTCTCTGATGTTGTGGATTCCTTTGCAAAGTGCAGATATGTTTCACTGAATACTGGAATCATTGAAAACTTCGAGTTTGAAGGGTTCTGAAAGGTCTTCAGGTTCCAACCCCCCTGCCTTTGTCAGGGACACCTCCCACTAAACCAAGTTGCTGATTTCTTTAAAGGACACTTTCCCAAGAAGAGAGTTTGTGCCAAACCCATGATGAAAACTAGGAATGATTTCTCTACCCAAAATGCAAAAGGGAGACAATCTGTCACGTTAGGCATTCACCTGTCTTCAGAGTATGAGCTTTTGGAATGACTAATAATGAATCAAATCCACCTGATAATGAACAGCTCATTTACCCTTCACTGAGCTGTTTCTCCACCCCAGCACCACTGAACAGGCTTTCACAGCAGCAGCTCACACAGAGAATCTTTCAATCACCATTGGAGACCGGCATGGATTTTTATTGACCCAGGAGTTGCATGTGAGACTATATGTCATGTAAGAGTTTTGATGAAAATATCAGAGCTGCTGTCACTGAACAGCACCAAAGGTTGGCCTGCTGATCTCTAATCAAAGTTTTTGGGTATGCTTCTATGACATAGCCAGTAATTCAGAGTGAAAGTTCTCCACAGGGGCCAGTGTCATATCAATCTTATTTAACATCTACTTAAAAGTTATTCCTGCAATCTACAATCACTACACAAGAAGTTCAGCTGCTCAGACAGGCTACATCTTGCCCCTCTTAGCTCCTTGATCGTGTCAGTGAATTATTCCTGTCATTTTCCTCACCTTTTTTCTCTACCTTTACTCTTGTCTGTCTTCAGACTTTGACTGTGTCATATTGAATTTAGCTTGAATTCCAGCTAGAGACAAAAAGGAAAAAAAAGAAGAAAAAGCAGAAGTTTGCTTTGTGAAATGCCTCACACAATTTCAGGGCGTCAAAGGGGAAAATCGACATTTGCTTGCCAAGGGTGAAATGCCTGCATAAAGACAACCCATCACTCCTGCCTTCACTCCTCATTCTGCCCCTCATGCATCTCAAGAAAAATGATACTTCATGATAAATTTTGGCACCACGGAGTTTCCTTGATAATTTCATTTTTTTGGGGAATGTGTTCCCCAAGTGCAAAGATTAATATGGAGAGAAGGATGGAGTTGTTTGCTGGGGAAGTTGTGCTTATTGGCACTGCAAAGTGGAATGGAAATAGTAGGAGAATTGTGGTTTTCTTGCACAAGTAAAGTCAGTGGAGTGTGGCCCAAGAATATTTTCAAAGTATCTCAAATGATCTGATTTAACAATTACTTGATTTTCTGCACCTGTGGCTTTAACTCGGGGAGGAGGCTTTATAAAACTGCTTTTAAAATTTGAGTTACTGCCTCTATTAAGTTGGCTAAAAAGAGCCAATTCATTACATTTAAGACTGTTAAATGTCACAACTGCACTGGTGTCTTATTCAGCGTGTACCAGACTAATATAAGGAAAGAATTTCAAGTAAATATTGAAAGTTAAATTATGACCCTAGAGCTAACACAGCCTAATCCACTAATTCAGTATAACTATAATTTCCTCTCCTTTTCCAGGAAGAGAATTATTCTTAAAGAACTGCATTTAACATTTGTTTCAACCTTCATGTTTTCATGAGTTTTTTATAGTCTGCCAAAAAAAGGAAAAAAAAAAAAAAAAAAAAAAAAAGGAGTATCAAACATGATTAAAAACTCAACAAAATAACTTTTATTTTACTGTTTGTATGTAATGACTAATCAGCTCTATAAATTCCCACAACTCTGCTATTCTAGGTACTGACAGGTTTTGCATAGGCTGTACTGATCCTTATCAAGAGTGTGAATCCAAATGAATAACTTATTATTATCAGAGGTGTTGATTTTATTCAGACTCTGCAGTAACAAGTTCTCAGGAAATTTGTTAAGACTGCATTTATATTCAAAACTCTTATTTTTAGAATTCTGCCAACCAAAAAAAAAAAAAAAAAAGAAAAAGGGTTAAAAATCCATGTTAGTCATTTAATGCGCAGTTCATCTCACCTAATACCTGGAAATCTAAAAAATAAATAACTACATCTGAGCAGGTCACCCTGACCTCTCTTGATAGTCAGTGATGAAAAACAAGCATTTTCAGAGGATGATTCATAAAATCTGTCTCATCTCCAGTTTTAGAATACCAGGATACTCTTTATTATTCCTTTTTTTTTGTCCATTTTGACTTTACCTTGTGTAAGGTCAAACTCGGGTATATAAAATACTATTAAGATGTCTCAGCTGCAGTATTAGTGTATTAGAATTAGTGGATCCTAATTCTCCTGTAATTTATGAGTTATTAGGAAGTTTTACACATATAAGATCTAAACTTTGATCAGCAAGAACTTTAAGGGCTCCAAACCCTGTATTTAAACAGCAAAATCAACAACAACAAAAAAAAAAAGTGTCAAAGAAATAATGCTGCTTCTTTCAAAAACAGGCTGCTGATGGATTAATAAATCTTAGAGAAAATATTTTGATTTTCTTCATTGTGGAAGTACCCTGGCATAAAAAGTAAGCATGACTCCATAGGCTGAACCTGTTGTTTTGCAGTATTTCTGTGTTTGAATTGTGATGGGGTTTACACACTGAGATAATCAACAAGTTCAGAATCTACTTTATTATTCAAAATATATCTAAACATTTCATACCAAATTTTAAAAAAAAGTAGGCAAATGAAAAAAAAAAAAAAAAAAGACAGAAAAAAACATCTCCCCCTCTGTATTATATGAAATGCCAAGTAAATTTAAAAGAAACCCAAACAATTTAAGAACCAAGTGATAAATATCTACTTATCAGCTCAAGCTGAGACATAAATAAAAACTTAGCTAATGGTTTGTTTAAATTAGGCAAGTCAAAACTAAAAGCATGGTTCATTTTTAAACATTGATGTTTCTCTTATAAACTGCTCCATTTCAAATTCCCAATTAATTTCAACTCTTTGTGGATATGAAGCTTCAGACTGAGGCTTATAAATGTAGGAGTACTTATTAAAAATTCCCACAGGAATGTCATAAACCAAGACTTGAGGAAAATTCTGCTTGACTAAAAACAATGCCTGTCACAGCTTTGAAAAGATGCTCTGGCTCCAATGGACTAAATGCTAAAGCAGATCCACCTGGTAGGATCCCACCTGATCATAAAGGTCTTGATCTTTTCTCCAAATTTTGCTTTAGTTCAGTTTAACAGGATTTGACCACACTGCACACCATCAACTGCACAGAATTCTGGCAGCTTTGGTTGCACTTTGTCAACAATACCTTGTTTGTTTTTATTCTTGTTGGTTTTATTCTGTTTGAACTCTTCTTTAACAGAAGAGTTAAAAACTCTTTGGTAACCTCTTGGACTCAGAATTTGGAGGCGAGCTAACACAAATACCAATGGCAGTGACTCCTCCTGATATGAAGAAATCAAAAAGTAATAGATTTCTTTCCAAAAGCCACCCTGTAATAATTATGCCGTGGGTTTGCCCTTGTAAAATAATTAGAGAAACCTAACAGGCAGTCACACACATTTTCTCAATTATTCTAATCACATTTGAGTTCTGCAGATAGTCCTGCAAAAAGTTTTCAGTGATCAACAGCAGCTGCTTCAAAGAATCTGGCAATTATTACTTTAAACCTGCCAAGCCAGAATATTGCATCAGTTTTAGTAAAAATAAAATATTTGATACTTTAAAAGTGAATTTTAATGTCCCAAGGATATTTTTATGAAGAGAGGAATCTTAATTTCATAAAATTTTAGTGCAGCATAGTAGATTCAGTTGACTGATAAAAGCACACATAAGTAAATTTTTCCTTCAGGATTTTTGGGTGGATCATTGTTAATTGAACATAATATTATTAAACAATTTGACCTTCAACAGTTTTAGAGTGAATGCAGAGTAATACATTTGGTTTTGAGAACTTATTTAAGAAAAAACAAAATGTTTAAAAGTAAATATGCAGATGTATTTGTGGTTTTATTTGCATGTATCTATATTTCCCTAATTTTTACCACTTTGTGTCTAACTTGATAGTGACAGCTCTTGGCTTTCTCTCTCACAGAAATGCCAGAACACTTGTATATAATTTAATTCTCTTCTGTCCTAGCAAATTCTAGCTTTATATGATGAGATGGAATCAGTGAGAAATCACTAAGAAATGCTGCTTGTGTTTAAAAGTTAGAAATCTCTGTCTGTGTTTACTGTCCCCTGAATTTATCTGCAGATGGTAGTTTTTGATATTTTTAATCTGTATAAGTTGGGAATGTCTTTTTCACAGAAATTCTGAGTCTCTTTCTTATATTCACAGTTATCTCCTCAGCCAAATATATCCATCAATTATCTACTGAGAGATAATCATCTGTCATCTCTCCCATGAAATATATTCAAGATCGAATTAAAGGCGAACAGACCTCAGCCAATGCTTGCTGAATCTAATGGAAGGGCAGGCTAAAAAAAGAGTCAGATTAATGCTTTAAAATATGAAAAGAAAGCATGAGGGCATTCAGTTACTGAAGTTCAAAAGGAAAATAAATAAAACACCCATGGAGATGCTATTTAACTTATACAAAGACAAAGGTGTCTAAAATTCATCCACTGTCTACCCTCCCATGGTATTTGTAGACATATTTGCTGCTTGAAATAATTTATGATTCCTTTGGTGGCATTCAGATGCCCAAACTTGGGCGTTGAAACCCAGCAGAGATGCCATCAATTATCAGGAACTCTTGTACAATGAGGCACACAAATTAGAAGGGACCCACAGCTCTCAGAGCAGACCTCTCACTGGACACCTGGCTTGAAGTTCAATCCCCCTCATGTATCCTGGGAAAGGTTCAATCACTTTTATTTGTTTCTTTGAAGGCTAAATTCTGCTGTTAAGTCCAGCCTGCAGCCCTTGAGGGGAGGGAATACCACTACCCCCTTCCTCAGCAGCAGGAGTGGCTGGAAACTATTGACCCAGGAAAAGGGAGACCCCTCTGCAAGGATCTAATTATTAAGAGATGACTCTTAATATTTTTTCTTTGTTTGCACCAGAATGAAGGTGCAAACATGACCATAAGCCAAAGTCAACTGTACAGATTTTATTTAACAGCAAATGTGAGGTAGAGAGATAGAAATAGGAGGAGAGAGGTGAGAAAGGAGAAAGAGAGTGAGAGGGAAACAGATTAAATAAAGATATAATGACCACATGGATTCCAACAGCATCCCATTGGTTTTCTTCTGGCCTTCCCAGTGGTGTGGATACCAGAGTGTTCTCCTGGAGGTACCACTTTTATAGAGCCCAGGTCCCAGATATCCACAGGATGTTCTAGCACACTCCCACAACTTGTTCTAGCACGTCTGTAAGGAATTTCTTCCTTTCTCACAGTTTGCCATGTTTTGAACAGTTTTGTCTGGGGAGGGTACCCAGGGCTGACTCACCAGGTCTGGCTTCCTGCTGTTGCCATCTGCTCCCATCACAGGATCCCACAGTCTTCACAGTGGAATCTTTGGTGTTCTAATTCCAAACCTTCACCTCCAGTTTGGGCCTGGAATTAGCACCTTCCTGTTGTGGTGGTTTATCTCAGGGGAACTTCCTTCTATAACACTGTTTTGAGATATTTTACTTCATTCTCCAAGTGCTCAAAGTGCTGTTCAGAGTGACAGCAACAGTGATATTTTCATCAAAACTCTTCCACTCTCTATCTCAGGACCTTTGTCTGATCCCCCAGCCTGAGAGAAAACAGGTAGATTGCACACTTTCATGCTGAAAATGAGATTATATTAGTGTTGGGAGGAGGAAAAAAGCTGTCCAAGGATCAGCAGACTATGTGGGAGAAAGAGAGGAGGGAAAGAAAAAGGAGAAATTATGTAAGGCAGAGAGATAGGGAGTGAGAGAAGGAAAAACAGGAAGGGAAGGAGGAAAGACTTCAGCTCTATCCAGACATATAAAGCACAACCAATTCAAGTTGTGGATATTTGACCAACATTTCTACCACAGCTAAGCAAAATATGCCTCCACTCAATTTTACTTCCAGTATTATTATTGTTATTTTTCTCACACATAATATTGCAAACTGCTTCTATACTTTTTAGTCCTATTTTGTTCCTCTATTGCAGGCAATTTTGGATTATTTCTTCTCTTCATTTCTTGAGCCTGAAAATCAGACCTTTTCCCATCATATCTTCATGTCCTTTTGGTCTCTTTCCACTGTGCCTCTGTCCTGGCTGGAGTTGACAGTAACTCTCACTTTCACAGAGATGATGATTATGTTTAACTCATTGCTTCTCTCTCCTTCAGATCATTAATGAAGAACTTAAGTAAGGTCAGGCCTTGTATATGTCCCAGCTAAAAGTCTTGCAAACTCAAAATAGTGTCATTTTTCACTGATAATTCCTTAACTTCTGTTATGAAAATTAGAAATTATATGTTGCAATAACATAAACCTTCTCTCTGCTTGCAACCCCAGTGACTGGTGAGTCATTTGGAATATTCACTCAATGTGGCTGTATGGATGTGGCTGTAATCAGCAAAGTAACTTCCACTGAGACCTTCCAAGAGCTGCCAAAAGAAATCTTGATGCTGGAGTCACTCACAGATCCACCAGTTTGATCTGCATCACATGAGAGCTGTGGGGACCATTTCACATTATGCTGGAAACAAACAGTGCAGTGACATCCAAGACCAGACTGGTTTAATTTAGATGAGAAATCAGAAGCTTCTGGGATCAGGACTGTATTATCTCCACAGATGTAGAGCACAGTTTCATTTTTTCATCAATCTGTTAGCATTAAATTGAAATAGCTGAAATTTGCAAGCCTTTTGTTCTCCTTGTATAATCATTCAGTAGGACTTACCACAGTTCTCACCAAAATTTCTGGTTTTACTTAAATTTATCTTCTGCTGCCATGGGCAGATTTCCAATAGAGAGATGTATTGTGTTACAGGTCTTCTGGTAACAGGTTTCTCTAACAAAATAAACATGGAATATAACTATTTATTTCTATGTGAATGCATGTTTTATATCATAATGTCTTATAAAAGATTTTTTTCCCAGATGTATTATTCACTTATTGAGGAAAGTAGGAGATTCAGGCAAGGATTTGTGGATGTGCTTTGGGCATGTGTTTTGTTTTGTTTTTACCTCAGTCCCAGAAAAACTGTGTGAGGGACTTACCCTGCAACACTGAACTCCGTGGGAATTGTACTTTCTACTTAAAGCCTTTCTGCAAGAATTCAAGGCCGTGTCAGTGAGCAAGAAGAATAGAATACTTGCTAATTCCCATCTTAAATCAGATTCAAATACTGTTAAATTCATGGTTTTCTCCCTAAGGAGCCAACACTCCAAAGCCAGGTATCATTAAATGAGTTTAATCAGGTTCATGTTAAAAATGATCATTCAGTTTTCCCTGAGGATAATTAATAGGAGATGTGAAGCATTTAAAAACACAAAACTATAGCTAATACTTTTCAATGTGGTTCATGACTTCTGTGTAGATGTTTTTTTTTCTATACTTAGAATAGTAAGTCTTACATCTCCTTTAATATATAAAGGATTTATTTAGGATTAAGGCTGTGTTACACTACAGTGCTGTAAGGACAGAAGAGTGCCTGTGTTCTCTATCTCCATATTTTAAGTGGCAAATTAAATAAATAGGACAAAAACTGGAGCAGCTCAGCTCTTCATGGAGTAAGGACATAAGGGACCCACCATGACTGTTTTGCTCATTCTTAAAGGATATTACATGCTCCAAATCTCTGCTTGAAATGACATTTCTCTGACTTTTGTGTGACTACACAAAGTCTGATGATGGAATGCAGCAGTCTGTAACTCTCAGCAGCTTCAGGATAGAAAGGAGGAGAGGGAAGGGTTTGCTTAACACCACAAGGATGTTGCAATGTGCATTTTGGGTTTTCTAAAGTTCTGTATGATTTTTGTTATTGAGTTTCTGTAATGGTTCCTCCCCCCCCCCCCAGCCCCCCTTTCCCTAATCCCTGTTGTTATCTCCTCAATAGGCTTCTCCCTCCCCATTGTACCCCCTCAATAGCCCTCTCCCTGTCTATTGTACCTCCCACTGTACCTTGTCAATGGACACACCCTGGTACTTGATGGCTGTGGCAAAGCCAGATGGTTCAGCCAAGGCTTCAGGTGTCCCTCCACCCCTTTTGCCCCAGAATGACAATGTCAATGCCCCCTTTATCTAAGTCCTTCCCCCTCATTTCCATCAGTACTGCCCCTGTACTTGAGGGCAAGGGAGAGCCAAAATCCTCACTCACACTCATGCTCTCGCACCCTGGGCTTTTGCCCTGAATCAACACCTTCCAAATTACCACCACGTGTGAGTCCACTCCTTCTTCCAAGCAAAATCACGCCTCTGTCTGAAATCTGGACCCAAAGGAATAACTTGTTTATATGGTATCTAAAGAGCAAGCTAGCTGAGAGAGAAGCTCAGGAGAACAATACAAGAACGGGTTGGTAGCCAAGCTGAGGCAGCAGGCTGAGCTTGTGAGCATCCAGCCTTGCTCTGTGCACCTTGCAGCCTCTCCCCACTGGGGCTGGTCCATCCTCTCACCTCTGCACTCTTCCTGGGGTGGGGATGTGAGCAGCCTGACTGAACTTGATGGCTGACCCTGCTCCTCCCCAAAGCTCTGAGCTGTCCTGGTGCTGCCACTCCCACACTTTATTTTCCTACACAGCAGTGCCAGCTTAGCGTTTAATTTTGTTTCATTAGAAGAAAATTATTTTTTAATTATAATTTATTATTTCTCTTAATATTTTCAAGGCTGGTGCTGGCAGAGGCTTAACGGAATCCAATCCCTTTTTCATTAGAGAGCATTTTTTGCATTCACCTCACATCTCCATTATGGGCTGTCACAGGCTTCATGCACAGCACTAATGGCCTGGGTAGGCACTCAAAAATATCCTCGTCATCTTAGGAGTGGTGTAATTGAGGGTAAACAAATCAGTGGGTTTTGCCCACTCCTGACATGGGTATTGCAGGTCTGTCCCATTTTTCCCTGTGTAATCTGGGTGTCTTTTCCTGATTTACACCAAACTGCTGCTCTGAGGGGCAGAAGAGGCTTGTTGAAATCAAGAGTTCTCTGGCACTTGGCACTTCTGCTGTCTTTTGTCCATGCCCAACTGTCTTAGCAAGGACTGAGAGTTTGTTTGCTCAACAGTCACCTTAGTCATGCTTTCTAAATCTGTGGAATTTACCTGGAATTTGTCATTTAGTATCATTTCAGGCTTATTTATTTATTTATTTATTTATTTTAAATGTGAGTATAATGATGTGTTCTTCGGTGATACTGTGTTTTTCCTTTCTGACGCTTTCTGAAGTCAGAGGGCACATCTTTAGTTTCCTTTCAGCTTCTCTCCTGGCCATGTTGTGGTGTGACCATGGTGGGTTCACCATGGCTACATGCCAGGTGCCCACCAAAACTATTCTGTCACCCTGCTGCTCAGCTGGAAAGGGGAGAGAAAATAGACCAAAAGTCTTGTTGGTCCAGGTAAGGACAGGGAGGGATCACTCAGCAATTACTGTCACAGCCAAAACAGACTTGGGGACAATAATTTAATGCATTACCAATCAAATCAGGCTAGGATAATGAAAAATAAAAGTTAATCTTAAACCACCTTCCCCCTCCCTCTCCCTTCCTGATGGATTTAAATTTATTCCTGAATTCTTTACCTTCTCCTCTCCCACAGCAGCGCAGGGAGGTGGGGAATGGGGGCTGTGGGTCTGTCTTGGAGCTGGATGACTTTGGATCTGTGGGACACAGGGGAGGCTTCCAAGAGCTTCTCAGAAGCCACTCTTGTGTCCCTGCCTGCCCTGCCATTTACAAAACCTTGACATGCAAACCCAGCAGAGTGACATTGCTGCTGAGACCAGCTTCTCACAGGTGCAACCCAACTTTGTCTCTCTCAGGGAATTTTGTTCTCTTTCTTCTATTCTTTCTTCACCACATAATTTTGAATTATGAACTCCTCTGGACTGTCTTTATTCTTTCTAGCATGCAGTGATATAGTTTTCATCTTGCAGTTAAGGGATGACATAGAAACTGTATTTACCAAACAAAAATTGGTTTAGAAGATGTAAGAGAACCAAAGTCACCAGCTGATAATTCACTGCACTGAGGCAGTCACTGGCTCAAAGGATAGTCTGCATGTGATAAACAGTGACTTGATAAAGCACACAAGCTTTGAGCTGAGGACCATTTTAGTCCAAAATGCTACAAATATTAGGGCCAATTCTTAAAAAATATTTTATAGTAGAAAACTTGTTCAGGAACAATTTTTTTAATATATATATATATATATTTATCTTTTCTTTTTAAAAATATAATTTATCCATGACTTCTCTCATTTTAGAATTTGCGTGTGGTAAAATTTAGAGAACAATTCTGTCAACAAATTCAACTTTTTCAATATGTCGTGATAAAAACCTAGTGGATTTTTCAACCAAAAAAAAAAAAAAAGGACAATGACCTTAGTACAGGGGCTATTAAGGAAATGTGGGTAGTTTTTTGGGTTTTTTTTAATCAGATTTGCTTTGCAAGGCATCTCTCTTACAGGAGTATAACAAGTTATAATATATTTAGCAGGAGCTGCATCTTGACTTGTTGATTCCAATACTGAGCATACAGGGTTGTGAAGTCATCTGTGCTTATTAGGGAACATCAGAGCCTCAAGTATTTCTTGGAATTAGGGACAACAAAGAACAGAATTGCTCTTCCTGCCTATTTCCCATTTTCCCCTTCCCCTCTCCCCACTGAAAGGTAAGGGTAAGTGTCCAAAATCCTATGAAGGTCTCTGTATCCATCTGCAGAAGGGAAGGATACTTATTTTTTTGACTGTTTCACAACTGCATTTTCTTATAATCTGTGAGGCCAGGAGAAAGAAAATATCAATCTCTTTGATATAAAAATCCCAGTGTGCAATTTTTCCTTACATATCTATGTAGCTTTGACCAGCATGGTAATGGTTAAACAACATGAACTCTCAAATTTGTTTTAAATAATTATACACTAGAAGGGTTGCATCAAGAGGTGAATGCCTATAATTTGTGCTGTGCCAGTAGCTTTCAATTAAATCTCAATTTGATCTCGTGGAGCATCCTGGCCCAAATTTGCAGCTAATTCTACCTCGATCTTCAGAATTTAATCAAGTATTTAGGATTGAAGAAAGTAATTTCTTGGGTGCAGCAATGACTTTGTAATCTTCCACAATGAGATACTGCAATTATAAACATGAGCAAAACTACGAGCACATTTGGGGTGGGATGTCTGAAGGTGAATCATAGATCACAGAGATGTTCATTCTGCAGTTGAAGTACAGCAGGAGAAGGGGAACACCTGCCCTGTGAGGAAAGACTGATAGAACTGTAAATACATTAATGTTGATGTAAAACAGTTAGTGAAGGTCAATTAAGGGGCAAAAAGAGAAGCCTCTAAAAGATTAAAAACTTTTTCAGAAAAATAGTAAAGATGAAAAGGTAGAAAGGCATTTCGAGATTGTGGTAGATAATTCTGAATTTTTAATGCCTCACAGGATTGAAATTGGCCTTTTTCCTTCTTAGTGGGGGTCAATAGAAGTGTCAACGATGGAGGATTGTGGGAATAATTACTTTAAAGCTATGAAACTATGACATGCAGTCTTGCCCGTGAAAAGAAAACAGCATTTCTCTACACCCTTATATTTCCTTTATCCTGCCTAGCAAGATGCAACAAGACAATCTGAGGTGACAATGGGGAATCATAGCATTTGTTCTTGTGTGGCCTGGACTTGTGCTGCTTGCTCCTGTTTGTAAAGTGTGCTTCACATCAAAAGCAAGCACCACACAACCCTTTGGATTGCTGAGAATCTCAGTGTGTGATGAATGCATGAGCACTCCTCTGATTGTCTCTCTGTGAAATACATTGAAATATCACAATGAAACAAAGGGCATTTTCCCAGCCAATTTGCTGACAGCGTGAAACTTGGTGCTAACAAGAGTTTTGCAATTTGAATGAGTTTTAATCAACCCTTAATGGGGAATTTCTCTGTGTGCTGAAGTTACTAGTCATGTTCCCTCTGATTCCAATGATTAAGGGTTGTACTACGAGGGCTCTGTATTATTTCTGAAACACAGAGAAATAAACAAAAAGTTGCTGTTCTGTCTATCAGGTCCTGGTTTACCATCCATTTGAATCCATTTTTTCTTACAAACACGCTTATGCACATAATTTTGAACCTACTGTGTTTTCCAGCTAATGGCATACTTTTCAAAAGGATTATAGTAGTGCCCAAGCTTTAAATTAAATTGAATTAAACACTGAACACACTTATCTATTTGCTCTTGGGTGTCATTAACACAGAGCTAGGAAGGATATTTTTCCCATTGGAAGCGCATTTATTCCCTTGCTCAACTCTTAAGGCAGTGAGGATTATTCAGCAATTATAACTATCCTTTGTTATGTTTTTGTTGTTGTTGTTGTTGTTGTTGTTGTTGTTGTTGTTGTTGTTGTTGTTGTTGTTTGTTTTTGTTACTTTATTCACCTTCCATTATCCCTTGCTTTGACACAATTCACTACAAGAAATAGTCTGTCATCATCTGTTTCAGTTAAAGTTTCTACTCTGTTCCAGCTCTTGTTACACTGAACTTCAGGTATGTTGGGATATGAAGTAGGTATTAGGCAAGATGACCTTTGGTCAAAAGCAGGAAACTGCTCAAAGTACCAGAACTATGTTGGGACTGGACAGACCTCTAAAGTATGTGTGTGAGATACAATTTTCCAATCAGCTTTGAGTGATTCCTCACAGAAGGAAAGATGAGTAAGACATTTGGATGAAACCTAGTGGATGAAGTAGTGACTGTGGGCTTCATGAGTGCATGTTTCTGTTGCAGTAAAGTAGATGGGACTCAGTTTCTTTATGTAGGAAAGTTATTTATATAACTTATTTTTATACAGTTTTTATAGACTTTGTGTTTAACTTTAATTGGCTTGTAGTTTTCTTGCTACTTAATTCATTGCTTAAAATGTGTTTTTGTGTGTACGTGCTAAGACTTTATATTAATAAATTGTTAATTTTTTTAATTGATTCTCATGGAATAGATTTATTGTTTATGTAGGTATAGATAGTTTTTATCAAAATACATTGCTGTATTAACTTTTTTTCATTCTTTTGATTTTTTCATATGAGAACTTATAAGCTAGTTGCTAGTTTAGCTAGAGTAACAGGGTCTAAACCATATTTTATCAGGCCTTTCCTTTATAATATTTTTACTTGTATGCAACACGTTTCCTACACAGATTCATCTTCATCATCTTGTCTACAAATGCAAACTCTGAATAATCAAGGGAGACAGGCAACGAAAGGCCTCAGTCCACAACATTGTGATTTGGGGAACTGAGAGGTCACCTGAGTCACCGAACTGCAGGATGGGTCAGGCTGGAAGGGACCTCATTGACTCACCTAATCCCATCTCCCTGCTCAAGCAGGGTCATCCCAGAGCACAGGGCACAGGACTGAGTCCATTTGGTTCCTGAACCCTGCACTTGCCTTTGTTTACTCCGTTCTGTCCCTTTGCACATCTCTCCAACCTGCTGAGGTCCTTCCAAAGGGCTGCAGAGCCCTCGGGGCTGTTGGCCACTGCTCCCAGCTTTGTGTCACCAGTGACCTTGCTGAGGATGACCTTGCTCATCACCCAAGACATTTGTGAACAAGTTAACCTGTTCTGGGCCCAAACTAAAGAAGTGCCTGCTTTTCTAAAATTAAACCTGAGACTAGGGTTTCATTCCTCGTGTCTCCAGTAAAGGGACTCTAAACAATATTTGCAGTAAATGCAGCTCGTATTATGATCATTACATCCAGAGGGTTTGCTTTTCACTTAGCATCTTTCCTCTCCCTAGAAAAAGTTACTGAAGCTCTTTTCAAATTCAAATCTGATATGGAACTTTTTTAAATGCAGAATTAACTGTTCCAGTGATATCGCTCAGTGCAGACATCCCCCCATCCAAAGGCACTTCAATGAGCGCATCCTACAGGTATTATGTAAAAGACTATTCTAAGGAGGGATGTGTTCAGGGTCTCCTGCTGACATTGCTCCATTTTAATAAAATCCTCATATTCCCCTGGAAAAATAGGCTAGAATGATGGTATCTGGCTTCTCAGAAGAATGAACTTGACACAAGGATGCTCAGACGTCATTCTTCCTCAGTTCTTCCCATTAGCACTGTTCTACTTTGCATTTAATGTTTAAAAGTCTTTGGAGACAAAGAGAATTGATCCTTATCAGGGTAATTCAGGACACGTGCTCTAGAAGTGGGACACCTGTTTTTATAGTTTTGATGTAAATGAACATTTAATTTGCACACAGTAGGACACCAGCCATAGGTGAAAACCAAAAAGGATAAAATCTTCCCACAAGTACACAAAATACAACCTAGTGGACACTCAGACAGGAGGCTTGAGATGTTTCCTTCATCTGCTTGATAGAAATTTGGACTTGCTGTTTCTTTTGGCAGGGAGACTGCCTTTGCCAGCAGATCATGATGGATCAAGACTTCATTTAGCTTTCATTTTTGCAAGTATCTTAGTGATTTATTTTGCAGAAGAGTTACATAGTTCAGATTTTTCTTCAATGGGAAAAAACAACAAACCCAAGCTAAACATCGGTTTTACTACTCTCTCTTCTCTCTCCACCCCTTTCTCAGTTCAGCAGCTACACCAAAATGTCCCTACTTTGCACAGGCTCTAATCCTCATTATTAGATTCCCAAAGAATGGCTAATTCCCTGGAAATCATTCCTAAAATCACGACTGCCAGTAAAGATCAATTCCATTTTCATAGCTCTATGTACAGCTGGAGGAGCAGGGTTTGTTTTGGTGTTTGTGTGTGAGCACAGCCTTCATGAAGATCCCACATATCTCTGATTTCCCCTGTGAGGTGCAAGGATGGGTTTCTTCACCTGAAAGCACACATAGGTAGGCATTCTTCATATGCAAAATGTCAATTTATGACTACTAGAGAGGCATATTTATCATTTTCATGCATTTTCCTAACTTCCCTCCTCCCCATTCTTATCTGCAAGCAAGATCATTTAAAAGATAAGAAAAAATGTCAAAACTTCAATATATTTTTTTTCAGAATTGTTCATTGTTATCTGAAAATGTGACTCCTGATGTACACATCGGAGTTAAGTGATGATAAAACCTGGGGCAAAATAAAAATAAAAATAAAAATAAAAAATAAAATTAAAAGAGATGAAAAGAAAATAATCATACTGACATTTCCTGGAAAATTGAATGTTCTTTTTGCACAAACATTGAAGACTGGTTTCATTACTCAGTGTCATGAGGTCACTCAATAGCAAAAGCTCCTGCGCATCACTCAATCTACACTTAAGCATTTTTCCAGCAGGAACTTGCTTTGTGTAGGGCATAAAGAACTGGGATAGGTGTAATGTTAAATGAATAAGGAACATATGAGACAGCTGTTAAGGTATTATAACACCTTTTTAATTACATGGGCAATAGGATCAGGGTATAACTGCTGAAACTTAAAAAAACCCACTACCTCTTGCCGAATTCTAAAATATTTCACTGCAAATCAAACACTGGACTGCAGCACCCAAGTCTGCAAAAGCATCATGATCTTTTTTTTCTCCCCATTTATGATGCTATCTTCACCGTAGGTCTGAAAAGGGGTTGTTAGACAAGTTGACAGTCTGGCATTACAGCCTCAATTCCGAGGTCTGAGAGACCAATCTCCAAGCTCCATTAACTTCAAATTCTAGGAAGACTATAATTACATGAGTGTTAGTTTTGCCTTGAAAGCCAGAATGGAGACTTCATGGCTTGAGTGGAGGAGAGGAAAACCTTATTCACATTTCTACTCTTCGTTTCCTCTGTGACTTTAGTCAACTTACTGCTCTTAGAAGTTATGTCTAAAAATCAGTTCGTTACCTGGAGTGTTCTACAGTTAATGCTGAAATTTGTGTATGAAAAACATTCCAGAAAACATCATCTTACCACCTCTATTAGTTGTTACTTTCCTGCCTCACTGCTTACAACCACCTTTGACATAACATTACTCACAATGGACTCAAAAGATTTGTAAACAATTTTCCAAGTTATTACGTTCATTAAGTCTTCCCTGTCACAGATTTATGTGCAATGAGAGGTGTTTTTGTTATGGCATAGGTATATATCTGACTCAAATACAACCTATTTTGCAGTTCCACCTGTGGGCATTACTCAATCATCTTTTTTTATTACTTTCAGTGCCCTGTGTTTCAGAAGAGTAAATGGCTTATTGGGAGGTGAATTAAAATGCACTGAAAGTAGAGGATTGAAGGTAGTTTCAAAAAAGATAGCAATTAGCAACACATGAAATTATTTGCCAAAAAATAAAGGTCAACAGGAATGTGTTGATATTTGAATAGACCTAGGAAAATAATTTCAACCAAAATAAAAACCAGAGCCAAGTGTTTTGTGTTGAATGAGATGCTCCTATTAGCAGAAATAACCTATTCTTCACACTTTTCTACTCAACAACATCAATAACAGATCTGTGCTCTTCAGTGGAATACACATTTCAAGCAAGCCAAGAGTAGAACCAGCCTTTGCAATGTATTACTCAGAATCACAAAACATTTGAAACATGCATCTGATATAAAAAAGGTGCCATCAGGGTGTTTAAAATACTAATTAATAATAATTAATAATAAATAGGTCCCTTGCATAAAAGTTTGAGCCTGACATTCAGTTGTGATCTGAGTTTGAGTTTTGTTACCTCATCTTCACTGTTATTTTTCTGTAGCAGGTTTTGAAGCACATCCAGTGTTTGGTAGCAGATGGAGATGCTCGGGTGGCTCCCACTCTCCTGTGTGAGGTGTTTGCTCACACACGAGCTCTCAGGTGAATCAGCAAGAGATGGGATTGTTTTAGCATTTTTAAATATTCCAGATTCTTCAGTTGTGTGACTTATGAAATTTGATACCTGATACAGTTGAACAGGTGGTCATAGTGTTATGAACCACTAAATGTATCAATCTCTGAGGGTCCAGCCCGTACAGATTGACGTAAAATAATATTGGTGAGACTGCTCTTCAGAGGTGTTTTGTAAAATAAAAGTTTAATAAATAAAATATAACAAGCGTTACAGGAAAAAAAAAAAAAAAAAAAAAAAAAAAAAAAAGAAAAGCCGTGCACAAGTGTCTGAGAAACTTCTGACACCCTGCTAAAAACACTCCAAAAAGCCCTTTAGTTCCTTTGTGCTCCTTCCTTAACGTTTTAGGAGGGACAGTTTGACTTGCTGCCAATAGGGAGAGGTACAGGATTTGAAGAACAGTGAAAAGGTCCGACAGGTGCTTCTCTCTTGGGACTGAACCAATTACTGTCAGAACAGCAAAGACGTTTCTGGGTCCTTCAGCTTATAAGGAATGCAGGGGGTGAGTCTCAAACCTTTCCCTATACGGAAAACACTTGCTCAGGTGAGGGGTGCTTTACTACCTTTACCCAATTTGGGGTCCTCAAGTTAGAGAATATCATTCTGAAAATACTGAGCCTACCAAACACAAGGAGAATTTTCTTCCCTGAAAACATTTATGTTGTGCTTTCGAAGGAGAGATTAATGGTGGCATTTCAAACACAGCCATAATACATTTTAAGCACCTGTTCCAAATCTATCAGAACGTCAGTTTAAAAATGTGTCCATTGGCTTACATGAAACTGCAAAATTATTTTATATTTTCACAAACCTGTTATACTTATGAGCTTTTATTTTACACTTTAAAACTCATTGTGAACAAGAATTGAACCTATAACTGTTTGCCTCTCTCCCCGACAAGTACACTGCTGTTGTTTTATATTTAATCTTTCCTTTTCCAGTATGAACCACTGAAATATCAGTGGCTTTTCTGGCTGCTCCATGACTGTACAAATTAAAACAGTCAGAAAGTAGCTGGGTGGGCAAGTATAATGCCTAACAGAGGGATGAGTAATTAAATTAAAAGAAAACTTGAGTGTTGTGTTATGTTAGTGTAACACTGCCACTTTGTCTTTTTTATTCTATTGGCATTTAGAGGGAAAAAAGGAAATTCTAAGCTGTAATAAACTAAGCATAGTTCATGAATACAAAGTGTTTCTGCCAACAAAGCAAAGATTGCAGTTTGTGCAATGCAAACGAAAAATTGTTACGAAATGCTATTCTTCATGAATTTGGAAGGCTTTAGCATATCTGTGGGGATTATCTAAGTCTATGTTGGGTTTACACGGGCTTTCCTTCTCTTCTAACCATTTTTTTTTTCTGAGATATGTAAGTCTGAGATTTACCTGGTTCAAAATCTGGGTGAAAACAGGAGTACACAGACCTTTGCTGAAAACCATAAACTCAAGCCTTGGATTATGACAGGACAAACAAAAAAACAAGTAAACAAAAAAGACACTATTTGGACATCATTTGAATTTCAGATGCTCCATTGCCCGGGGCTCATGGACCACTCTTTGAATCTGATTTTGTTCCTTTTGAAGTTGAGCTCAATTTTCAACATTTTATGGTCTAATTTGTCAACTGAGGATAACTTAAATAAGTTAGTTTAGCATTTTAATCTTCCTCTTATATAATATGCAGTAATTTTTAAGTTGAGTTCTAATTCAGTTTATTTGTGTTTTGAAAGTATAAAGTATGGACATTTCCACAGAATTTCAGGGTACTACCAAGGCTTGGAAGAGTTTACAAAGAGAGTTGCTATATTTAGACTTAATTAAAATTGTTATAAATAGAGTTTAAAAAAAGGTAAAAATAGTTAAACTTAAGAGCAACTTCCCCCCTGCCCCCATTTAATCTTTCCTTTTCTATAAATTTTTAGCCATTGAAAAATAACACCTTTTGTGTTTACAGAAATTGGAAAGCAAAATATTTCAGTAATAGCTGAAAAGAAAATAATTTATTTTTTTATTAATGATTGCTTTTTAAAGGAAAAAAAATCTTTTCTTTCTCTAAATACATTAATTTGCTGAAAATTTGTAATCGGGGGGAAAAAATGAGTGCTCCATCCTAACAGAATTGTATCCATGTATATGAATATTCTTCATTAATATCTCAATATGGGACTATGCCATCCTCCTCACAGTTATACAGAACACACAGAATTAGAGTGTACATTTTGCACTGGAACAAGGATTCTATTGAGGATGAGTGAGTCCTCTGTTTTCATACTTGTTGGAAGAGTTGTACAACTTTTTATTGATTAAACAAACTGAAAAAAATACATTGGAAAGTTGATTAAAACTAAAATTTCCTTCACGAGAATGCACCAATTCCAATTAGCAAAAAAGCTTTGGGTACAAAATCTATTTTTTTGGTACAAAAATAGGCATTTTATCCCACTGTAGCTCCAGGGTTAGGTCACTCACATGTGGAATAATTCTCATGGCACATCAGCTGTCATGCAGGTTTTGGGTTTGAGAAAACCAAACCTTGCTGTTAATAGAGATGGACAAAAATGAACTTCAAGAATCTGATTCAACTGATCTGATGTAAAAGTCCACTTTACAATGACCGGTCATGCCCAGAAATTCTTTCTTTTGTCTATTCACCATAGATGTGTTTAGGCAAATGTGCACATCAAATGTTAAAACTGACAACACAACTTTGTTTCCCCTGTATCCAAAAACAAATCAGAAATCTGAGCCAGATGCTCCTGATACACAGACACAGACCATAATGTAGAGGTTATGAACATTTTCTTATGTGCTGCTCTCTCCATGAAGGTAGTTAAAGTTATGAAAAACATGACTTGAACAGTGGTTTGGGTGTAGGAAAGGGAAAATAATTTCCCGTCCTTGCTCCTTGAGGAGTTTTTTACGTGTGTAACACTTAGAAAGAATTTTATATTTTTTTTTTTTTTGCACATGATCCTTATAGCAAGCTTAAAACATTAATCTAAAAGCAAAATAAAATAAACACCTTAAAATTAAGTGTAGCTCAGAAAATCTTACATCTGTATGGGACAGTAAAGCCACATGTGAAAGAAGACTGAATTTCTGTTTTAACTGATCTTCTTTAAACTATTGTTCAGTTAGCACAAAAATACTGCTACTGCATAGCCTGTTGACACCTTGCTAGGCTTTTATGTTTTCTGATCCCCTTTTCTATTGTCCAGTTCTCCTCTCTGCTCACGTTGACCTAATTGCTCTATCACTGACCAAGATTTTCCCTTCTCTGATTCTCTTATTATTTATTTATATGCCTAAAATCACATGAAGAAGTTTCTCCACTAAAATTAAATATTGTTTTTCCTGTAATCCAGGATGTTCAGTCATTTAAAAAGTTGACTGTCCTAGAAAGAGGCTTACCTTTATTTTCACAGTGAGCAGGCATTCTGAGAATGCTTTTTTTCAGAGCTGTTTGTATCCATGGCAAAAATATTCTGAAGTGCAGTTTGTATCAACCATTGCAGAGCGCTGGAACATGACAAATACATGAAACTATTTGATAATATAGTAAGGAGGAGAATAACACAAAAAAAGAAAAAAAGGAACAAGCCAAAGAAAATTCAGAAAACCATAGAGTTGCTGCAATACTATGAATTTCTTTGACAAGTTACAAAAACACCCTGCTTGAAAAACATGCAGTACTGGACCTGAAATTGGCAAGGGATGTAAAGAATAATAAGAGGGGTTTCTAATGGTGTGTCAGCCAGAACAGGAAGCCCAAAGAAATTGTTCCTCCCTGAAGAATAAGCCTTGCAAACTGGTAACAGAAGACAAGAAGAAGGTTGAGGTACTCAACAACCTTATTGCCTCGATCTTCACTAGAAACATTCAAGGTCAGGTTGGAGAAAACTCATAGCAGACTGAACTAGTAAAAAATGTCCCTGCTCATTACTGGGATTTGTACCAGCTGAACCTTAAAGGACCCTTCCAACCCAAATTTCCCCACGATTCTACACTGCCAAGATGCAGTTAAATTTGGGTTCCTTTATGCAGATTTACACTGTGCTTTGTAACATCACAGATTGCCATGTACAAATAATATTTACTCAACTAACATGAAAAACTAATAAATGCCAATAATATTGTCTTTTCTATTGGGTAGTCAAGGCAAATGGGTTGTGCCAAAAGAAGCTGTGGCCTGGCAGACAGTGCAGTGGGCTGTAATTGCACTGGTCTTGGGTTTATTGTGGTCTCTAATAGAGGCCTACAGGGACACTTTCCTGAAGTCACTTAATCTTTCCTGTGCCTGCTTTTGGTAGAAGTAATAGGAATGGTAGGAATAATGACAGAAGTCTGTTTTGTAAAGCACTGTGAGACTTCCTGTTCTCTACATAGGTATTAGGATATGTTATTACTTGTAATTTAAATGCTAACACAACAATAATAAAACAAATGAACATTTTTGGGATCAAAGATTTAGCTTTTTTAATTAATTTTTTTAAATGAACCAAGTCCATTGTGACAAATTTGCAATATTTTTTCTCATCTTCTTTGATCTGTGCAGTCAATTCTGTGCTATGAGTATTGAGCCTGGTCCAAAGGACAGAAGTTTGAGCACATCAGGTGTGAGGTGGAGCTCACTCATTCTCCACTTGAATTTCATCCATGAGGTGTCCAGGTCATACAGTTGGACCTCATTCCACAGTTCAACCTGTGCACGATGTGATTCACTTCAAAACCTTACTTCTGATTTGTATTTGTTTCCTGCCCATGGCAGGGGGTTGGAACTAGACAATCTTTAAGATCTTTTCCAACCCAAACCACTCCATATCTGTGCAAAATTTGAGTCACTAACTGCTGGTGACAATCTGACACCTACTTCCTCTAGACCCATAAACAGGACCTCTGTAGTCACATCACAAAACTCTGTTCCAGCTGATAGCATTTTCTAGAAACACTATTCTGCAGAAAATCCATGTAAATGAAAAATATAGAATAGGAATGAATGATCCACACACAGAGCTTTAATTCAATCAAAGAATGGGCAGAGCAGACAAACATCGCTACTGCAAGTCCTGAACACTCTGTATGTACAACCAAATTCCAGAATCCAAGCTTGACAGTCCACCAGTTTTCAAAATTCTTATTGTAAGGACAGCAGCCAAGAAAAAAGATCCAGGGCCAGAAACCGTATGTGATAACCAGATGTTAAAGACATTGGCAGCAGCTGTAGTTGGAGGAACCTACAGACGCAGAAATGCCGTGTGAGGCTGCTTTGCTGCCTTCATCAATATTCTGAATGTCCTTTTGTTCTGTGATAGGTTTGGGGGCTATGAACAACTTTGAAGAAAATAATTTCAAAGGAAAGAGCCAGTTTCTGTGAGCTGATGCAACACAACCAATATTTATAGGGTTTTCTAAGGGGCAGTAGTAGAAAAGTTTCTGAAGGCTTGAAAAGAATATCTCACTCTTTGGAAAGTAAAGAGAATGATAGAAAAGTCCATGAAAAGTACCTACAGACATTTACTCAAATAACAATACCAATAATAATAATAATAACAATAATAATAGTAAAATATCCTTATTATTCTAAAGAATATTTTTCACTGTGTCTGAAGATTTCTTTTCTAACATTTCCTTTTGTGCTGCTCAGACCAGAGCTTTATTATTGTGACAGACGAGAAAAGCTATGGGATCTAAACCCTTTTAAACAAGGATGCCAAATACAACTGCAGAAGCAGCTTTTAATCCAGCATACCATTTCTCTGAATTTTGGCACATTAAATGCTCATTGTACAACACATCCAAGACTGCCATCTAATGCTGCTCAGTAAAATTCTCAGTTCAGTCTTGTATTTTTGGCATAATATTACACCAGTAGGAACACTGCGGCAACATGAAAACATTCTTAGAAAATAATTTGCTCTAATCAAATAACATTTTGTTTTGCTACTGCTGTTTAATTCCCTGCCGGTTTGGATATTAGGCAGTAAGTAAAAGCATTTTTTAAATGGTATAGCTGTGATGAAAAATCTATTAACAGAAAATTCTACATAAAGTTGCTTTATGTAACACGATAAACATTGACCTATGAATGTTTATTTATGCCTTGTCTGTACACTTAAATTTATCAGTAAGCTGAACATTCATGGCACTTGCAAATTCTTATCTGAACTTGTTTCTAAGTGCCTGGCAAATAAAAGCCCCTGTAAATACTGTAGTTTGATCCAAAGCTATTGAATGAGATAAGATCAATAAGCTGATGGGCTTCAAATGGCTGTAAAACATGTACTTGAATAATACATCAGTTACCTTGATTTTTGCCATGTTAGTACTTAGTCATTCATTATTAAAAATAATATTTATTTAATCTTGCTAAGAATGTCTGAAGATTATTGTGTAATACCAGGAAATAAACGGGGTTTTTTAAAAGAGTAAATTACTCTCTTCCCTAAAGGAATGTTTTAAGATTTATCAAACTTGTAGCTGATGGAGTATAAGGAAATAAAATTGATTTCTTTTGAGAGTTTATGCTTAGATCTTTCCCCTTTAATCTAATCCAGCCCTTAGTGAGGCTGTACCTGCAGTGCTGTGTCCAGTTCTGGCTCCTCAGAACAGGAGAGATACAGAACTGCTGGAGCAGGGCCAGCAGAGGGTGAGAAAGATGAGGAAATGTAGTGGTTTGAAAGCAAAACCAGTGAGACACTCCAAGTCAGAAATACAATTTAATAGAAAGAAGGTAAAATAAAATAAAAAGCAATATACAGAAGACCCCTGACAGAGTCAGAATACAAGCTGACACCCTTTTAGTCAGGGTGGTGGTGGAAGTCCAGATGAAGTACTCGCATTGAAGCAGTGATCCTGTAGAAAGGTCTGGAACCTCTTCTCCTCTGGGAATCCAGTGGGTCAGGGCTGCTTGTACTGTCCCAAACCCCAGATTATATCCAGGTGGGAATTCTTGGCTCCTCCCCCTGGGCGGAGCATCTCCCAATGGGATGAGGAGTTGTGCAGTGGGTCCTTGATGGCCCATTAAACAGAGATAACTCCTGGAGGGGGTAACCTGTGAGTCAAGGGCAAGGCATTGATGGGCCATTAACAGAAGAGCCCAAGGAAGGGGGCCTGGGAAAACACTGCCCTACCTGGTTCCAACAGATCATAAAGATGGTGATAGAATAAATACTTTGTGCGCATCCTACACTGCAACCCAGGACAGGAAAGAACAGGGACATCTCTTATGAGGAAGGACAGAGGCAGCTGGGTGTGTTCAGCCCTAAGAGGATTCCATCAGTGTCTATCAGTATCTAAAGGGAGGTGTCAGAGGATGGATCCAGGTGAGGACAAGGAATAGGACAAGACACAAAGGGCAGAAACTGATCCCCAGGAACTTCCACCTGAACATGAGGAAGAATTTCTGTCCTGTGCAGTGACTGAGGACTGGAACAGATTGTCCAGAGAGGCTGTGGAGTCTCCCTCACTGGAGATACTCCAGAACTGTCTGAATTCCTGAGCCATGTGCTCTGGAGTGGCCCTGCTTGAGCGGGTAATATTAAGGCTTATCCCTCTGCACTACCAGTGTGAAACACTGCTGCCTAATAGCCCATAGAATTTAATGTGTGATAACAAATGTTCTCTGAATAGCTACAAAGTCCTTAAAATTAACCAGCAGTGCTGCACCCCACTGGCTTGGTTTTCTGGAATGGTTTATCCTCTGTGTCACCACAACACAGCAGAAGGATTCACTTCACCATATTAGCAATAACATCATCAGTAAATAGCATCTCCACTATGAAGATGGGAAAGAGAGTTAATGTTTCTCAGGGATTCAGGATTTTGGCAAAACCATCTCTACACCTCTCAAATTTTTTGTACATTGATAAGAGTCCAGTGCTGTGAGAATAACAAAAGGAAAGTGCAAAAATGTCAGTACTGGACAATAAAATATAGATTCCATGTAAAGTGTCCACAACATGTCAGAACCCAATGGCTTAAGGACTGGAGTTTTCAAAATTGTGATGAATAATTTGAGGGGGTATCTGTGACCAAATAAATTTCTTCAACACTTGGTAGTATTCTGATGTGAGCTTCATTCATGATGTTAAAATCTGCAATTGAAATCCATCATTCAAGCTGTGCTGTTTGATTGAGTGTGGTCAGAAAAAATCATACTGAAGGTCTTTATTTTAAGAATTTGTACATTTTTCCAGTTAAGTTCAAATTATGATGGACTTATCTAATTAAATGTGAACTTATAAGGTCAGATGAGTTTCTGATTGACCACATTGATGAAATCATCTGAACACAGTCTATGGAATCTGTGGCATCATTACACAACTTAAAATGAGTAATACAGGTCTATACTGAATATACCTCAAAACATGTGGATAACTGCACTTTAAACTCATAAAATTAGCCAGACATCAAATCTTTGCATGGTTTTCAGACAGATCCAAGAGAACAGATACAAAAATTTTCTTCCTTTTTTATGAACTGTTCTCTTAGAAAATTTTCTAGAAGTTAAGCAATAAAAAGATTTGAAATTGGCCAAAGATTGAGAGTATGCACAATTAAATACATATTTACCAAAATACATAGCACTAATCATCAAATCTAAAAGTGAACTGAATGCTGCATACTAATATTATTCAAATTAGTGATAACATGGGGAAAATAAATTTTCTGCAATTCAAAATTCATATTTAGAGATTCTTTGAGGCTATGTTTCAGAGATTAGAACAAAAACACCCCAAGCTATGGTTCTTAACATGCCTTCTGCTAAGTTTGAGAGATATTTGGACACTGCCTTAACAGCAAAAGGTTTAAACTTTTGGTCAACCCCAAACTGGTCAGGCAGTTGTACTACATGACTGTTGCAGATCCTTTCCAATTGCAACTATTCTATTCTATTCTATTCTATTCTATTCTATTCTATTCTATTCTATTCTATTCGGATCTATTCTATTCGGATCTATTCTATTCGGATCTATTCTATTCGGATCTATGCTACTCTTATTCACTTTGTGGGGGAAAATAGGATTGGTTTAAACAGCTTTGAGGAGATCTATATATTATTTATTCCTTGATCTGGACCTAACCAAGGAGAAGACATTGTCGTGAGGAAAATTCCTCATGGGCAGTATTTGGCTTCCTTCTCTGTTTCTTTCCTTTCAACTGGAAGAATTTTACCTTTTAGATTTTTGACATCGTGTCAGCAACTTTTTGCTTGCTCATTCTTTCAAACACAGCCACAAGGCATATTGAGAATCAAAATTGCTTCAGTACTTGACAGTACAGGTTTTGTAAATCCCTTCTTATCCTTGAATTGTTGAAAGAAAGTCGAGATTTGCAAGTGAAAGTGTTTGAGTTTTTCATTCGGGATTCATTGACTTAATTGGTGAAACTGTTTTGAGATTTGTAAGCATATAGAGGGACTCAGAAATACTTTGTGAGATTTGCAAAATGCAGAGACCTTCCAACGTCAATAACACACTCCTCAAAGCAGCTGGATATCAAACTAGTAGTTTATAACAAATTTTGTTAGTTTTTAACAATGCCTGTTCAGCTTTTCAGAGATCACAGACTCTGAGACATCTCAGTTGCTGAGATTTAGGGCTTTGTGAGACAGGTGCTGCTGTGAGTTGTTATTTTTCTCCTGACAAGGTGCCTGATGGCAAAGAAACAGACAGGCAGGTGTCAGGTATTGGACAGCTGGAGAACAGGTAGGAAGAGGGCTCCTGGCATTGCTGGGAGATGTAGGGTCATGCCCTGTGCAAAGACCACTACTAACCTTTGTTCTCAAGGTCACACCGTGGAGAGATTAAATGTGGCAATGGTGTTTCTGTCACCTCTGCGAAGAAATCTGAAAAGGTCTCTGATGGCTATTGGGTGTTTTTCTTATTTCACCCTTCTAATGGAAAAAACTTATGTTAAACAAGTGCCTGGAGAAAAAGGACCTGCAGTGGTCCAACACTACCATTTTTTTAATACAGTGTATTCCTACAGGACTTGATCTAAATCTTGCTGGAATCAACAGCAGATTTAGGATCCACCATTTTAAGAAAACAGAGACTAATCCACCCATTGAATGGATTTCAAAATTTAGCTGTGGTGTATACATGGAATGGAATGGAATGGAGTGGAGTGGAGTGGAGTGGAGTGGAGTGGAATGGATTAGAATAGGATAGAATAGAATAGAATAGAATAGAATAGAATAGAATAGAATAGAATAGAATAGAATAGAATAGAATAATAGTAGAATAGTAGAATAGAATAATAGAATAGAATAGATGGAATATTTCAGTTGGAGGGGATCTAAAAGTTCATCTAATCTGACTGCCTGACTAATTCAGGGATGACTAAGTTAAAGTATGTTGCTAAAAGCATTGTCCAAGTGCCTCAAACACACACAGACTCTCTAGGAAGCCAATTCCAGTGTTTTACCACCCCCTTGGTAAAGAAATTCTTCTTGTCCAATCCAAACCTCCCCAGGGGCAGCTTTGAACCATTCCCATGCATCCTATAACTGGATAAGGGGGAGAAGAAATCAGCACCTCCCTCTCCACTTCCTTCCTCATAAAGCTGCAGAAAATAATGATGTTGCCCCTCAGCCTCCCTTTTGAAGGCCTTCAGCAATATCTATGATCCCAACAGCACAGGATCCTGCTGTTATTTATGCAGCATGTCAGGACCATGGTCCTTGTCACTGCAGGTGCTTTACAAACACACAGGAAGATAAACCCCCTACTCTAACAAGCTAATAAGATAGCAGCTGACCATAAATAACAATAGCAGGAATGTTAAGAAAGAAGGATGACAGCAGCAAGTATAGGAAGATTACACTGGTAGCTACTGAGCAAGCTGATGCCCTACTGAAGGCAATGACGTTCCTATTTACAAAAAAAATGAAATCAATGGTCCATGGCTGATTGAGAGCCAAACCATCACATGCTGGCCAATTCCTCATAGACATCACAGCACACACAGCTCATCTACGGCTTACAAGGAGCAGGTAAGTGGGTAATGCACTGCTTCCATGCTCAGTGCAAGACAAATCCTTTGTCGAAAATAAATGTGGTAAGTCTCCTCATATATACAGTTTGAAGCCATAATAGATTTTTTTAATGGTAAAAAAAAGTTCAATTCATGCTCAAGAGTTTCAGAGGTAAGAAATTTTGAATTATTTCTGAAGGAATTAATCAGAAAGTTGTTGGTTGCCTCGCAAAATAAGGCTATACATTCTTGAACTGGTATAAACAACCAAAAAAAAAAATCTTCCAAGTTAATTTCTGAATCAAATCTAAGTACAAGAGCTTCACAGCCATACCATGTTTCATGACCAGAGCTGTGGAGACCTCAACAGGCATATTTTAGCTGGAAGGGGGAGGATCTGCCTGGAATTGTAGTCTCTTGCCTCAAATCACACCATTTACTCTGTAGATCCATTTACACATTTTTCCATTGAGTGGTGTGAACACTCCAGCACCAAGACCTGAAATACAGATCAGTGAACATGCCAGACAAGGAAGACACAGGCCAGTGCCACAGTTCACCATCCCTGTATATTTCATCAGTCAAAACGGATGTTATCCCTGATAAGAGAAACACCTGATTTCCCTGATAGAAGAAAAAAGCATAAAGAAAGGAAATATATAAAAAGTGTTAGAAAAAAAACCCCAGATGAAACTTGGGAGCTGTTTATAAATAACTGAAGTACCTAAAATCTCATAATTACACAATGAAAAGAGAGGACAACATTAGTTATAACCCTTCCAGGCTCAACAAAAAACTGGAAGATTTAGAAATTAAAAGGCAATATTTAGGAAACAGAAAAGGGAAGCAGCAGCTATCAACCAGGAGGGGAAGTTATAGGGTGTAGAAAATTAAGGCAGTAAAAGAGCAAAATGTGACTAGCTGGAAGAAGGTAGGTTCTGAATAATAGCTATAATAAAATTCTGGTGCTCAGGGGGGTGGCAGAACTTCTAATGAGATATATGTTTATTCAATATTTCTGTTTTGTATCTTGAAGGAAGCAGGAGGATGTATTTGAATCATATGAACATGATAAAGTATTTTCCAGTCCATTAGTAACTGTGGAGGGTGTTAAACATCTCTCAGAGATAAATAATTTTAAATCAGCAGGCCAGAATACTTGCTTGGATGGATCCTGTGTGAGTTGATGGAGGACATTTCTAGTTCATGCTCTGAATTCTGAATAGACAGGATGAATAGACAGGGATAGAGGCAAAACAGCAGCAGGCTGGACAGATCCTAGCATTGTATTATGATTCAGAGAAGGCAAGGGTGTTTAGGATACCATGGACACACTTATCCTATCTGTCACAGACAAAATCCAAGGAAAATCTGATTCTGGTATAAATTCATAAATTATCAGGCTGTGAAGGTGATTAATGTCAGTCGATACTCCTTTTTTCACAGGAAAATCAATGCAATCAAACCAAAATCCTCATATTTTTTCAAATGACAGGCTTGATATCTGCAAACATACTCGGACTTCAGAAGAGTGTGGGATTTAGTATTGCACTACCTTCTGGTTAAAAGTTGTCAAGAAAGCACATTAGGCGGGTTGAGAACTCGATGACTGTCTATTCTCAGAAAGAGATTCAGTGGAAAATTGTCAGCCTGGGGAGGAAGAACAGACAGAAAAGATTTGCAAGGACTCGCCTAATGCCACTCAGTTTTTTCAGAAGAAAATCAAAAAGAAAAAAAGAGGAGTTGACATCAGGACTGTAAGCCAAGGAAATAGTGAGGAAGTCAGAGTAGTTTGCATGTGAAATTGGATGTCCTTGTGAAAAGTCCTTCTCCAGCCTTCATGTAAGCCCCCTTTAGATACTGAAGGGCTGCTACAAGGTCTCTCTGGAGTCTTCTTTTCTCCAGGCTGAACAGCTGAACTCTCTCAGCCTGTGTCCACAGCAGAGCCCCCTCCACTCTTGTGGTCAACTCAGTGGTTCTCTGGACTCATTCCAACAGCTCAGCACCTTTCTTGTATTGGGTGTTCCAGACCTGGATGCAGGAGCCTGAGTGGGGTCTCACAGGAGCAGATCACAGGGGGAGAATCCTCTCCCTTGACCTGCTGGCCACACCTCCTTTGGTGTAGCCCAGGATGCAGTTGGCATATTGAGCTTTTTATCCTTTTCCTCGGGGCTGCTCTCAATCCATTTTCCTGTGGTTGTGTTTGGGATTGCCCTGACCCAGGTGCAGGATGATGCACTTGGCCTTGTTGAACTTCATGAGGTTCACCAGGCTCCTCTCTCAAGCCTGTCCAGGTCCCTCTGGATGAATTCCTTCTCTCCAGTGTGCCAGCCACACCACACAGCTCAGTGTCATCAGCAAACCTGCTGAGGCTGCACTCAACCCACTGTCCTTGTTGCTGACAAACAAGATTTTAAACAATGCCAGTGCCAATACTGAGCCCTGAGGAGCCCATCTTGTCACTGGTGTCCACTTGGACATCAAGGTATTGGTTACAACCCTTTGAGTGCAATCAACAAGGCAATTCCTTATCCACCAAGTGGTCCATCTGTCAAACCCATCTCTCTCCAGTTTAGAGACAAGGGTGTCAGGTGGGACAGTGTCCAATACTAGGTACAAGTGCAGATAGGAGACATCAGTTTCTCTTCCCTCATCCACACAAAACTGCAACACCATTGTAGAGGGCCACCAAATTTGTCAGGCAGAATTTTCCCTTAGTGAAGCTCTGTTGGCTGTTACCAATCACCTCCTCCTTTACCCTGTGCCTTAGAACAGTTTCCAGGATGATCTGCTCCATGATCTTGCTAGACCCTGAGATGAGGCTGAGCATTCTGTAGGTCCCCAGGTCTTCCCTTCTATCTCTTTTAAAAATTCTCCTTCCCCTTTTCCAGTCAGTGGGTTCTTCCCAGGACTGCCACGACCTTCCAACAGGATGGACTGTGGTTTAACGACTTTATCCACCAGTTCCCTCAGGACCTGCAGCTGCATCTCATCAGGTCCATGGACTCATACACCTTCTGGTTCCTTAGATTTTCTCAAATCTGATCTTCTACAGAGGGCAGTTCTTCCTTCTCCCAGTCCCTGCCTTTGCCTTTTGTGATGTGGGCAGTGTCACTGGGGCGCTTGTCAGTAAAGACTGACAAAAGCTTTTTGAGTGTCTCAGCCTTCTCTTTATCTCAGGTGAAGTTCAACCCTTCCCACTTGGCCAGTGGATTCTCTCTCCCTCAGGGAGGTGCCTTCCTAAGTGCCCTCCCATGCAAACACTAAAACCTCTAAATTAAAATATTCAACCAGATCAAACTGAATGAGAGTTAGATTTTATTTTTTTTTTCCCCAAGGCTGTGGATGTTTAATTACTGGAAAAAAAGTGACAGGGGAATTACTGTCCCCTGACCAAGATACTTTTTCAGGAGATGGACTCTAAACCAACAATACAACAGTCAAGCAGTAAGGCATACTTGTAAGGCAACATGGACATAAAATAAAAAACACTATTTGTTTTAAATTTTAAACCCCAATATATTTTATAGTAGTGAATCTGTCAGGAAAGGTTTTTATAATCTAGACAGCACTAACACAATTCATAGGCTAGTCTTGATCTTGGTGGCCACAAAAGCAAAACTCCTACTGATTTTAATGGAATAAGAATTAGCCAAGTCTTGTAAAATGTCAGTCTGGATGCTGATCTGTGAGAACAAATCCGAAGCGATCTCTTCATATTTTCATTCCAGTCAATAATTTTTGGCTCCTTTGAAGTCCAACTCAGCTGTTGCCAGTCATCACCAGAGCTGCCATTATCTCACAGATCTGCCAAGCCCCCAACACATCTAATAAATCTGCTTAGTTTTGCAAGACAAAAGATTTTGTCGCAATACCAGAGAGATTAATTAATAGCATATGAACAGCACAGTTTGTTTTTTCACATATCTGATTTCTGAAATCTCCTCTTTTATGTATTTTCAGACAGTCACTATTATACCACAGCACAGATTTTTGTGTCAGACCCAGGAAGAGATTTCTAATCGGTGAGGAAGCAAATCAAGCAGGCAACCATGAACTGATAATGAATGAGAGAATGCAAATTCAGACCGTAAGCAGTTAATACAATAATTAGTCAGGCAATTTATTCAGTGTAGGGGTAACATTTGCACAAGCTACTTAGCATATGGTGATAGCAAGTGCAAATATGGTTTTGTGAGAGAACTTCCACTGTGCTATCTCATGATCAACCCAATGCAAAAGACAGTCAGCAAGGAATATCTATCAGAACAGATCTTTTAGTACTTGCAAGTTTGTATTCTCTTTCCAATTAGCCACAGGCTAGTATATTGACACAGATTGTTAATATCTGTTTCAAAGTTCAGTCCTCATCTAGTATAGCTCACAAATGGGTGGCCAATTTGATGTGCACAAAGATCTTGCTGCTTTACAAGATTACCTGCCAAGACCACGTTGACAGGATATGTTTGGAAAGTAAAAAAAAATAATTAGAAAAAGTGTTCTAATGTATCGGGCTGCAGCTAGTGAATTAAAAATATAATTAAATATATCTTCAAACACAAAGCACTGTCACTAATCAAAAGGAGTAGAGCCTAAAAAAGTGTATAATATTAGAACAACTTGCTATTATTGTCTTTGTGTGTCCTTTTTTTTTTTTTTTTTTTTTCTTTTTTAAAAGGCATATCTGGCAGCTGAATATTTTTACTCTGTCTGCAATAACCAGTCAAGCAGCTCAGAAAGTGCAATGACAACTTGATAAGAAAAATGATATGTTCAGAGATATAAATAGCTCAAGCACACACTGCTATTTCCATAGATTCAGAGAGGTTGGGAATACATCTTACATAACAGGAAAAAAATGGTTGAAAATTATTGAGCATTCTGCAATATGCATCTTAACAGTTTTTTAAAATGAGGAAAAAGAAGAGAAAGGTTTTTGTGGCTTTTTTTTTTTTTTCTATAGGATGCATACTCAGAAGCTCTGCAAATTGTACATTCTCAAGAGAGTGAATAAGAAGCACAAATAAAAGCTTAAGACTTGAGAGATACAAAAGTGCTGTAAATTGCTGTTAACATTGAATTTGATTGTAGCTTTCTCCCAGTCTCAAACAAGGACCATATGCATCAAAATCACAGAAGGATTTCCCGTGGCTCACTCTTCATGTGTTTTAAATTCAATCTCCAGGCCAGGCTTGGGGCAGAACTGGCTCTTTATCTGGATCCTTGTTTCACACATTCTTGTTCAGGTTTGGTCTTGTTTGGTCAAGACCCTACCAGGATACTGGGAGTGTTACACAAAGAAGGTCAATGGAAGCCTCCACGGACAAAGCTGTATCCATGGGGTGTCTTGCTGATGTCATCTAGTGACTCAATTTATGAAGTCACTTATAGGGGATAAACAGAGCAAGAGAAAGGGACAATGGGATAATGAAAACTCCTCCCAGTGGTCAGCCAGGGAGAAAAACAATCTTCCAGCTTCTGCCTGTGATCCTACTAACACTCTCTTGAACAAGTTTTGAATACATGTTGCACACCGATTAACTACTAAACTTTTTGCATATATACATATTATTGGATAATAATTATGGGCTATTTAAGTGGTTTTTATGTATTGAAATCACTCATTAAGTCTTTCTCTTCTCTACTATATTTTTTTATACACTGTAAAAAAAAAAAGGCAGGAAAGGGGAAGAGAGTTTTTCCCACGTCTGTGACAATTACTTACAGGAAAATTTTGACTAAATCAATATATTTCAGGATTTGCAAGCATGAGGTTGTGAGAACAACACATGAGAACAGCACACAAAAACAGCATGAGATATGCAGGTGTGAAACTGCCAAAGCATCTCCAGGGTGCACGGAGAAAAGTGGCAGAGTGGGAGAGTGGGATGCCAAGAGAAATGGAAACTCCTCAGCATGAGAAAGGCTGAGGCACTCTGTGAGGTGAGGGATACCACATTAAAAATGAAGAATGTATGTCTGTATTTGTTGGTACATCAGACTTCATGATAAATAATAAACTTCTCTAAGTGTTTGTTCTTAATGTCAACCAGCATCTGGAAGTTTATGGTAAGGAACAATGCTGGGCTATAGGAGACTCTACTTCAAGAGAGCTCCTAGAGGGATGAAGGGAAGATAAGATGGAAACCACAACAGGAAAGTGTTCAGTTCTTGTCTCATCAAAAGTACTCTTTGTCAACAAATAATAAAACCTAATATTGTATTATGTGTTATTAGCAGGCTCCTAGGGGACGTTATAATTTTCTCCTTCCACTTTTAGAAAGGTTAAAGAAAAATTCATCTTTGGTATTTGATATGTGAAGTGGGAATCTCTGGTTTCTTTTTATGGAACCCAACAGACACAAAATTTTGCAAACAATGTTTTTCATTTGTCCAATCATGGACAGTCATGCCATTGCTCAGCCTATTTTAAAACATGACCCCGATGAGGCAATGAAATCCAGGGTGGTAAAAATATGATTCTAAACTGAGATTGACCTACTTCTTTTAGCCACAGACATGAGGACTGAAAACTTTAAAAAGCTCACCTCATGTCCTTATTTTTACATTTTCTACAAAGAGTATTTGAGGATAAAACAAAAACCTGTCAAGGGGAAACAAAAGAGCTACCAAAACAAAGTAAAGCTTTCCCAAAAATATTTAAAGTCCATTGGAGAAAAAACAATATGCAAAATGTATCTTATGAAGAGAAAACATCCATGTCTTTAGCACACTGACTATTTTATATTATTTAAAATAAAGATTTATAAGAGAGCAAGTTGCCAGTAGTACTAATGGGAAAATTATTGCAGGATTCTGTACAAACATAGAAAAATCACAATTCTCCCATAATAAGTCTTACATCACATGGCCAATGACATGTTGAAAAAACATATTCAATGTCACCTGCACAGGGATATATCCCATTTACCAAAAATGAACTATTTGCTACTCTTCAGAAAATCCATGGTTCTGGGCTAAACTCCTTCCCATGGATGTAGTGAGCAACAGATTCTGACTATTGACTTGGAAAATCTATAGACACAACTATAACACTGTAAAAGCTATTCCTGAAGTAACAGAGTCAGAAATTTTTGGATTTCAGCTGAAGGTTGTGTTATGCTGTTGGGAATGGAAGTGCACATCTCACCGTGTGTCCAATCCCTGCCGAGGGTTTCTCTGAATGACCTACAGAGCTCTTTGGCAAAAATAGCAATGTAGATTCAGTGATAAAAAGCATCATTCTCCCTTCTCCATGCAATTCATTGTTTGTACCTATCTTTTATGGAAAAAAATACCTCATCCCAGTTTTCAGGTGAGCACTGCAGATTATCCATATGGCCCAACAGAGACTGAAGAAAAGTCTTTGCTGTGCAGAAGCCAGAACAGGTTTGAATTCCTGTAACAATACCATAACCTTGGATCTCAGGTGTGTTTCTTCACAGATTCTGGAAAGATTCAGCCCAGAAGAATCTACTGTCATTGTCAGCTGTTCATTGATGCCAGGTTATGGAAACAAAGCTGTGATGGAGACTGGGCTGAAGAAGCAGAGACAACTTAGGAGACAGAATATATGTAAATAAGGTGCTCATCTGAGAAGATGAAAAAAAAACTATGGGTGATACTTCAAAACTTAATATTGTGGATACTTGTGCACAAGCTGATTGTGATTGTGAAAATGTGAAAAGGGAAATTCTTATAATAATAATAATAATTCCAGCTTGGAAGGGAAGAAGGAAAATTGGGAAGAAATATTTTCTTATTAATAATCATTGCAGAGAAAACTTATCTCAGCTGAAACAAATGGAAAAAATCTAATTTGACTCCATTGGAGTCAGGATGTCACCTCAAGAGCAAGGTCCTGAGTAAACAAAACAAAACAAAAAAATCTGTGCTGCTTTCCTCTAGAAGCTGAATAGACTGCAAACTCCACTGCCATGGTCTGTAGGCACCACAGAATGAAATACAGCAGCATTTTTATAAAGGACAGACAAAACTAAAAAACACTTCCAAATATAAACTGGAATTAATGGTAGTCAAAACAGAATTTAGCAACATGGCAGGAACACCACAGAAAACAGTGTGAGTATTAACAGAGGAACTTTAAACACACAACCCACTCATGCACTGAAAGGGCCTGGATTGACTTGTGAAAGATTTCTAAGATGGATGAGAAAGGGCACATGAAAGTGTTCGAACAGGAAAAATAAGTTCTAAAAAGGAAATGATTCCTGTGGCCAAGAAGATGTCAGGAAGAAGCATTTCCATTTTTATGAGTGGAAATTAGAGAACTTCCATCCCCTCCATGGAAATCACTCTATTACAAGCAAGTTCAAACTCTGCATGTGCTCTGTCAAACTGTATATTGGCCTGATAATGTGCTTTATTTCCAAGACAGTTTCAGATGTGGCATTTTTCATTTCAGATTTGTGATTGTTTAATCATATCCTCTACACTTTTGTAAAAATGAGCCAAATAATTCCAAAGGAGAAATAGATACATCAGATCTTTACTACATCAGCCATTGAGACAGAATCCTTTGGGAGAATAAAGCAAAGATTGAATAAAATTGAGAGGAAAAAAATCTTTGTCCAGACCTAACCAGAAACTTTTCATGGCTATTTCTTGTTCTTTTTTTAGGATATGCAAACCCCTGAGAAAGTGCTACATCTTGACTCAAAACAAAAAAATACTTTTACAGCTAATTGTAAGGAAAACCTGTAAAAGATAAAAGCAAACAATCATTTGTCAGACAGTTTGGGTGTCGAGATCAGCATTGTGCTGGCAAGTGGTTGAACAAGGTCCTGTCAAAATCTAATCCTCCCCCCAGCCTGATTTTGTGGTCTCCTGATGGTGGAAGACAGGACTTGCTCTGTCTCACAGTGACACACGATGATAGTTCCAGGCACGTGTGGTTTGCCTGCCTGAGCTCATCACATAAATCCATTTTAAACTGGTTGATTGAGGATCTACATCAGCCCATAGGTGGTGCAAGATCAAGACTCTTCTATTCTTACACTCATCCATGGTCCTATTTATTCTTCAGGATGAGGGCTTCTTTTGAAAGCAGAAGAGACACAATCGGTATTTTTAAGTCCTGTCAACTTTCAAAGCCAGATAAGCCTCTTCCTGTCTTTATAGTCCACATTGAAAGTTTCTAGTCATCCCTGTCTCCTTCTGGTTGGGTTGGGAGGACACAGAATCACACCAGGAATTTTTCCTGATGAATGGAAAACTCCAATACTGCTTAAGCTAGAAAAAAGAGTGTTTTCTGTCCAGTGGCTTTGGTCCTCATTTACAAATTTTATTCTCTTGAATCCAGGATTTTGCAGCAGAAAACCTTCCTCTTGTTTAGTCTGCAGTCCTGCTTTTTGAAAGGGGTGCCGTGTGAGGTTTGTTATTCCCTGAAAAAGTAAAACAGCATATGTAAAACATCAGAGAATGCATTCTTACTGGTTTTCTGATCAGAGTGCTGCATTCTGTGAAGCAAAGAGATAGTGTATAGATTGAGTGTTTTAGCCCATAGAATTATCTCTCTTTCTTCAATATATTAAGTCTGAAGTATCTTATCCACCATCCCATTCCTATTCCTTTTTCTTCCCACTGTTTCAATTCATCTGCTATTTCAAAAGCACTCCCTGTTGTATTTGTTACATTTAATATCTGCGAGAAGCACTTACAGAAAGGCATTTGCTACTATTAGGAGAAAAAAAAAGTACCCAATCCCGTTTCTATTAGGGAGTTTAAAGCAACCTATTTAACTTTTCTGTCTTCAGTTGTTTTATTTTTTTTTCCATATTCAGTTTGCCTGACATACCCTTTTCATTAGTGTATTAGCTACAGCAGCTCAGCCTGGAGAGGCACACGAGATTCACGTACACCCAGTGCCTGAGGGCTTTTATACCCTGCAGGATGGAAATTCTCTATGGTAATTTCAGCCTAATCAATTGAACTACAAGATTGAAGCCACTGCTAATTGACTGAACAGAACTGAAATTTGGCAGATGTCATAATGTCAGTTTACTCATTCAAAAGTTTCTTGTTGGCTGAGGAGGGAGGGCCAGAAAGGGAGGTTGCTCAGGAGTTTTGGTCAGATGTGCCTGGGCAATCATGGGCTAAAGGCAATGCATTCACTTGGGTCAAGCTGCCTCACACCCTGGTGCAAAGTATATTGGTTATTTGGTTCTCAGAAAAAAACCCTCCCACATTTATGGTTAAAAGAGTTGCCTGAAAACATAAAGAAAGTCAATGACAGTTGGGAGAATAGAATATAAATTTATTACCACCCATTCCTTTCCTGTTCCATTTGTATTTTTATAGGAAAGTGAAAAGTTTTGTCCTGTTATAGGAAAGTAGTGACTATTCTCTTCAAATAAAAGGGCTGAGGATCAGACATTACTTGTTGAAAAGGTTTTACAACTTCTTGCTTTTGCTAATGACTACTTCAGCATCTAATAAATCTACCTTCATCATCAATCACCATCAAAGAACCCTGGATTTCTCGATTCTGATGCTCTTGATCAATCAAAATTCTACTGAAAGTCCTCAGGTTTGTTTATGGGTGAGAATTAACTAACAAACAGATATTTAACACCAGTGAAACCCCAGCAAAGCACTCAGAACTTGTTAGATGGGATATTAACTCTTCCAGTGGCTTTTTAGTGTAGTCAGATGCAACTTTAACATAAACTTTGCTGTTTAAGACCAATTTATGTAATGAATATTTATGTAATGACATTTATGTAATTAAATACTCTGAAATTACCTGGAACAATACCACTCTACCACCCAATTTTTTTATCTCTGGATTAAATTCATAGTTTCATTGCAGAAACTTTATGTGTAAATCTTATAGGGAGAAGCTTTTAACCTGTAGGGATATAGGTCATCAACTTTTCTTGAAAGTTTGTTTTCTAATTTCCCTATGGTACAAGCTTGCTTTTAATCTATACCTACAGAGAAAGACATGAAATTCTTTATTTCTTCAACTCAGCCTCATAAAATTCACACCCCTGTTGATTAGCTCACATGAATTGAATGATGTTGCAGGCCTGGCAACCACAGCCTCTGTACCTGCAGTACTCTTTCTCTGGGGTGAGCAATTAAAAAGCTCAAATACCCCTGCTTAAATTTCTGAAAACATTCTGGTTAAGGTTGTTATTAGAATAAGAGTATCACAGAATTGTTTAGATGGGAAGAGACTTCTAAATTCATCAAGTCCAACATTAACCCAACACTGCCAAGCCTACCACTAAACTGTGTCCCCAAATGCCACATCCACATGTCTTTTAAATCCCTGCAGGGATGGTGACTCCACCACTGCCCTGGGCAGCATGTGCCAGGTCTGGACATCCCTTGCAGTGAAGAGATTTTTCCACATATCCAATCTAAATCTCCCCTGGTGCAACCTGAGGCTGTTTCCCCTTGTCCTGTCACACGTTATTTGGGAGAAGAGACCAATTCCCCCCGGCTGCATCCTCCTGTCAGGGAGTTGTAAGGAGCCATAAAATTCTCCCTGATCCTCCTTTTCTCCAGGCTGACCCCCCCCCACCCAGCTCCCTCCTCTTCACTGGACTTTGTCTGTGTCCCAGACTCTTCACCAGCTTTCTTGCACTTTGTTGGCAATTCATTCTGCTAAAGATAAAAATTCTGGCTCCATGATGGTGCCACTAAGTACACTTTACTTAAACAAAGTTTTCTTAATGAGGACTGAATTTTAAATGGAATGAGAGAAGTTATGGGGCATAAACAGCCTTATGGATTTTCTTAGCTCAGACTTCAACCTGTCTATATATTTCAGCCTGTAAATGAGGAATGTGGATATAATGGAACTGAAACTATAGCTACTGCATATTCAGACCCAAATATAGACCCTCACAGAAATGCAGACTTCTCATGCAGCTAAAGATGTCATGGCCAAACTTTCCTTGGCAGTGAAACACAAGCAGGATATTTATTTGGATCTTGGACCTGAGTATAATATAAAGAAACAATTTCACTTTTTTTTAAGCAGTTTTGAACCCATTTTTTTAAACTTCAAACAGGACATGTTTCTTTTAACATGCATAGTTCTTGTCAAGAGAATATACAAAAATAAAGATTTGCAATAGGGGTAATGCAGCAACTGATTAAAAAGGGGTTGGCAATGCAGCTGACAGGCAGGAAGTTTTGTGATGAATTTAATTTTAAGTATAAATACGATTTCCATCATGGTAGATCTCTGATTTGCATGAAAAACAAAGCAGGGGATTCTGTTTGTTTACACAAACAATTTAATGACTCTGTAAGAGGGAAAATAGCCACAAAAATTGAAAGGGTTGAGCTGTCCAGTAGAGACTTGGTGCTGTAAAGGCATTGAGATGAAACATCTCTGATCCATGCCCTACAGAGGAAAGAAAATGGTGACAGAAGGCTGCAGCAGAATGGAGGGAACAGGACCAGAACCAAACAATGGAAACTGAAGCTTCACATCTTTTGGAAGTGGATGTGAGTAGCGAATAATGCTTTAGTGAGAGAGTTAACCTGATGGGATCAGTGCAAAATCTGCAGGTAGAACTTGCTGGCCTGCAATTCACAGGAAGAGAGAGTAGATGACTTAATGGTTTCTTCTCCTAAAACCATTGAATCTGTCACTGAATGCCTTGTACTCACAAGCACCACAGGCAGTGGGAGCAGAAGACCATAAATATTACGGGAGTAGAACACATTCTTGTACGAGGCCATCCTCATGTATGCATGAAGGGATGGGAAACAGATCTGTGATTTTTGGCCACTTTAGAAAGAGACATAAAATTGAACAAAGTTTTTTGTTGGGTTCTTTTTTTAATTAATATTTTTATTTTTTTGTAGATTCTTATGTAAAACAAAGGAATGCATTTCATGGCTGATGGAGAGGAGCATCGCACTCTGCATGTCAGTTTTTGGACATCCCTGTGAACCACACATTCATTAGCAGCATGCTCTGCTTTGTAGTTCATTGATGAAAATCCCTGTCTGAGCACTTACTATGATAGTTCCTTGCTAGGATGAGCCTTTTTCCATCACCCACCCCAGTGTATAAAATCATGGTAAAGACAGACATTAGTCACCAGGCCAAACAACACCTAGACTACATTTAAACACCTTTTATTGGTTTAAATGTAGATTTACTGACCTATATTTACCCAGAATATATTTCCTCCGCTAAAACTCATTCTGTTTGTTCCCTGGTTATGTGTCCTCACAACAGCCCTTTGAAGATTCTTGTACCACTGCTTAGTCATATTAGTATTTAATTCTGATTCCTGGCTCTGATAGCAGATGAAGAGAAATACAAAGGATGAACACATTTGTTTAGCAATGACTTGAAAAAGGGGTTTTATTAGCTGGAATGTTGAAAGTATCCCATTTGTACAGTATTTTGGGTGTTAACTAGCAACTCTGGGACCAAGAGCAGCTGTTGTCTGATTAGCTGCTCTGCATCAAGCACATCTTAGTTTGTGCTTTCTTCCTATGAACTGCCTAATAGTCCTATAGATAGGTGTGTATGTAATTGCTATAATTAATATGAGATAACTAATTAGCAGTGCTGTAGGAAGTACACAATCAAATTAATGTTCCTATGGTAATTTGGAAGAGAATGAAGATGTTCAGAGCAGAAAGATCATCATATTTTTCACCCCCAGTAGTGTTCTCCTATCACTTGGGCGGCTTGCAAGATGCTTTTCCCTGGACAGACCTGGCATTTGGCCTGGGTTTTTATCAGAACAAATATGATGTTACTAATTCAGGGTGGAAATCTGCTCAGGTGTGCAAATTAGATTTTTTTTAAAGTGCAGGTTTTACTTATGAAAGCTTTTTAAATTGGTTTAGCCTGGCTTTTAGTGCTCACTTCAAAATGATGCTAAAGCATCTCCTGGCAGCTCTCTGCCTGCTATAGAGTCATGGAAGGTGTATTCTCTTACCCTAATACAATCCCTGAATTAGAACCTTGTGTCCAAACTGCAGGATGTAAATAAGATTAAAAGGCCTTACAAAAAAAAAGTTAAAAACTCTATACCAGGAGAATGAGTGGCCAATATTTTCCCATTAAACATTTTTTTCCTCCATCAAGCTCTGCTGTTTTCCTCGGGGACAAAAGTAGAGCAGCAACCAGGAGATATAATTTTGTAAGTCTACCCAATAATACAGAAGTGAAGGCCAGGGCAATGAAAAATGTTTCCCATAATCCTAAAAGGTTAGCTCAGGCACAGTGAGATTAGTGTTAGATTGACCTTAAGTAAAACATTTCTGCCTGGCTGGTAAACTAAGACATTTTATTTTGATCTTATTTTGATCTTATCATTGTTTTGAAGCATTCCCATAATCTTTTCCAAATCACAGTGAATTGGGGTAAGATTACTGAAGTTCCTTCAGGGGAAGTAAAACAATCTAGGTTTCCCAGAAAAATCTTCACAAACATGAAATAGCTTTCACTTAGGTTTTTTTTTCTGGTTTGCTGGATTTGGTTTTTTTTTCTTCAGAAAGGCAAGATAAAAACACATTATATTCCTCAGTTCATTCCATTACAGTGAACAACAATAATTTACATCCTTCTTTCACAGCAGGGATTTTATGTAAGTTCAGGAACAGACTTTGGAAAGTTTATTAGAACCTTCTACCTTCCCATTTGTTCAATAACAAGACAGACATAATTATTTCCAAGTGAGAACAACACCAGATACAGCATTGATGGTTTGATATCAGTTATTGATACAACATTGATGGTTTGGTATTGATGCCCTCTCAGTGCAGTCAGCTCTGTCTTCCTCTTGTTTGGCTTTAAGATATGAGTGACACCAAACTTTTCAGGTTCAGTCTCTGTTTTCCACCATCCTCACCAATGCTTTGTAAATCAGAGAATGTCACTGGGACCTGTAGGTCACCTACCACCATGTCATATCTGGCAGACAGTGTCCAAGATATCCAGTCAAGTATCTAAGAGATGATCTTGGATACATTTATCAACATTTTAAAAAAACTTTAATAATTCCTCTGAAGCTTATAAAATTATTTTGATTTATAAATTCTAAGGGCATGACTGAAATATCAAAACCTAGTTCCATCCTATATGGAAAATCATTTCATAATTGACATTTTTCCCTACAAATCATTACTGGTTTAATTGACTACGGAATTTTGCATAACAAAATCTATTTCTCTCATTCTCACGTATTTGAAACTTCCAAACACTTATTTCTCTTGATAAAATATGCTACATGAAGACTGGGATTAAGAGCAAAAATAACATTGCTGTAACACAGTATTCAGACTGAAATGAGATGGAGAGATTGCTGACCTTTACCATCCAGCCAGCTCAGAAGGAAAATTGGAGAGGAGGGTGAAATGTCTCCCGAAACCAAAGCTGAGCAAAGCTGAGGTTGTAGGACAAAAATTGTTCAGCATAATAATAATTACAGCTTCATATTTCCTTCCAGCTCATGGAGCCAAAAAAAAAAAAAAAAAAAAAAAAAAAGAAAAAAGTTCAGAAAAGATACAATAGTTCACTAATGGTAAACTGTTCCATCATGAGACCATTAAAAAATGTTCTGTTTATTTTGATGCTGATTTGAGGTCAGATTTCACAAAACAAGGGAAGGGAAGCCCACAGACATCAATTCCCTTTTTTTTTTTAAGGAAGATCTCTATTACCATCTACTGGAAGGAAAATCTCATTACCCCAGAAAGATGTAAGAAAAATAAATATATTGGCTGTTTTGAAGACATAGTGAGTTTCTGAACACTCCACTCTCTGAATTGAAGTAGATCTTCACATCATGAATTTTCTTTAAAATAGTGCTATTATTCTGTTACCACCAGAAAGGCTAAAAAAATATTCATAATTTTTCATTAGTTCTTATTCACAATATATTAAAATACATAATATTGTATCTGTTCATACATAGTATATATGCATATACACAGTATATGAAATATAATATGAAACTTATTCTAGTTTTAATACCAAAATATAAAATAATAATCATTAATTTATTATTACCACTTATTTTAAAGCAACCAAAATTAAATCTGTACACTGGTATACAGAACCTAATTATCAGAAAAAAAAATTTGTCTGCTCTCATTCACACTTGGTTAATTATTCATCTTCCTGGACAGATTATGCTCCCCAAAAGTACTACCCAGAGAGGATGAGTATTTTGGAAAACCCAATCCAAGAGAAATCCTAAAAGCTTTGCCCTGACTGTGGAGAAAGGCAAGATAACTTTGTTTTTCTGAAATAAGTGTTGCATCAAAATATGACTAAAAATGTTTCAAAAACATAAAAAGCAATTTTTGCTCTGTGACCCCAAGGATTAGAGGAAGAGACAGGAAGGTCTAACTGACTTAACAGGAAAAAGTTTCTGATGCGAAGTTAATCCCAGTAGGTTGTTGACTGCTATGAAATCCCCCTCATTGGGGGCTTTTACATCACATCAAACAATTCTGTGTAAAGAACTGGGGAGCTGCTGTTGATGCTGGCAATATCTCAAATTATTTCCAGTCCTCCTTCTGGGATATTACCCATATTGAAATCTGTCATGTCTAAAGGAACTGGTCATACCAAAGTCTCGAGGCACCACTCAGCTCATAAACTGACTTCCCAGATTGAAATACAACCATTAAATTCAATATTTATGTCTGTCAAAGTCAGCATTATCATGGGAATACTGCAACCACCTGCACCCCAGGAATAGATGGAAATCACAGGTGTTATTTAGGGACAGGAAGTTACTTGAAAAGATTGGTTTTTGTAAGACAAGGTATGGAAACTAAAGTTATATTACTCCAGCTCTAGATGAAACAACATCAACTGGATCTGTCCTAAGAGAAAAAAAAAGCTTCTACTTCCCTTATTCAGGAGAATAATTGAGATCCCTGTGTTTCTTAATTCCATAATAGCATAAACTATCAAATAGAAAAAATATATAAGGGGTAGGCTATGTGCAACTAAAGAATGGTAATAGAAAGGGCTGGATACTTTTTCTCTAGAAAAAGAAGTTATATCTATACACCAGAAGTTGTTTCAGCACCACAACAGATCTTTTCCACATAGCCAGCCATTTTAGTGGCTGAAGTTATGTGAAAAATCTGATACTAACTGATAGTTTCAGGTGTCTCAAAACTTATTTTTCAACAAGAAATATCAGTAATAAAATCAAACAAACAAAACTCACCAAAACCAAAACTCAAACCACACACAGAGACAAAACTCCTCCTGCATTCAGAGACTCTTCTATGTTCACAAGGTTATTTTTAATTCATTGCCTAAAGAGCACTTCAGTGTGAAAGTATTTTAGTTATTGACGGAAGTTTATTGCACTAAAAACATTCAGCTGTGCCAAAAGCATTGCTGGAGGAGTTTAAAACTGTGCATAATCAACTGGAAGAGAAAAAGGTCAAGTAAAGAGTAATTTAACAGCAGTACATCAACATCTTGTATTCATCATCAAAACAAACTGCTGTCGTCTTTATATGGAATATATTTCTTTTAGAGATGAGGTGACCAATACATTTAAGAAAGAGTTATTTGAAAAAAACTTCCTAAAATTTCTAAAATTTTACAGAAGCAGAGATACTAACTGCTATGTGTGACTTTTTCAAAGTCTTCTCCCTCAAAATGATGTAAAAATCCCAAGAGATGATAATCAAAGAACTCTGTTCCTCACAGTAATTGTTATTGTGTCTTTTAGGGACATTAGCACTGTCTAAATTTAAGCACCAAACTGAAATGGTGCCCTGGTTTTGGTTGGGATAGAGGTAATTTTGCTCCTAGTAGCTGTTTTTAGAATAAGTAAGAGAATAATGTTGGAAACAGACAAATGTTTTAGTTGTTGCTCAGTAGTGTTTACCCTGAATGGAGGATTTTGCCTGAATGTAGCTGCTCAGTACCACATGTGAAGGATGTCTGAGAGTGCTGCCTCCAGGTCCTGCTCCAGGAAGGTTCCTGAATGCAAAGAGCCTCTGGCACCTGCCAAGTTGCAGTTCTGAATTCTATAGGTTGTCTGATCCGTCTACATTTCCACAGCCCAGGGTCTTGGTCTCTACACGTAGGAGCTTCTACAGAGAGTACCCACAGAGGGGTAAATGGAGTCATTCCCATGGCTCCTCCCATGGTATTGATCAAATCTCCATCATCTGTAGTGGACACTGGACTCCCAGTAAACATCCACCCACAGACTCTAAAAGCAGCTGTCTACAGAACTTGATTCAGTTGCCTACACCACAGGCAGGTGAAATATTCCAGGGTGTTTTGCCTGGCCTGGTGCTGGTGAATTGGTGAGTACTGGTGTCTCAGAGGTCAGTTATCACTTTGGTCACATTTCTGTGGATGTTCTCACTGGCTGTGGCTTCTCAGCTGGCACTTAGGGCATGACTGTAATTTTGACTCAAATTCCTCTGTAGTTGACTCCAAAGTTAATTCCCATACGTCAGCAGCCTATGTTCCTGTTGGACTCGACCCTAAAGGTCAAGTCTGAGCCTTTTCAATGGGCAATACCTCCTAAAAGTCCTGAGCACCTTAAATAATCTCCTAAAACTGATTATACTGTTGGGATACTTATTTTCCTCCTTGGAGCAGAGTGGAAGAGATCCCAGGAACATATTTCTTTACTGACTCAGACAAGAGATATTTCTCCAATATCTCATATGCTACCCTGAATTCTACAGAAAACCTCACTTTGCCTCCTGTGAAGGATATATTTAACTTTTTCCTGGTAATTTAATGTGTGTCTAACCCTCTCTTTCTTTTCCTTCACATGCATACTGGCATTTGTTGGGATCCCACCCCAAAATGTGATATTTATTCCATACTTTTGTCCTGGGATTTTTTAGTGGGCATCTACATGAAAACTGATCTCTCACAGGTTTATGTCTTGCATGCAAACCCATGTACACATGCTGCACCCCTAAATTATTTCAAATTGTGGTAGAACTTTTGCTAAGGCAACTGGGTCAAACTCACACCTCTATTTTGTGGTTGTACCTACCAACACCTTTAAAAATAAGTATTTAATTGCTACAGAAGCTTTCTGAATTCCTTCTGTGCAGTCAGAAAGATGAAAGTAAGTTAAAGATATTGGACACAAAATGTTCACTGTGATTATGGGAAGAGGTGAGGTGAAGAAAAAATTACAATTTCTTTTTTTCTCCAAGATTTCATCCACAAAGGCATATAGATCTCATATGAGAAAAAAAATGTTGATTTAATTGCTTACAAAAGGGAATGATAACAGCACTTTCCCTTACCTCTAGATTTGTTCGCAAGAGGAAAACTAAATAATGTGTAGTTAAATTAAAGTAGACAAAAAGTTGGGCTCTTGATGACATGTCCCTTTTGGGCTTCCTAAATAGGCTGTGAAGATTGTGTATTTTATGTTAGGCATGGTTTATGATGACTGCTAGACATTATCACATTAAAAAATTCTGTTTGATTTATTGTTCTAGCAACCCATGCTGTTTCCTCTGTGGAAGGTGCTGATATATAACAGTACAAACCACTTTGGTGACTAACAAAGATTTATACAACCAAGTTTTGGGCGTCTAATATTGTGGGAATATAAATCACACCGAGGATCGCTGTGCTGTCTGTGCAGGAAAGCAGCAGGGGATTTTCTGAGTTCAGGGGATTTCTGCTTTATGATGTCATTTTTCCCATTTTCTTTGAATTAGCAGAGGCCATATAACACTTTGGTTGACTCACCAGCTGTTCCCTGCAGTGGGTCACTGTCTGTTGCTCCTCTCTCTTGTGCTTTTCCTTAGCTGGCTGGCCCAACAAGGTAAGAGGAATGGTTGAGGAATATTCCTGGTATAAAGCTTTGCTTTAAAACAGAAATGCTCCCTTTGATGTGAACTAAACCCATGTAGAAATGCTTTGGTGGGTTGGGAAGATGGATGATGGATACCTGGGTTCATCAGCAAATACCTTTGTTTGCATTTGAATGCAGCTGTTTCCCATAATATTCTCCAATTATTTCTTTGCATGAGCAACAGTGCACAGAGGAATGAAAACCACAAAGCACCTGTGTGAAATCTGAATGCAAGTTTGCCAGAAATGTTATTTTTTCGTATTTACCCAATTCTACACTGAATAAACAAACACCAACGAAATCATGTTGGGGGTTTGTTGATTGAAGAGGGTTTATTTTTTAATATCCATAGGATTAAATATCAATTTAAAGGAAGAAGTGATTACATTTTTTAGGGTTTCAGTGTTGCTTTTGGTTTTCGTTCATTTGTTTATGTTCCTGAGTGAAATCATGTCCCATGGCTCAGAGCACTGGAGCCTAGGAGAATTTTCTGGGAAAATATCACTTTATGATCCATCATCCTGGTTACACTCATGACACAAGGTGTGGTGTGTGTGGGTGTTACAAACAACCCAGTCCAACCCCTCTGTGTTCTCGGGTTGGTTTTCTCACCCGAGATTCAGGTTGTTTAAAGTCCTTGCCCTCTAAAAGCCCCGAGTCACGTTGGTACAAAGAAGTGGAGTCTTCAAGGCCTTTTTTTCTGGTTTCTCAAGTTGTTTATTATTTGATATCACAGAGTTTTTCTCCGCTCCCAGCCGAGGACAGTGGCTGAGACACGAGGGGACTGCCCCCCGATGGGACGTCACCTTACATTTATACAGATAATTACGTGTAGGTTATTTACTATTTTGTACCAATGCCTGATGTTTACACTAAGAGGGTCACTTCTGCTTTGACCCAATCCACTCTCACTACCTTATATCATCACCACCCCAGAAGATGGAGGACGAGGAAGAAGGAGAGGGACACGAGGTACCACCCAAATTCCACCATCTTGTCCCCCATTTACCTCTGTTCTAAGAATCCTAAAACTACTGAATTTTGCATGTTCTACTGTGCTAAACTACAATTTTCACTTCCTGGTGATTTGCAATTCCTCTCCTAATGCTGGAAGTTTCTCCCATGGGCTAAGATCAAACTCAGTGTCTTCCTGGGCTCTGTGCCAAGGTCTCCAACCCCCCTGGACCAGCTCCACATCCCCCTGTCCAGGGCTCAAATTCCCTTTCCCGGGTCCCAGGTCATCCAAAGGGATGTCCTGGACTCCAACACTGTGTAAGGAGTGGCTGCTCTCTACCTTTGGCCACTGCTGGAGACAGGATGTTTCTTCAACATTTAGCAAAGAAAAAATAAAAGTCTGCCTGCCTTGCATCCAAACTCTTTCATTATTATTTCATTTTGAAGTGTCTCACCATTGAACACCAAGAAACATTTTCAAATTTTCTCACTTTCTTACCTAACACTGGGATATCAAAATTTTATTAATTCCAGGTTGCATGTCAAGATTTTGAAGACTAGGAGACCAATAACAAACCTTCCCAGGCTGCTGGTTTAAATATCTCTTGTTTTTCCAACAATTGCAAAATACTCTGGGGACCTGGTTCATTACATTTCTGTTGAATTTTGCTGGAAATTTGAGGAGTCCTCAAAAAATAAAACTTTCCATAATAGTAGTTTATTTCTTGGGAATTATCTGAAATTCACTGGGTTATGAATGACTGTCCTAATCTGGAGAGCAGGTATTTGGTGGACTTGGTGAATCCAAAAATTAAGTCTATTTTGCCACCATTTTCACATCTTTTGGTGAAACTCTACCTGGAAGTTGAAAAAAAAAAAAAAAAAAAAAAAAAAAAAAAAAAAAAAAAATTTAGAGCATCAACCATAGAGCAAAGAAAAAAAAAGGGATAAATCTCAGGCCTATAGCTTCAAACATTTTGTATTTTTGCCACTCCTTTTGACAGCTCATGCTTTGCTTGGGTGGACTTATAGACCTAAATCACCAGAACATGCCTTAAATAGTCTTCTCCAGGCACCAGTTTTTTTTCATCATTGTACATTTACAAGGAGGTAGAGAGCATTAAATCTGGAGGAAATTCAACAGCAGAGAAATTTTAGCAGCCAGGGGATGATTGTGGCCAGCAGATGCCACTGCTGCTCCATGCCATCAGTGAATTCTGCATGCACAAGGCTATATAACTTATGACTGAAATACAAGGTGTAGAGATAGGCATTGAATAGGCTGAGAACTACATTTTTAGTGATGCTTTTTAATAATGAATGCATTTTTGCACCCTATGTGTTCAATACAGTGGCTCCTTCAGTTGTATAGTTCTGCTCTTTTTGCTCAATTATGTGCTTTTTAACATACTTTTTTTTTTGGGGGGGGGAAGTGTATGTCAGATCTTCACATTAAGCAGAAAAGGAAAGAAAAGAGAATTAAAAAGCAGTTTTACAATCAGTTCTGTTGAGAATCAGACAGACTGAATATATGCTGTGTTTCACAGTCATAAGTTACAGTAAAAACTGTTGAAAGCAATTACAGAGGAATAAATATTAGAGGCACTGGATTTCTGCTGTAGAATATCTATTTATACATGTCTATGTATATAGTTTTAGAGGTATATTTTTATTTGTATTCACACTCCAGTTTTAGCCTGTGGTGTCCCTGTCCATGGCACAGGGTTGGAACAGGATGATCTTTGAGGTTCCTTCCAACCCAAACCATTCTGTGATTCTGTGATTCTATGATTCTATGGTTCTATGATTTTATGTTTCTATGGTTCTATGATTCTATGAGATGAGGTACTTACTGGTAACTTAATATATATAAGGAATTATCTGCCTTCTGAATTCTGTGGATCTACTGAATTCCTCACTGGAGCAGTCTGTCCTCCCTACTTTCTTTTCCCACAAGATGTCAGTGTTTCCTACCGTTTATGCCGTGGTAAATTTGCTGGCAATGATTATCCACGGTATCTTAAGAGGAATTCAGTTAATTAAAAATGAGACATTGTCAAACATGCAACTCCAAGCATTCCATAATTAAAGAGTTTGCTTTAATTTGGGAAATGGAGCTATTGACTCTGCTTTTATAGAGAAAACTTGAAAGATTAACACTTTAAATCCCAAATTTTGTCCTCTTACTTTCTCTGATTGGACAAAAGATACAAGAGAAAAAGGGTACTACAAATGGTGAAAAATGAAAATGCTCCATGGAAAGTTTCTGAGATTCCTACACAAGAACAAACATAAGACACACATTATCTAAAAAATATTATGTATATATGTATTTATGTTTGTTTAAATGCTACTAACTATGGCAGCAAGAGCTTCTTTAAATACAGTAGATAAATAATGGTAATTTTCCTTGTGCCCACAGGATGTCAGAGTTCACTTTACAATGCAGTGGTGCAAAATTTAGAATGACAAATTCAGTCTTTTGTCATCAGGTTTGAAATATTTACAAATACGTGTTTTGACCAAAACCAGTGAAAATGAGCAGAGTGTCTGGTACTCCACGTAATAAATACATCAACACCCAGATTTGCAATCCAAGCAGGTATATTGACTTCATTTTTCTGCATGGAAGAACAGATTTTTCCTTAATTCTGTTTCCCTTTCCTTCGGTGAGTTTTTCACCCCTGGAAACACTGATTTCAGTAGAGTTCATGGCTCTCTGTCATTTGGCTCCTCAGGTATCCAAGGTTCAGCATGGTGTTACTTTCATTGTCTGGATAGCCGCAGTGAGATTTTTAACATCAAAATATTGCAGATCAAACAATGCTGTGACCATCTGCCTTTTGGCCTGGAGTAAGTGACTGCACAATCAATAGCCCTGCCTTTCTGTGTCTGATCACAGCCATTCTTTTGTAATGATAAAATCGAAAATGCAGTTTTTGAAGACAAAGGTTCATTGATTTCTTATTGGATCTCATTATTTAATATCATATCTGGATTTGTCAGACTGAGAAACACATTGTACATATCACTACCCAAAAAAAATTCACTACCCAGCCAACTTTAAGAGGGATCTGTGATCCATCACACGCGTGCAAGCCAATATCTCCTGGAATAATCCTTCCCTCCTTACACCAGCAGACACGACCTCAGACATTGCTGCAGGCAGTGAAAGCTTTGTTTTCCTTAAGGCTACAGAATCCAAATTGTGATGAGAACATGGCAGGTACTTGTAGCAATTAATCCACTGGAGGACACGAGCTCTGTTTTGTTTGCAAGTTATCTGTGCTCAAGGCTTGTTTGGAGGGTCTGTTTGCTCTTTTAGATGGTTTGAACCTTTCATTTCAATACAGGGATTATTTGGCAGTCTTTGACTACCATTGAACAGCTGGCAATTGGTAATTTGCTATGCAGGTAGCAGGTTCACCAGCTTGAGATTTTATCATTTATTTGATGGTATTTAGTGCATTTCTTCAAGCCTCTGCTTCTGATGAGGGTCCCAGACTCAGGTGAAAATTCTGAATGTCAGCTGAAAAATTAAAATAAAGCTCTCTTCTTTTGTTTTGAGGAAATACAGGGCTTTACCAATCTTTTTTTCTGAATCTAACTTCTCCAAATGCCAAATGGGATGCTACCTCAGGGAGGTAACAGGTCATTCCATCTGTGTTACATATCTACAGTGCTGTGTATTAATGCAATCATCATTTTCCCTGCTAAATCTAAAGGAATTTCTATTTACCTCATTTTCTAACTAGGTGAAAGAATTCCCAAAATAAATACAAATGTTGGTTTTCTAGTTGCTTTAATAATGAAAAAAAAAAAAAAAAAGGTTGATAGAAAGAATGGAGTATTTTTACAATGTTGTGCTGAAGGACCAAGGCTGGTATTAAACCTTTAGTTTTTTCTTATTTGCTCTTTTTATTCAGTGAGCCAAGAGCCCTGACTTTCCTCTAAGCAATTCCATGGAATGAATAACAGCCTGGAGAAGCACCTAGATAAACACTGATGAGCTACATATAAACATGGGACTCTGTCTCTCTTTTAAAATGTCTTTCAATGCATTGTTTACCAGTGTGCTTATAGTCCACACCACCCTCTGATTTACAGTCTGCAGTGTTTGCTTCCTTACAGCAGCTTCTCTGGGAGGTTCATCAAAGCTGAAAGATGAAGAAAGGAGTTTTGAAATATGGTTGTAAATACAGGAGACCCAATACCTGTGAGTGCAGAGCAGAATTTCACTATCCACGACAGACGTGGTTTGCAACAGGGTACTCAGATATCCTGGCACTCCACAGCAGAGACTGCAGATGACTTTGATTTAAATGACTGCTGCCAAATTCAATAATCTTCTCTTGAACAAAACCACAGCTGATTTTAACTGTGTTACACTTGGAAAAAAAAAAATCAGAACATGGTTCATAATTCTTTGCCTTACATTTTTCATTCACCTGCTAGTCCCTTTTAGGAACCTATTTTATATCTGACTCATGGGGGGCCTGACAAATGAATGATATCTCCTGTCTCAAAAGTCGTAATCTCAGTGGAACTACAGCAGTTTTCACTACCTGGATATGTGGCATAAAGTACTTAAGGAAAGAAAAAAAGATGATCCAGCCATTCATTGTGGGCAGTTATCCTAAAGCTGTAACTTCTGTTACATCCTGTTTTCATTGTGACTCTTTGGGACTCAGTTCTCTGTAAATAAAATGCAATTTTGAGAAGAGAAAAAAAAAAAAAGTAGGAATAAACACCACAAAATTTCTGAGAAGATACAATGATAATTTATATAATTTATCCCTCCTTTACCATTGGCAGCAAAATCCAGAGCTGTGATCTTCCAGTTCTCATGTGGCACATCTTTCAGACTTCTGTTTTATAATTCAAAACAGACCTTTATGTTTACATTTACTTAAACTAGGCATGGCACAAGGCATCATTACATTAAACTTAAGCAGTTGAACCTATTCTTGTTGAGGCCAGTGACTTTTTGTTATTAATGAAACAGGGGACCAGCATCAAGTACCTCCCCTCCATTCTGCCCTCCCAATCCCTTCCATTCTGCCCCTTCAAAGCTGGAGATAAAATGGAAGTAAATTCCCTTCACAAGCACACTCCTTTTCTCTTTGCTCACCTCCCAGTGATATCGAACATTCCCTAAAGAATGAGTAAACAACTAATTTGGGTTGAGTAAAGTAGGAGCCTTAGGGGTGATCAAAGTCACGGTTTGGGGTTTTTTTTTAATTCACCATTTCTTCGTGACAACACATTATGTCAGCCCTGCTAGCTCATTTGTCTGCTGCAGTTCTACTTTATCAGCCTGGAGTAAAAAGAATTGATAAGTCTGGTTAGATAAAGTAAATGGAAACTCAGGACTCATTCCAATTTGCCGTACTTCGATATATTTCACAAACCTGAGAGTGCTGTGTGTAAAACTAGTTGGTATTTGTATATAAATATTGCACATTAGAAGATCTCTTAAAATAATATTTATGTTTGTTTCTCCCCTTCCTGTCTCCCCTGCTTGTGTGCTTATTGGGATTCTGATTGGAAGACAAATGTCAGGCTCTCTCACTACATTCTTTTTCAGCCCAGGATGCTGCTCCCAACAAGAATTCATCTTCATTGGGAGCTTGCTAGGCTGATAAAGCAGAAGGAGATATTTTTCCAGGAGCACTGGATACTAATGCAGCTGAAGCTTATAACTGCAATAAGTTATTCTATGCTGTGCAAGATGAGTTCCTAAAGATATTTGATCATTGCCACCAGCCAAATCTGTCTTTGTTGTAATTTTGTTGGCTGGACTCGAAATGCACTGTGGATGCTTTCTAAATCAGGTCTTATTTATTAAAGGGTTTGCAAGATGTTCTATTGTGAGGCTCCAGAGTCAACAACAAAGTTAATTAAGTCTACTTTGCTTCCAGGTGATTTAAATCCATATTTTCCCACTTTCTGTATATGCTAATTTTTAGGCAAAAAAAGTGCTTTGAAAGGAAACCCCAGGAAATTTAGTTTTTAATACTGATATCAGAGAAGTCAGATTTTTTAAAAGGAAAGAATTAATTTAGAAAATATGACAGAATATACTGTGCAAATTCAGAGGTTTTGGTTGGTTGATTTTTTTTTTTTTTTTTTTTTTTTTCAGATGATCTGGGTTTACAAATAATTTCTTGTACTCTAGATGGAAAGCTTGGTCTCTCACTAGTTTACCTTTGTTGAGGAAGAGCTTGAATTCAAAAACTCTTATCCACTGGACAAGTTAAAGATCCTTTTTCAAGAAAGAAACCCTCATTTTAACACTTTACAATGCATCAGCTGCTGTTTCTTGAATTGATATCTTGCCTAAATAGGAGTATTTACTGGAAAGTCTGAAATTGTAACCATGAATTTGACTGTGCTAGAGGCAGTGTGGAGGAACATGAATCCAAAATATTGGCCATTAATATTGAGTAGCTCAGATATCAGGAAAAAGTGTGAGGGTGGTGAGGCACTGGAATAGGTTGCCCAGGAAAGATGTGGATGCCCCATCCCTAGAAATGTTTGAGATCAGTCTGAATGGGGTTTGGAGCAACCTGGGATAGTGGAAGGTGTCCCTGTCCATGGCAGGGAGTTGGAAAGAGATGATCTTTAAGGTCCCTTCCACCCAAATCATTCTGTGATTCTGTGAAATAGCTTTGGGAGTGACTCTGATACAACACACAAACATGCCCCAAGGCAAACTGGAAGAATTATTTGTGTTTGCAGTATATACCCTCTGAGGCAAATCCTGCTTCTCAATAACTCCTGAAGAACCTTTTTGCACTCATTGGAACTGTGAACACAGAACCAAGAAGATGCCTGGAAAGAAGAATAATTTCAAACACAAACTGTCAGGTTGTTGCTTTTCTTGAGCAAAAATGAGAACCTTGGCTTGCCTTGTTCTGTGAGGAGCCAGACCTGGATTCTGGGTCTCAGAATCCATCCTGGGATGTGCTCTGGAAGGCAGAGAGGTAGAGACCATGTCTATGACTCCTCCACAAATATGGTTTCAGGTGAAATCTCAAAAGCTTAGCTAAAATACCATAACCATGAGAAGAACAGGGATATTAGCACAGGTCCCCCTATTGACATTTTTGATCCCTTTGGATCTCTAAAAGGCTCTTTTTTATCTCTGACTTTTTGAAGCCATGAGAATGACACATATTTTTCAAAAAGCCAAACGTTAAAAAAAATTAAATTGTTATGTTGGGTGAAATTCTAGTAAATTTCAGAATAAAAGCATTGCAAGCTGTGAGATGTGCATTTTTGTGTTTTTAGGGACATTTTTGGAGGTAGAAATTTGGACAAAAACAAATTAAGACAAATTTTAAAAAGTATTAATGTAAGAGTTTCAGTGTCGGGAAATGAGTTTTGTTATGTAGAAAAAAACCTAAAATTAGCCAGTCCTGCATACATCCCTGCTTAACAGACAGGAAAACTGAAATACATAAGCTGCCCAAGGTACCATGTCAGAGGGATTTTTCAGCTCCACTAGAGAGCCCAAATAACAAGACTCGTATTGAGATATAAACCCTTCTATAAAGTCTAAATTTTCCACCAAAAATATATAAGATTTCTTCAATTTGTACATTAACCGTTTGATTTTACAGAACTACAGGAAAATGTTACTTGCAAGACTTTTATGCACTTTTCAATTTTATTTTCTGTTAGTGAGAAAAGTAGAAATTTATTTCAATTTTTTGGGGACACACACACAAAAAAATACTCAGTCTTCTAAAGAGAGACAAAGGGAAAAGAACACTTAAAAACAGATTGCAGAGTTCTGAGCTGTAGGGAGAAGAGTCAGTGGACAACTGGGGAAGGAGACTTCCACAGGAGTCAGTTTAACACCTTTCTGTAATAATTTAATCTCTTTCTCACTGTCCTGGTTTTGTCCTAGGCCATGTCTCCCTTACATTTGTACAAAAAGAACACAGAACAGAAGATAGTCCAGCCCTGTGCATACTCATTTCACAACAGGGGAATCTTCAAACTTATTCAGCCATTCCACTAATTACCTGAGTTGATCATCTGCTCAATCTGATTTAGTCTCCACAGCAGTGAGTGATGAAAACACGATAAAGGCTTGCCAATAATTATGTTTTTCTTTTTTCTCATGGTCAGTATGAACTAACCTAAGCACAGCCTTGGAAAATACAGATCAACATTTCTCTATGTAATAGATGAGAAAATTTCACCAGCAAACTCATTTTGCTTGAGAATGTCCATGGGGAGATTAAAAACTGTAGGATTACTTCCAGTATTGATACAGGGACTTGTGCTAAAATTATTGAATACCCATTGTAATACCCATTTTCCAACCAGTGAAATTCTGCATGAATTTTGCAGCTTCCACATATTTTGTTAACAGCCTTTAAGGACACTCTTAATTTTTTTTTTTTTTTTTTTTTTTTTAATTTTTATTTTTAGGGCTGTTAAACAAGAGAAGAAAGGTAACACAAGCAATCTGGTAGTTCATTTATCCAGCCATTTATCCCTAACTGAACAGATCACTGGTACACTTTCTCAAGGTGAGAGCAGCTGTGCTGCGAGAACATGCTCCTGAGGGTCTGGGTCGCATTTCAGCAGAGAGAGTGGATGAGTACTGCAAAATCAAGTGGGTTTGCCTCTATCTGAGATTTAATATAATAAATAATGACTGAATAAAAATAGAGATGAAAATACACCTTGCCTCAGCTTTTATTTTTATATAAAGAGAGCCACGCTTAGAAAATTAAGTAGGAAATTCACTCAGAAGAGGCAGGTTATTGTTCTGATTTTAAGGGTTTTCAGTCTTTTTTTAGGTGGTTGGAATGGACAAAGTGAATTATGGAAGTCACCTGCAACATTCCCAGTTTCAGCAATTTATGTCTCTAAGACATAAATGGTTTGAGGAACAGTGGAGATTTCAATAATTTTGCAGACTGCAGCTGTTGAATTTTCCATCTTTTTCTTTCTCTAATTAAGTCTCCTTATGTGGAACCTCATCTGGAGTCTCTCTCACATGCTGCCAGCTTCCATAAAACCTTGAGCCTCTCAATACACTTGAAATTTTTACTGACTGAATTTGGCTGACACTTTTAAGGCTAGAGGGTTTTGGAAGCAAAAGGTGAGGACGAATGGAAAGAGAGACAGGTGTTTGATCAAATCTCACTTTAGGAAGACAAGAAAAATACCCAGGGATTAATGTTTTTAATCTGCATGTCTCTACACAAAGGTTATTCAGTCAGTGTGAAGAAGTCCTTGCTACATGAGAAGCTCCTCAAGTTCTCCTGATGCCAACAAGGCTGGTACTGCTCCATTTCACTGGCAGCTGGAAGAGCAATTCTACACGTCCTTGGAGATGCCTCCTCACTCCTTCCTGCACAGGAAGAGAATTTCCTTCTCTCACTGGTGAGCTAAAGGAGCTGTGCTTCTCTGTGGCTGCTCTATCATGGAGCCAAGCTTCCTGTCCCTGACCCAGCACATTCTGTGCATCTTCCTTCACTGCTTTTTGCCAGTGCATTGCCTTAGCAATAGATTAATCACAGAATCACAGAATGAACTAGGCTGGAAAACGCCATTGAGATCATCAAGTCCAACCTATGACTTAACAATACCTCCTCAACTAAACCATGACACTGAGTGTCACATCCAGTCTTGTTTTAAACATGTCCAGGGGGTGACTCCATCACCTCCCTGGGCAGATGATTCCAGTGCCCAATCACTCTTTCAGTGAAGAATTTTTAATGTTGCTGCTTAAGGAAAACAGAAATTTTACCACTTCCTAGGAAGCACTTAGTGTGAAATTCAGTCAGGAATACTAAAATATTTTGAGGCATATATGCTATCAGACCTGAATATTGTCCTTAACTTTTTTTTTATACGGTCCCTGCAAGTTTCACTGACAAAACTGTGTGTTCTGACCCTTGAGAGATGACCAGCAATTTTGAGGCCACCCAGCCTGACTCCTGTCTTGCCCTTTGATGCATTTTCCTGATAACCACCACACTCTGTGGATGTGTAATCCTTGGTGTTCCAGGAGCAGCTTAAGGTTTGTTGTACGGTCATTTATTGGAAAATTGCCCTCTCCACTCAGTACCTTGAAAAACGAAATCAGATGAGAAGATCTAACAGAATCAGATCACACCAAATTAAACTGGCACAATCTGTTAATCTCCCTTTGGGTTCTTCCAGCCTCCTGGTAAACAGTGGCCAACACCACACTTCTAGGCAAATAAGGTACCTTTATTAAGTCAGGAATGCATGAGAACATAAAATTGGCATTTTGGCAATTTATTATCATCTTGGGAAAACAGGAGGGAGAATCTTCAACCTCAAAACTCTTCACCAGCTTCAGTTAACAGGAAAAAACCCCAGTCCTCTGTGTTAGAGCACAAATGTTTTTGAGATGCCTGCAGGTATGAGAGGGGACTCAGCCAGAAAGGGCCGTGTAGGTGTGGTCCAGAGTAAGAGAGAGGCAGTGGAACATGTATCAGGCAGAGCATCCAGGCAAGCACATTGTTCCCATCTTTGCCTTGACTTTCAGCCCTTGGTGTTGCAACTTCCATTCTGCACCACAAGCTCAGCACCACCAGTGAGATGGGAACCAGTTCCACAGGTCTGTGTGCCCTCTCTCCCACATGTACACAAGGGAGTTCAATGCCATCATCACAGTGGTCAGTTCTGCTGGATTTGTTGTTTTTCTGAGAAAGAAGGAAGAAAAGCAGATAAAGTTTGTTCTGAAAATCTAAAATTTTGTGCCTGAGCTGATACTTGGTATTCAGTAAATATTTAGTTAATTTAATATATATATATAATAAATTTGCTACCTGAGCTAAAATAAAGGAAACCTGTCATAGTTCAACCTAAGAATAACATATACTATATATATACTATATATATTATACATTATATATGTTTTATATTATTCATATAATGTGTGTATTATATATAAATTGTATTTATATATTTAGGTTGATAATAATATTAAATTCAAATAAAAATATCTCTTTTCAGCTCTGTTTTTAAAATGTCACAAATTGAATTTAATTTCCAATAGCAAGTTGTTGCTTTTATTTGCTTGAAAGTTGAAATGTCGCATTTAAAAAAAAAAAATATTCTTTCGCACATTTCTTAGATTTAGAGAATTAATGTGACTGTTGGATTACATTCTGCACTTAAATGATGCAACTCAAATCCAAATGATAATTTTCAGATTTTCACGAAAACAAGTTACTAAGTTTTACTCTTTCATAACATCTGTCTCTTGTAGTTTTATGCATTTTTATACTTATATATAATCTGTAAGCAGAAAATGCTTTGTTAACTTAAGGCTGATGATTGTTTATGTGTAGGATCTTGAATCTAAATTCATCATCTTTCCTTATATTTGCAGCATTTGAAAATTTGCCCTAATCTGCAATCCCCTGAGTGATCTCTATAATGATCCTGCAATGGCAAAGGAATGTTTGTAGTGATGCATAATTGTTAGGGGTGTTTTTTGGGGGTTTTTTAACTCTTGGTTTTTTTACTTCTCTGAACAATGTGCAGGATTCCCCAGGAACTGGGAGGCACTCCAGAGAAGCAGAATAATCTTGCCAGTATAGAGCCAGCTGTAAAGGTATACATTATTTCTTAGCTCTATAAACTGTGAGTAGGCTGGGTTTGTTTTTTTTTTTTTTCCAGGCTCGTATATACCTATTTCTATGCTTTACTGCTCTGGTGGCAAATTTTAATTTATTTTTATTTCCAATGTTTTATTATGTTTGCACTCAGCTGAGTTAGAGACCAGAATGGGTGATTGTTATACAGTAGTTTACTTTTAAAAGAAATAGGGCTTCTCAAGCAGCTAATACAGGAAGATGTATCACCAGCTTGAATAATTGTGACAACCATAGACGGTATCAGTGCCTGTTTGTTTGCACAATACCCTACTGCATTAAGAAAGCCATCCCAGCTGTCTTGGGCTCTGGAGTCACTCATTTCATCACTTGACACTGCAGCAGATGTTATGGATTGATAACAGACTTCACTTCATTCACTCCACATCTAAGATTACCTCTAGAAAAAAAAAATCAAATACATTATAACACTCCCAGCCATTTGTAAAAAAAAAAAAAAAAAAAAAGAAAAAAAAAAAAAGAAAAAGGAAAAAAATCTCAGCAATTTATTCTCTCTCCTACAGCAATAAATGGCTCCTTTTTGGCTTTGAAAATATATTTAACTTCTAATTTTGTGTTTCTTTTCTTTGCTTAACACATTCACAGTGGTGGGTATGCATCTTACTACCTGCTTAAAGAGAGAAAGATGGAGATAGATTTAATGATTTAAATATTTCAAGACTTAGCTTTTTAGGATTATGAGTTCCATTCCCATTATATGAGGAGCCTTATATTTTTAGTGATAGTATGTTAATGCAGCTTATTTATTGTGTTGGTGGCAGAAATACCAGAGAAACCAAGCCCTGCAGTTTTGGATCTAGTAGATGAATAGTGATATTTCTATGTGCTCTCCCTTCCTTCTGGTGGTGCTGGACATTTTGTTGTCCTTGGGGTTGTTTGTTTGTTTGTTTTTTGTTTAGTTGTTTTTTAGTTCTGTTTTTTTGTTTTTTGAGATACAGTGGGTGAATGTGTAATTAAATACTGAAGTGTCCCAAAGATAAATGACCAGAAAATGTGGGGTTTTTTTAGGAGGGCAGCGTAGCATGTGCCCACTCACCTTTTAAAGCACAGGTAATGGAATAACTTAATAAAATACACAGGTGGAATAAAAAGCATGGTGTCATCCTGACATAATCTGCAGCCTGAATGATTAAAGATGGAAACAGTCATGAGGCTCCCTCTGCCTTTGAAGGGGCTGGGGCAGTGGGTATCTTCTGTGGGACTGAGGTGTGCACCTAACACTGCATCCTGTGAAAGTCCAAGGGGTGCAAATGAAAGCACCAAGGCTTGTTCTCACCTCACTGCCTGGGCAACTACATGAAATGGAATTTACATCACCTGGAATGGGAGCAGAGCCATCCTGTGCTCCTGGGGCAGCTGCCCAGCAGGCTGGGTCACACCTGAGGAAGATCCTACTCTGTGCCTCTGCAGGGCACTCAGGGTCTAGCTTTGCTCAGCCTGTAATGTGGCTGGAGATATGTGGGAGAGAGGAAAGGTCAAGGAGGGGATTTCAGTGAATTCTAAAGTAATGTGATGGGTTTGACTTTGACTGGCAACCAGGTGCTCACCAAGCTGCCCCTTTTCAACAGGACAGGGAAAGAGGAAACAATGAAAAGCTTATGGTTCAAGGTAAGGAGAGTGAGATCACTCAGAAATTACTGTCACGGACAAAATAGGTTTAACTTAAGGACATTCATACTGTCTGTTGCTAATGAAACAGTGAGTTAATGACAATTGAGAACACAGATAAAAATGCCTTTCCCTCATCCTTCTGTTCTTCCCAGGCTCAGCTTCACTCCCAGCTCTTCTACCCCTGAGCTACACAAGAGAATTGGACTGGGGGTAGCATTGAGCTCATAATGCTTCACCTCTCCTCACAATCTTTACCTGCTCCAGAGTGGGTTCCTTTCCATGGAACACTTCTTCATGAACTTCTCCACTGTGTGTCCTCCCCATGGGCTGCATTTCTTCAACAAAAACCCTGCCAGAAAACCTGATCCTGTGCGGGCTCCTCTCCACAGGTCGCAGTTCCAGCCAGGAATCTGATAAGTTTGACCTGCAGCTTCCTGCAGGGTAGAACCACCAGCTCTGCTGTGGGCTCCTCCATGAGCTGCAGGTGGATCTCTGCTTCCCTATGGACATCCATGTCCTGCAGGTGATGCCTTAAGTTTTAGCTTACATGTTTTCAGATTCTGTGGGCCCAGGGGTGTAGTTCTGAACCTGATATTGTCAGTCAGCTCTCTTCACAGAGCAGGGGGACAAAACAAATCCTTTTCCTGAAGACCAAGGACAGCAAGTACAACTTTCAGGCTCAAAACCATAAACAATATGGACTGAAGAGAGAAACAAAAAGGATGAGACCTCACAGCCTGAAGCTGTAATCGGACAATTAAACCCCAATATGCAAATGGACATAAACCTATAAAAATGTGAGACCTCATGAGTGGTCATCCATTTTGTGACCATTTTGGGCCCATCTTGGGTGTAGCCCTGGCCAGACTCTTGTCCTGCCCAAGGTGTACCCTAAATGCCTTTCAATAAATATCTACTTTATTCTCTAGCTCTGTCCAGCCTCTGTTTCAGGTCAGCCTACCCAAGGCATCACAGGGCACAGCTGTATCCTCACTCTGGGCTGCACCAGGGGCTGCAGGAGGATCTCTGCTCTGACCCTGGAGCAGCTCCCGCCCCTTTCCTCACTGACAGGGGTGTCTGCAGGGCTGTGACTCTCAAATTTCATCATTCTTATCTCCTGCTTAATTATGTTACCACAGAGGTGTCACCCTGGCTGCTGCAAGGCTCAGCTTTGGACAGCTCTGGGTCTGTCCTGGAGGTGACTGGAACTGACTTTGTCCAACATTCAGGCAGCTTCTGGTGTCATCTCACAGGTGCCAACTCCTGCAGCCTCCTCTGCTGCTAAAGCCTTGCCACATACACCCCATGCAGGGAAACATCTCCAGAGTTTGCACTGATATTTGGTGTTATTTGGATGCTGAATTTTCCTGGATGCTTTGAAAGTCCTGATATGAAAAAGCTGTTTTAAAATTGCTTTGAAATACCCAACTTTTGGGCCTACAAAGGATGTTGGCTTATCTAGGTGAGCTGATAAAAGTTACTGATTTCAAGGTGTCCGACACTTCTGTGGAGGCTGATCTCGTTGTAAAAAAAGCAGTTTCTGACTCCTCATCATTTACAGCTCAGCAAGTCAAATCAGATATTTTGAAGACAACAGCGAAGCCTAAACCAAACGTTTGCTTGTCGGAGAACAAAAAAGCATATTTTTTACATAAAAGCAACTTTTTTGACAATCTTCAAATCACGCTACAGAAATTAACAGCATCTTGACAAATCCTGCGTGGGAATGACATGAACAACTTCTTCCACCTCATTATTTATTTATTAATAAAGTTCCCTATAGGCTGTTACTTCTGAACTATTCAAATAGGTAATAAATACAAGCTGTATAGCTGCAGCTGATCATTTATACTTGAGAGAAGTTTATTATGAAGACTATAATTTGCAGAGTTTAAAGAAATTTATATCTTTTTTACTGAGAAGAAAATGATACATTGCTCATTGTGAGGAGCCAGTAATATTTCTTAATATGAATAAAACCATGCAGAATTTGCCAGGTATAAATGAGATTTAATTTACCATATTTTTATTCAATGCTTGGTTCTTATTCTCTTCAAAATCTTCAGAGCATGACTCTGCAGTGATGGAAATTTAAGCAGAATCTTCTTTTTGTTTGGTTTGGTTTTGTTGGGTTTTTTTTTTCACACACATTTACACAACTGCCAGGGCTGAAGCAACACATTATCACCCTGACATGTCCTAATGTGTCCCTGCTAGCACTAAAAGAGCTGCTGATAGATATGACAGAAATCCGTGCTGGGTCCTCAAGAAAAGGGTGACTTCTGGATACAGACTCTGAACATCTGCAATTCTGTTTCACACGACTGCAGAAATACATGTTCTCGTCTGATAAAAGACTTGGCAGAGAAAAGCAGGTAGATTTCTCTCCCATCTCACATATAATGAAACACTAATATAAAGTCTCAATGAAGCTTCTCAACTGAGGAAAATACAGAAAATTTTCATTATATTAAGTCAAAGCCTCCCATTCATTTTGCCTGCGGTAAAATGACACGCAACAGTAACTTATTGTAGGCAACATTTCATAAGTTAATATCTAGATCATTATTCTTGTGTATATTTCCTGGAAAGAATGTTAGATGTGTGGGGTTTTTCTATGAAATACATATTCAATTAGCTTATGAACTTTCTATTGTTGTCACTTGTATTCTTCTTATTGGACTATTCTGACACAAAAGTCAAACTCCCAAAGCTCGCTAAAATTATTGTCATGGACTCTATCCACTACAGTGGAAATTGGAATTGGTCTCTCTCCTAGGCTACCTCTCTGCTATATTTTAGGTATAAGAGCATCAATAACCCTGCCCATTTGTAGCAAACCCTTATACCCTTATAGTAAAGCCTCATTTTACTGCTCAAAGCTGTCCATCCTGCTGTTGGTATCCTGAGCATTACAAATCCCTTCACCTCTCAGGCTGTTCCTTGGGAGGTTGACAGTGTTGGCTGATAAATCAACTATAACGACCTTGCATGAGGAAGTTTGACAACATCAACATCCCTCTACTCAAATTTTCTCTTTTCTGGCCAGTTATATGTCAATCCTATTTCATCTCTATAGGTGAAGTGGGAAGTGAGCAGGCAGGCTGTCCTCAGACTGGTTATTGAAATGAAGGCTCTTCACTTTTATGACAGAAGATCCTAAAATTTGTGTCCAAGCATTTCTGGAGACTGTAATAACACTTGCAATAAAAACAATTAATTCTTCATTGAAGGAATTAGGAAAGCATCAAAAGGAATTTCCCGCTGAAAAAGAAAATATTTATGCCCCTATTTGGAAAGCTGTTTTAAGATTTTTAGAAGATGATGAGTGTATTTTTCTAAGTTTTCAATTTTTTTTCATGGAAAGAAAGTTCATTTTTATATTGGACCATCTCAGATGGAAAATAACCCAGCTGTTATTAATTAGTTGAATGTATTTCTCCAAGCATACTGAACATGTGAATCCTGTTTTGCTTCTTATGACTGTAATACATGTAATTGGCATTTTCTCAGTGAAAAATATTTTGCAATAAAAAGTATTTTCTTTATGTCTTTATGTTCTACTGTTTTGGGGTTTTTTTCTGCCAAGACACTCCCTGTGTACCTTTCACACTTGCCATGTATAAGTTCCCAGTGATGACAAAAACATTGGTTTTGCTGTTTCACAGACATGTGGGTATTTTGCTACTGGAAGGTCTTTGGGAAACTCTTTCTCAGGCTGCACAAGAAATCTGTGGACAGACCAGAAGATGAAGAAGGCTATTCTAATAGTCATGTTAGCATTTAGATATGAAAATCTTTAACAACTTGACCCCATCTTTCTTTTGATTTTATAATCTTATCTGGACCTTGGTAATAAACATACAGTATCTGTATCATATTTCAGTATTATTTCCTGTAGATGAGAGATTATAAATGCATCATGATTTATGATTGCCATCCATTCTTTTATTTTTCTAAAGGAACTATTTCCAGCAAATTTATAGACTTTTTCCTTCCATCTTTTTCTCTGGAGTTCCACAGAGCATCTGATGGAGCCCAGCACGTGAGAAAAGAAGCTGAAGATAAAAAGTGTCAGATGAAGTAAAACCTCATTCAAATATGTGAAGCATAGCTTTCAAAGCTTGACAAAAACCCTGTATAAACTTCTAATTTATTATCTCTGCTACCTTGTTAGGGAGCTGAAAAGACCCTGGTGTCTCTGCACAAAGTTTTGGGGCTCTTTAGCCGCAGAATGTGACATTCTCATCTCAGAAGATTCAGAAATACTGATCCAGTACTACAATGCAACAGAAATTTCAACAGTAGCATATGGTGTGAGGTTACATGGAAGAAGGAGATCACATCACCCATCCCTACAGTCTCACTGGTGCAAATTTCATAAAAATTAGTTGATTTAGCACCAGTGCTGTGTTTTTTTAGTTTTGTCGTTGCACAGCTTGTTGGGTTTTTTTAGCTAAATAAGCAGAAATGAATGAAGACACTGAAAATGATGCTAAGCAGCCCTGGCCATCAGGACACTGCAGGCATGGCAAAAACAGGATCCAGGTCCTTGCTTCTCAGCTTAGTTATTTTCCTGTCCTTCCAGCATGAGCTATTCACTTGGCCTCTTTTTCAATCTGAATACTAAAAAAGTGTTCTTTGAAAAATTCTAATGTGTTCCATGAAATGTGAATAATTTGACCACTTTCTTAGATGTTTTCACTCACTTTTGCATGATTAAAACAAGGAGGAAGCAGAAATCATGCACTGACTGGGGATGATCTTTATCTCCTTTGAGGCAACACGATTTCTGCTGAGTGATCAGGGCTTTCTGGGAAAATTACCTCAAGCCCACATACAAACAATGTACTGGGAGCTTCAGAAACAGGTTAAAGGAGAAACTGAAAGTAAGTTTTATTCAATATTGAGAATCTGAACAGTAAAGAATGATTCTGTGCCTGATAAACTGGAAGCACTCCCCACTATACAGACATTGTGCAGGACAGTCCCATTACTTACTGTTCTCAAGGATCTTTCTGTTTCCATTGGTCCTCCACAGAGATTGGAAAGTCTGTAGAACAGGGAACTTTCTGTCCATTTGAATTTTCATAATCCTTCATGTATCACAACTTCATATGCCACTTCTCAATCATAACTGAAATGATTTATGCAGGACAAATGTGAGACTTTCCTTGCTTATGTAAAATAAAATTCTATAATTATACTTAACCCTGAGAGCTCTTGAGAAGCTCAGATAATTGCTGTGATGGAAACTCTTTTGGAAATCTTTTGGGCAAAAGCTGGGGAAAAGGAGAGATGGGAAATACCTTCAGATAACCCTTCTCTACAAGCATTTGGATTCACAGTTACAGCTGAAGGTCCTTGTAAAGAGGAGTTCAAGTCAGCACTATTTGACATTTTACATTTCAGAAAGTAAGGTAGTGCATTACTCTAGAAAAATAAATGGATATTACTAAATTTTGATTTTTCCAGGAATAGAACTTTGATAGAAGTGAAGATAAAATGTATTCCTTTCATAAAAACAAAACAAAATAACCAGATTTGTCCAAAGGCTATCTTAGTCCCCTTATTTACATATAATTTAATGATTCTAATAAGGTACAAGGATATTCATATGTAGATGAGTGATATCACTATTAGGATTCACTTCAAAGTATTCACTGATTTTCTTTCTCCTCAGTGGATTACTCTCTAGGGAGACAATTTTGTTCTTCATGTCATTTTATCAAGTAATGGCCATGCACAGTAGAGTCACCCTCCTTCAGAGATTGCTTTCATACAATGAGAAATCCCATAGCATAAAAAAACAAAAAAAAAAGAAAAAAAAATCACTTAGCTTTGGCCAAAATCTCTAAAAAACAGAGATAATCACAGCTAATGCTGATCACATCAGTAAATTCCTTGGCTCTGTGGGCCGAAGTTCTAATGAGAAGTGATTGCTCCCATATAATTTCCTTTGCAGCCTGCAGCACTGAAATCCCAATGAGTAAATAAGGGCAGCACTCAAAGAACACTGTAGGTGTGAGAAGGACAGTGACTATCTGATAGTTGTGATCGGGATCCTGAATCATGGGAAAATGGAGGTAGGCTGTGTGAGATAAATGGACAAGAAAAACAGAAGGGTTGGACTAAGGAATATGATTCTTTCTGTCCATGCACTTGAACTCTGAGTTACTATGAGAAAGAAGAATCTCTGACCACACAGAAGTTTGCTTTAACTATTCCACTGCAAATAGCATTACTGATATTTATCAGATGCTCAATTGTTTTTCATTACTATCATTGCTACTGAGTGAAGAATTCCTCCTCTAACATGTGGCAGAAAAAGCATTCAGAGGGATGGAAATAAAAACAAGTATACAAAAAATAAAAATGGTGAAAAAAATTAAAGCGTTTAAAATATTTTTCTATAAATTCTCTAAAAAACATCTTGTGCCTGATATTTCATAAGCCTCCAGGTGCATGAGTGCATAAATTCTACCATTGTAATAGTGTACTACTTATCTAGTTACATGGCTAATTCTTCATGTACTGCAATAAAAAGTCTGTTTTCTCTGGTACCAGTGTCCCAAGGGGAAATCCAATTGCAAATGTAACTGTGCTTCCTCAGTATCCTTACCAGAAATCAGAATTACTTTGGAATCTCTGATCTTGCAGGCACCTTTGTGCATCAGGCTCTGCACATGTAGGAACAGCCTTCTCATCATATATCAAAGCATTTCTAGGATTGAGGATCTCATGAAGAAGGGACTTTTTACTACATATTGTTTTGAAATGCTTTTGGATAAGCTGCTGTTTAAAAAGATAGAAACAACCTAATAAATCCTTCTCATTTGCCATGAGGATTTGCTAATATGTGCGAAGAGGAAAGTGACAAAAATCATTAAATAAAGTATTTTTTTATATAATTAACTATTCCCTTTTTAGAAAGCAAGTGGTTAAAGAAAACATTTTTAGTAAGATAGTTCATTTCAATTAGATTGAAAAGCTTTTGAAAATACTTTTTGCAGAATCTACTTCTGATTACACATGTTCTTATTTAATCATTCTAAAATTGCATCAGATCCTTTTCCTCAATGCTGGACGTACAGTATCTTTAAAAAAACTTTCTCATTTTATGCTGTGATTCTATCCAAAAATACACAGTAATTGACAGGGTCCTAATGACTTTGTACATTTATTTAACCTCTCTTGGGTTTGAGAAAAGATGAATATTATTGACACCGACTTCTTCTGTTTGAAACTAATACATCTGGATTGGCAAATGCTAAATAATCAGTCTCAAGAATCTGACATACTGAAAAGCCTGGTCAGCCTGCTCAGTTAATGGATAAAGGTATCATATGTGCCCTCTATCTGAGGCATTTACACATGACACGAGATCCCGAGTATGAAACAAAATCCCTGACCCTCATTTCTGACAGTAACAGTAGCTGCAAGTGCTTAATATGTTTTGAAGCCGTAGTTGGGAAATCTCTCTTTCCTTATAAATATTCAGAGAGTGCTGTAAAGAGTTTAACTTCGTGCCCCTCAAGTCACAGTTTGAGATGTGCTCTCAAAATTTCAGGAAGTCTTCACATTATGAAGCATTTCAAAACTTCTCAGGATCTCGAATATTAAACTTGGAAAATGTTCTTTGAGAAAATCCTGCCACAGATTAAACCAGAGATCCCACCCTCCGTTGATATAGATCAGATTAGCTGATTTTCCCCACTTGAGGATTTGACCAAGGAACTGTATATTATTTACATTTGATTTGTAGGAACACTCTGAAGCTCATATATATTGGATGATTAAAGTTTCATATTAATTCTGCAAGCATATCCAATAATCTTTGCTGCCTTTAATTTTCTGAGCTGAACTGAAATATCTCTATCCATGGAGTTTGTCAAATGAACAAATATTGTGTTACCTGGGTGTAGAAAATTGTAAGATACCAGTGGACCTGTTCTCCCCAATCCTTCCCCTCACTGTACAGTTTTCAAAGTGATAAATAGGACCCTGAAAAAATAATGGAATGATGTTAGAATAAATAGAACTACTCAAATTATGTATATGGTTCCATATCTGTGTGGGTCCATGCAGAAATCTGTGATTTTCTTATATTGACCCTTTCCTTGTGATTATCTTGTGTTTTTAATGCTCAAATCAATATACACTAATAGGGTTTTACCACGTTCAGAGCATGGTTTGGATTGGAAGGGACCTTAAATATCATCTAAATCCAATACCCCTGCCATGATCAGAGTGTAAGTTACCCACACATATGTATACATATTTTTATATACATATCTACATATATGATTCTTTCATAAATTTTCTAGATTGGACTGACACCCCTAGACACTCAATAAAATATTCTATAGCACCCAAACCAGTATTCTGGCATACATCTTGGAGCATACAATACATTTCAGAACCCTACAGATAGAACATTTACTGCAAAAGTGTTTTGCTTGGCAAGAAAGGAGCACATATGCATATTTCTTATGCCACTGGCAACCGCAAATTAAACATCTAATTTATTTTTTTTTTTTTAAATATTCATTTCAGTTTGATGCAAGTGAACTTCAATGGGGACTCAGAAAGGACACGAGCATCAACTGCATTGGGAATGCTCTTCAAACATGGCTTGCCCACCAAAGCTGGATTCAGCTTAATATGCATCAGCATAGGTATCCTTCCATTTGAAAATATATGCATTTACATGGGGATTTCAACTTTTCTTCAGATCCCTTTTCAAACAACCAATATGAAAGAAAAAAGGACTTGAAAAAGCTGGCTTTTCAAGTAGAATAAAACTTGGCTTGTCATGCTGCTTCTAATATGTTTTTCCTCCGTCTGACCTTTGCTCTGAATTTCTACAATGGAAGTTTTAGGGTTGTAGGACCAGGAGGTAAATGTTTGTCAGCGTCATAAGCTTTTTTGGAGAGTACCCAGCTTCAGATCCAGCTTTATGAGGGGTGAAAAAAAAAAGAAAAAAAAAAAAAACTAAAGAAGTAAAGAAAGAAATATTTTTCATGCCGCTTCAATTAGGCCCCCGGGTGAAGATCATACAGCTTTGAAACTGTTCCGTTTTGACAAAGTTCCAAAGTGCTATGCACATTAGGGAAAACTAGAGTTTGCTGTAATGTAAACTGTTTAACATGCCCACAGAGGTCAAATCTAAATTTTCCCAAGCGTTTGGGTTTGTTTAAACATTAGAACATGGTTTGGTGTCAGTGAATAGGAAAACTTTAATGTTGTGGGTGGGAATCTACCCATCTTTCTTTGTTTAAGTTCCAAAGGCTACTGCAATAAAAATATTCATTTACCAAGGGGGCTATTGTGATAAGCATCCAAAGGCATTATGCATTGGTGTGAAAGAAGCTAGCAGGAATAGACATCAGCATTGTGGGTGAAAAGAAACAAGTCTTCCTTTCTATTTTTCTTTTTTTTTTTTTCCTTTGTAGGAGTTCCAAAGTCCAGTTCTAAATGAGTTTTTTTTCAGGGTGGTCTGGTTATCTGCACACCCATATTTTTCTGTGTGAATATGAGAGAGCTTGAATAGCTTTGAGAGCTGCTAAGTTAAACCATAACTGTATATTTTGTTTCTGTTTTCCAATCATGGCCTTAAAATCAGTGTAGACTGTATTTACCTGTAGAGACTGAACCACACACAAGAGATTGCCTGATGTAAACCAATACAGTATTTTTTTAGGGCAGCATCACAAATGAGGTAAACCAGGAGTTGCACTTAAGATATTTTTTTATTGTTGTTAGTTAATAGAGAGCCTCAGACATTTAGCACTAAGCTAATATTGTTAATTAATCATTATGTTTTGAGGTGCCAAAGAGTAGGGAAGAATCATCAGTAGCACACTCCACTGATTTGGTTGTAAGATCATAGCCAGTGTGTTATACATTTAATGGCTTCAGCAGATATTTTTGTACTTTAGAAAATAAACCTTGTGTTTATTCCTTTTTCAGTCTTTTCTGAGTTGTTTGTTTGTTTTCTTTTTTTGGTTTGGTTTGGGTTTTTTTGTTTGTTTGGGGTTTTTTGTTTTGGGGTTTTTTGTTTTGTTTTGTTTTCTCTGTATTTTTGGGGGTTTTGTTTGTTTGTTTGTTTTTAGGTTTTTTTGTTTGTTTGTTTTTAACTAGGAGTTAAACTTAGTTTGTTTGTTTGTTTGTTTGTTTGTTTTAGTTTATTATACCAAAAGTGAATTACATCTTTTTTGTCCATAAATTTATCAAAATTCAGATGTCTTGCTGATTAGAGCGTGGGAAAAAGAGAAATTCTCCATGTTGTGTGGAATGCCAATATCTGTGTTGAAATACGTACAAAAGAAGACTCTGTTCACCTGGCACCTGCTCTGGTACCAAAGGGGTACATTCACAATATTTCAGCTCGAAGCACCCAATTACAGAATCATAGAATAGTTGGGATTGGAAGGGACTTTTGGAGATGATCCAGTCCAAACCCCTCAGCCAAGGCAAGGTCACCTGGAGCAGGTGACACAGGAATGTGTCCAGGTGGCTTTGGAATGTGTCCACAGAGGGAGACTCCAAGTTAAAGCAGTCTACTGGAGGTATGCAAACTCACCTGGCCAGATGGACTTGTCTACCTTTCCTTATGGTTCTCCATACACTGGGTGTAGAAAACTGAGGTTCTTCAGAGACAGCTCAGAGCATTTAGAAAAACTCCTTAAAAAAAAAAAAAAAAAAAAAAAAAAAAAAAAAAAAAAAAAAAAAAAAAAAAAAAAAAAAAAGATGTTTCCTACCAGTGTGAGAATAACCTAGACCCAAAAGTGCAATGGATAGTTACAGTTTTATAAGAATTATGATTCCTTACCCCAGTGACCATTCCATGCAAATGGACAGCTCATTAGCTCCATGTTTTTCACCACTGCTGTTAAAAAAAAAACAAACCCAAACAACAAAAACCAGAAAAGCAGCCAAACCCCACCTGAAATTCCCTAAAAAAGTCACCCCAGCAACTGGGGGAAATCCCCATCCAAGCCTGGTTTTGCTATCTGCAGAGGCACTCTGGGAATGGTGCTCAGGAAGACAGAGAAGGTTTAATGTTCTCCCATAAGTCTGTACATAAATTATGGCTCATTGTTGACAGGTGTCGGAAATGTAAAAAGTCAGAATGTTAAAAATTAGTGGCTGATTTGTTTTGTTTTATTATATTACCCAGTTGTCAGATTGCTGGCACAAGTGTAGTGAACTTTGTAGTCTTTTCCCTGCAACGTTCTGGCCATGTGAGATACCTGGAGGTGCAAATTCCTGTACTCAGACCAATTCACCTCCCTGCACTCTCCCTTTAACCAGGGCTGTGAGATCCCAGTTCAGCACATGAAAGGGAAATCCTGGCTGTGAGATCCCAGTTCAGCACATGAAAGGGAAATCCTAACCTAAATAAAACGTGAATACAGAAAAACTTGCAATATCCTTTACCTGATTTAATTTCTTAGTGGAAGAACAGGGCCACATAGAAAACTAATTTCTATGACTAGTTTGGACATGAGCAGTGTGTTTCCTACACTGGTCTGAATTCTTTCCAAGTTATTAGCACCTGAAATTCACCACCATCCAAAAAAGCAGCACAGAGGTCTCCAGGAGAAAAGTTTCTTTTTTATTTGGTCTTTTAAATATGGTTTCTACATTGAACATTGAATGTTTTGCCTCCTAGGTAAATGCTGGTTTTCCAAATTTGAATGCATAAATGGAGTCTTGTCTCCCAAACATCTTTTATAGTGCTGTCCCTGAAAATTTCTTGAAATGCAGTTTGGGAGATAAAAGTTTCCTATAAAATATGACAATTGTTCATATGAATACAGGTTTTTAATTGATGGAGAGGGAGCATAAATACTCTGCTTACAACTGCAGAATCAGGAAAATGAAAACAGCTGGGGTAGATTTTGGTACATGTAAACAGAGCTCAGATGCACCTTATGTAGCTTTAATTTTAAAACAGTTTTTCCTAGAAATGTAATGGTTACATAGGAGTGTGTGGCCCTTTCCAGTAGTAACGTGTTGATGTTCTTTTGGTCTCCTCCTCCAGATAAGAAACGGGGCATCTGTTTCTTCAATACAAAAGGAAATAATTTAAGCTTTTATTAGGAAATAGAAATATAAAGATGATCATCTCTGGAGAGCTCCACAGACATTCTTTGTTCTGCATCCACGTATCTGCTCTGTGACTCATAGATAGCATAGATTCAGATCTTGGTCCCCATGGAAAAAGAGAGCTCTTAGATACTATCCCCTGACACTATCAAAATGCAAAAGCCAGCTGATGATGGGAATGGTATCCAGATTGGAATTCTGAGGTTTAGCCCTGAATAAAGAGCATAGCTTTGACCAAGTTTCAAAATGTCTTCTGTGGCTCTGCTCACTTGCACATAAAATATGACACTGTCTTACATAAGTGACAAATGGCATGCATTCACTGAATTTTAGCAGGAGAAGACACAAAAGGATACTTTGGAATTTTTATACATATAAAAAAGATGGATCATCATCAGACAAATGCAAATCCCAACTGCCCTGTGCTTTGAGACCTGTAGATGCAAAAGGTAAAAGTTAAATTCCAATGACCATCTCTTCACAAAAGTGTATTTGAGAAGTGGGGGAGAATTCAAAAGACAGCACATGTTCAAAATTAAGAACTCCTGTAGACTGAGCTTTGTTATCAGCAGGATGATGTAATGAATTAATGAGCTGCAGACACATGCAGATTTGTTTTGTTATTCAAACTTCAGCTTCCAAAACGTGGGATTAAAGAAGCCATGTTTCAGTTCTTGAAATAAGGGGTCTCATTTCTCTGTGAGGTAAACACCAGGCAGCCAACTTGTCACAATGCAGTTATTGCAGAGAAGGGAATATTGCAGCTTTCTGCCCCTCCAGACTCCCATCCATTTTGCTCAGACATGCAATTGCCTCTTACCCAGTAAGTGGGAATACACTGCAGTGACTCACACAAGAACTGCAGACTGACTCAACAACACTTTGTAGAGCCCTTTTCGAGGCTGACTTACTGCTTTTACCTTTAGGCATGTGTCCCTGAGTCCCAAACTCATGTGGGATTGTGTAAACATATCAACTTTTTGTTCAATAAATAAATAAATAAATAAATTGCTTGTTCTGGTGGCTGGGAAAAGACAGAAAGCTTGACCACATGAGTTATACAGAACCAGTGCATGGAAACTACCTGGATTTACAGGGAGGTTGGAGGCTTGGGAAAGAAAGCTGCCTCAGGCATGATGAGTAGAGTGTAGTTTGTTTGAGGTAGCTGGATTAGAATTTGTAGTACCATGGAGTTCCAGAGGACATGGTACTTCTGTTCTTAAAGATCCCAATTTTCTACAGAATGAAGTGTTTGCATGTAAAAAACAGGTTTGGAGAATCAGAAAACTTGTAATGAATCAAAATTTGACATCCTAATGAGTTAAAAGACACAATGTCTTTTAAGAAAGAAACATCAACCCCTCACTTACTTCACATGAAAGGGAGCTCTTTTCCATTAAATTCACAAGCACTATACGCAGTTCCGTAAAAATATTTTTATTAAAATTATAGGTAATACGCCAAATTTATTTAGAATCTGAATTCTTTAGCATGTTATACCTTGAACGGAGCCCAGCTCCATGGCAGGGGTTGGAATCTTCCCCACATGATGCTGAAACAACGAGTTGAAAATCACAGAAATGGTGATTTTCTCCAGTCTGCACAATCTGTGGGATTTTCCATGTCTTAGAAGAATATTAATCAATGTCATAACTCTACCAGGAAGAAATACTAGAAAGTTTGCATGACAAAATGTATTTCTTATCTGAGAAGCTCCAATTGACTTCAGGAATATCTAGAAAGATTACTCGTTCTCACTAAGTCTGATGGTGAAATTCTGATCTTGATGACTGAGAAAATACCAATATCTACTATCAGTCATTTCACACCTTTACAATTTACCTTCATATTTTAAGATCTCTGGTCCATTTTCATATTACCCCATGTGTGTAAACAGTAGTAAAGAGCATTTTTTCCCAATTTCTCTGTTTAAACTCACACGTAACCAAGTAACTCCAGGGTGTGACTGACCCAATTGAGATTTAGCTCCATCGACCCTAAGTGAGGCTCCATTTTACAGCAGCTCCTCCATTCAGCTGGATGGGCTGAATCAGTCAATGAACAAGTTTAATCTTGTTTCACAGAAGTCACTATGTTTTCAGCTCTCCTTGCTGCTTTAATTTTTAGCATCTGTAAAAAACAATTAATGCACAGGTTTTCCTTTTCAGCCTCCAGATGTGACACAAATAGAAGTTGTAATGACACTCCTCATTTTCTGCTGTTGATGTTGCAAAGCAGATGTTTTTCTCTTGTCAGATTAGCACAACTTACATATAAATAAGGAACTGAAGAAGAATGTTACGACTAAAAGTGAACCCTGCTATTCTTATCGCCCTCATCTTCCTCCCAGCTACCCTCTTGTGATACCATGGCCTCCTACACTGATGAATACTGCAGGAGCAGAGAGGTGGGTATTAAGGGTGTATGCTTAGCTTTTCTGAGGTCAAGGGCTGTTTTCACAACAACTTCAGTAGACCCAGAGTCATTTTGTGGAATAAATTGGCATCAGTCCTGCATATGGTTACAAACTAATATATCACACCTCCCACTCAAATACAATTAAGGTTGATTCTGTATGACACAACAATCCCTTCCTCTGAACATCATCAAGGCTCTAAAAGTATAGATGTGACTCTGGATGGCAAGGACATGGGGAGGACTCTGCAGAGATCAAATGAGAAATGAAACAAACACTCCTGGAAAATCTCTGTTTGAATGAATGGACAGAATTATTGAACTATCATCTTATCTTTTATCCATGGTAACACAAATGAACCCAATAGAAATTATTATTATTTTCATAGTCATCATCATTTTCAGCATCATCATCATCATCTGTACAAAGTACTAACCCAATATAGAAAAAATGTTGAGAGGAGAATTGGAGTTGCTTTTTTGATTTTTTGACCCAAAAATCAAAACCCTCTAGATTTCATCTTGCTTCCATCATTAAAAACGAAGGAACATCTTTGGGTTTCTTGTTTGTTTGTTTTTTGATTTAGTTTTCATTTCAGTTAAAGCTTTGCTTAATTAAGGACCATAGACTTTAGCCCACCACTTACAATGTGCAAAGCCAATGCATGTTTACTGTGTGATGTTGGTAATTTTCATTAGAGAACAAAGGAGCCTCATTCTGTAGAGATATGGTGATACTGCCATGAGTAAAACCCTGCATGGAAATTACCAAATTTGGATATTAACAACATAACAGCTCTCAAAAGAAGGGAAATTAATTTGTGCTATTTTTCACAAGATAGAGAAAAATCATCCTAAAATGTAAGCAAAGTTGATCTCACAGGGCATGTTTTCCTCTGTCTGTAGTGTCAATTCCCTCTGATATATTTTTTTTTCTCCAGTTACCAGATTCAATAGCAACAGGGGCAGCAGATGCCACCCGGCCAACAGCAACTCTGAGAACAAAAATGTACATCAGTAAAACTACACACAGCAAATTACAAAGCCATGCATACAATCATGTCCCAACAAACATAAGGAAGGCAGAATTTTAAAATTCTAATTCACCATGCCATGAAAAATATAAAACAATTGGGTTTTTTTCCTTTACAGTGCAGTTTTCTGATTGAGAAGGAACAATGTGCAGTGTTTCCCACAAGAGCTGTATTAGAGATAATGTCTCCATGTAAAAAGAAAGCACAGGAAAATAATTTGTTTCAATTACACAAATCTGCACCTCTAAATTTCTAAATTATTCACTGCTTTAATTTTCAAAAACATGTCCAATTATGTTATATGGATATCAGATTTTTATATTCCAAATAAAAACTCATAAACTGTGGCTATACATTATCATTGAGACGCCAGTGAGAGATAAACAGCAAGATTGGTCTAGGAATCATACTTGAACTAATAACAGAACCCCTCTATCTGAAATCTTTATCCTGACTTTTTTTCCCCCTCCAGCTGAGGCTACAGGATTATCATCATTCCTGCTAACAAAATAACAAAGTAAATAAATAAATAAATAAATTTTTGTTTATGCTGTTGTCTGCTGTTTTTTTACCTAGGAGAACTTGGGAGTGCTGGAAACTGCTTCAGGAAACTCATGCCATCTGACCTTATTCCGTGTGCTCCCTCATGTGAGCTGGAACAAAGGAATGGGCTGGGTGGAATTAAAGAGGGGAGTGTGTGTGTGCATGTGTGTGGTGCATGTGTGCCTGTGTGTATAAAGAAGTGGTGATCAGACGTTACTGATAAGAGAAGCCAGTGGTGCTTCTGGGTGATGTGTGTATTCAACTCCAGGCTGACTCCTCTTATGCTAATACAGCCAATTTCCTCTTTTATTTCATTTCTGGAGCCTGAATCGGTGATCTCTGATAAGGTTCCCAAGGATACCGCCTTCACTCACAAATGGGCAGGCAAAGGGGGGGCAGGTGACGGAGACGTGTAACTCGCAGAGAGCACCAGTGGATGAATAATTTAAAACTCCACCCGGAGATTTGAGGCAAAACCGAGAGATAAGAGACACCACAGGGTCTTCTCTGTTTATTCAGAGCTTCATCTTCCAATGACAGGTGACCTCCGAGGTCAAGGGCATTATGGGAAATGGAGCCAAGAGTGGGAAAAGGTACCACATCCCACAAGGAAGTCATGATTCACTTGGTGTCAAATGAAAAATTGATCCTTTTCCCCGCTCTTTGCTATTTTTCTCTCTCCTGGTTTTCACGGGGAGACTTTGGGCCCAGGGCTGACACGAGTCTGAGTAGCGAGAGTAGATCCAGAGCAAAATGGCTGGTAGTGATGGGATTGCACCAGTGTGAAACTGGTGCAAGATAAGGATCAGAACCTTTGTCTGAGCAGCCTGTTGTCTGTGTCTGTACACAGGGAGTCTGCTCTGCTAGCAGTTCTATCAAATCAGATATGTATAAAGGCAATACCTCAGAAACATCACAGGCTCAGTCCACGCCATGTAAATTGTTGTTTTTCACTGGAGCGACCTGAATCTGTATCCACTCAGAAGCTGCCTTCATGTTTTTAAACAAAACACTCCCTCCCAACAGTTTTAAACCTTAATTTCATTTATTTTATGTTGGCCTGAAAGTATTTACTGACATGGTTTTACCTGGTGTTTGGTAAAGATGCTGAAACAGCTGAAAAATGCTCAAGAAACACCTGGTCTTTCCTAGGCATTATGCAAAAGACAAGGCACATTCACAAGCTCTGGCTCTTTTTTAAGCCTCTTTTATTTGAGAAATCCTGAACTCAATGCCTCCTTTACAATTAGAAAAACCTGAAACTGTTCACTCTGGTCATATTTATATTGTTAGCTTTAGGATCTTACAAATTCTGACAGTAAGAAGTATTCCTAGAAGAGCTCTGCTCTGCATTATCAAAACCTTCTGCTCGGTCATTCCTATTTGCTTCAATGCAACACAGCCATGACCTCTACAGTGAAAAAAAAGAGGCAAAGTCAAACGTTTCTCAGTGCTGGTTTACATTTCCCTGCCTCTTAAACTGCTGTTTCTGCTTTCCTCTGTTTGAATGTTACCCATGTTTTCATTCCTGAGCAAGCACATACCTTTTATCTTTGTAGATAAACATGAAAACATACTAAGGTCACTGCCCGGTGAGAAGTTAAGGTTTTGCGTGACTGCCACCCGCGTGTACCCTGCAAGCGCTCCCCTTCCAACTCCCCCACTCCCATTGCCAGCCAGTCCCACCTCAGAAATGTTTCTTGTAGGCTTTTGGAAGTGTTTGGACAAGTCCTGGGGCTGACTCACATCACACCTCGCTCCCAAGTTAACCCAAGCCAAGCAGAGCAGTGTGCGGGGCGGCACAACCTGCCTGGACTTCTGGGGCGGCTCACGCCCAGCCATCTTGCCCACTCCTTTTCATGTCCTTGTTTTCAGACTCATAGCCTGATGAAACCAATGTGCTCATGAGCCTAAAGCTGAACATCTCACCCACAAAACCCACACCACTGGGAGGGCTTGAAAGAGTTGGGTGAGTCGAACAAGTCTGCTGCTATTTGTGTTCACAACTGATGTTTGTCGTGGGGGTCCTCTGGGGCTCCTCTGGCACAGCCAAAACAGCTTTTGCCTCCTGTGTACCAGTTTGACTGGGTGCAGTCCTCCCAGTCTGAAATGGTGCTGAACTGGGGCAAGTGAGATGGGAATCAGCCCTCCTGGTCTCACAAGGGTGTTTCTCCCTAACCATGAGTAATGGTGGTGGGTAAACAAAATGTTCTCCTTCATGTTGCAAGTGAGAATAGGGAGGTGAGAGATGCAGATACTGACTTCATCTTAAATCATTGCACCCGTTCAGGAGCTTTGTTTTCCTCTGGATAGCACGTCTGAGACTAAATAATCAAATATTATAATGGCCATCTAAGTGTACAGTTTTGTGTCTCAAAACCAACGTATGTGTTTGTACATGTGCATATTGATATATTGTCAAAGTTCAGAGTATTCCAAGAAATTTCACCTAATTAAGGTAGAAAAGTGTACATATCCACATCATGTCTAAAGCAAATGTGTCCTACTTCCAGGTGGGAGTCATAGCCATAAAACCTCTGTTGGTCTTTAGTGCTTAAACTATTTCTCTCAAAGGCAGTATGAGGGTTGAACTTTTGTTTTAAGATGCAGTTACAGTTTATGCTCAAAAATTCACTCATCTTTCCATAGAAGAAAGCAACTAAAGAAAATGCACATACACAATATGGCAGGTACTGGTCCAGTTCCTTCTCCTGTGTCAGAAGGATTCAAACACACACATAGAGACTGTTCTGGCTTGGTTCAATATTTGGAAAAAAGTTAAATTTTTCCTTCAAAGAGAGAAGGAAATGCATTTTTCGCCATTACCAAAAGAAAGAATCTCTAGCTGCTGAAGCAAGGCTCAGAATTTTATCCACCTCCTCAAAAAGGTGTCCTGATGAGTCTGAAGCTCCTCAACTATTTCTTGTGTGGTTAAACCACCTCAAAAGGTGCCTGAATTGATGGAACCTGTCATCTGGAAGTTAAATAATTTTTGAGAGAGGAATTACATGTACAGTCCATTATATGAAGCATTTCTTGAAATGAGCTGAATTGCTCAGATTTTTTTTTGAGAGAAAAAGGATGATGCCACCATATTTTTTAAGCAATGTCATGGTCAGTGCCATGTTTTGCAGATTTGTTCTAAAGATGGTAAAAGGACATTTAAAATACTACATTCCCTGGGGAATGGGGAACAGGCAGGGTTTAGATGACAAATCCTAGCAGGACCAAAGTCTGAACTAAAGAAGTGTTTAGCAGTGAGATGAATAAAAATTTTTATTTGGAGGACAGAGAACACAATTCTGTGTCTCATGAAACAAAAATTAGACTTGATACATCATAGTATAACCATTTTTTCAGCCTCTTTATTTTTTTCTAGTTTTGAAGATAAAATGCTTTCTTAGTAAGGATGCTTCAGTTTTGAAGCTGTGATTTGCTAGATATTAAGTAGTAACAGCTCTTCAAAATGAAAGATAGTCTCTATTCATTTTGGGCGGAGAAACACAGTGATGTTACAGAATTTTGAATCAAATCTGAAATGATGCATTCAGGGAAGCATTCTTCATAATTTTGAGGAAAGAAAGAAGCATTTATGACAATGCTTTTTCTTTTAGTTGTTCACAAATCAAACAAAAAAAGAAAAAAAAGTTAAGTGGAAACCTAACAGTTTTCACACTAATCCAAGATTTCTTCCCAGTGAACTGACTTCTGTCTCCCTTTACTCCACTCCATCCTGAAACTGATTGAATTAGCTTACTAAAATTTATAAAAGGAAAAAAAAATATCATCATGCTGTTTGGAATCTGTCATTTACAATTTCCTCATTATCCACACACTCTAAACTTCAGAAAAATGCATTCTGATTCATTTCTGAGCAACTGCCAATGGGGAAAAAAATGTTCCAGATGTTATTCAGTCCTGCTTTTTTTACCACACTGCAGTGCAGACTGATGTGGGACTTCCATTGCTGAATGAAAGGATGGATCAACCTGATAACATGAAAAATGGAACCGAAGGAAATACAGAGAATCTGGGTAATTTTTGTTGAGTTTTTTTTTAAGTCTTCCTTTTTTTTAATGCCACCAAATATCCCTTCTTCCAGATGATGGCTAGTACAGGAAATTAAAGTGTGAAGAGACTGGATACAAGACTGGACTGGTTCAACGAGGTTATTCATAGCTCTGTAATAAGTGTTGATGGCTAAATCTTGGACCCATTAAAATCAATGTCAGGCTCAGTGATGGACTAAATTGCTACAGTTTTCTGTCTCTGGCAATCATATTCTGCATTTCTTAAAAATAGAAAGAGGAAGGACTGTAGACATTAAGTAATAGAAAGATGACTGTGCATCAACTTCACTATGCAGCAGGTAGGAGTAGGGCTCCTGAACCCCACAGGCAGGCTCCAGTCAGAAGACAGACTCAGCTTTTACTGCTGAACAGACCTTTCAGTCATACAAAATTGGTTCACTGAGGGAAGGAGATGATTTATAAAATGAAGGGCCCCAAAAGGAGCATAAAAGTGAAATTAAAGGTTATACCACATAATAGTGATTCCTTTTGAGTCCCTCTCCCGCCGAGGAACAGTAGCAGGAAATAATGTTAAATTCTTTTCTTTCTTTTGCATCAGTTTTACACTGACCTAATACCATTCAGTTTGGTAGAGCTACTCCTGATTTATGATGAGGTAAATGAAAGCAGAGTCAGACCCCAAAGGAACATAATATAGACCACCTGTTTCAAGAGAACAACTGGGTTAAGAAGTGACTTATAGACTGTACATATAAGAAGCATGTGAAAAGGGCATGGAGGGAGTAACAAAAGCCTACAATTATCCAGGACTAGACTGGATTACATTAAGTGGAGGAAATAAGGTTGGCAGTATGTTTGTGGATCTGGGACAGGATTGCTTCCTAATTCAATCTGTGTGCCACGACCAACCAGGAAGGAAACCATATTAAAGTTGTGATTAAGCACTGAAGGGGCATGATTGAATACTTTCCTTCCCCTTCAGAGGTAGGGGGCACTCAAAGATCATAAGCTCAAAAGCTCAAGAACAAACTAAACTGAGAAGCTGGAGTTAGGAAAAAAGACTCAGTTGCTGAATTTGGGGAGATTAATATAGGAAATACGTGCTGCATACAGGATTGTTAAACATGTGTGTTTGGCTTCTGTTGTCAAGGTGATTACACGCCTTGACACCACTAAAAACAACCCCTTGCAAACTCATAGACTGTAGCAACTTCTCCAGTTTGTTTATAATAAAAGTAAAATCCATAAAGAAGGCTGAAAACCAAAATAAAACAAATAAAGCCTCATCTACACTCAACAGCTTTATAGGGAGAGCTGTACTAACAACACTTTCTTTATGAGGACACTGCTTATACTGGCAAAAATTGACTTTTTGCTGGAATGACTTATACTGGCTCAGCAAGTGCAATAAGCTATGGAAGAAAAAACAGTGTTTTGCTGCTTTAATATCTACCCTGGAAGAGAGACTCATTATCCTTAACTTTGTCTAACTACTGTTTGATCTCAGATAGTTATCTTGGACACCCTATAGTCAACAGAAAGAGATAGGTATTTCCAGAATAGGAGAATTCCCACTTCTGTTTAATACCAACTTCATGATGGGTTCAGTTTCCTCTAGGGCTTCTGGTTTTCTTCACTGACCTCAGGAATACTGCTGGCCAGCATTAAGTGTGCTGTCTCCTGCCATCAAGCTTTTCACGTGGCTGTGCTCTGCAGGGCTTTTACAGGTGCCCAAAGTTCTTGTGAAGGAGCAGGTGTGACAACCAGATTGGGTTCTGTAAGTGGTAGGATTACATGGCTGTGGCCAGTTCCTGGGCTAATTAACCAGTTCCTCTGGTGGTGTTTCATGGCAATGTGGTTCCACTGCTTTGGGGTCCTGAGCTGATCCCAGTGTCAGGAAATCTCTGCATGGTTCTGCTTAACACAGTCAGATCCTGCCAGCAGATAAATAACTAAACAACAGCAGTGGAAAACATCCCTGTGGACAAGATGTTGTGGGGTTTTTTATGAGGACCTGTCTTAAGACGCTGATTGTGTCCTGGTTTGAATTCATCTGCTCCAGAGACCAGGTTCAGAGATCAGGCTTCTATTTAGGAGGTGAGAATCAGCCTTATGGACACTAAAGAAACCCTCAAACCACCCCCTTCCCTTCTTACAGGCTGCTTCGATTGGGGAAAAAGTAAATGTTGTGACTTGAAAGAATTGGACTGTGGATATCAACTTGTGGTTTTGACAGGACTGTAATGTTTGGATAAATAAACAAGGAATACAGCTTTTTTTCAGTGGTTGTGTTTTATGAGTAATTGTATCCTAGCCAAAATTTAATTTGAAAAGCTGCCTAATTTCCTTTCAAACTAGAATTTCAATAGGATAAGGTGACAAAGTTTCCAAGGGCTCTTAGAGGATTAAGAGGCACAGTTTCTTTTAAACTCAAGTCCAGGAGCAGAGTACACCTCAGTTTCCAATATGCTTTTAAACTCTTCTCCCAGTATCCTTCCTTGCCTGTGTTACATTATCCAGGGTTTTTCACCACTGTTTTCCATATCACAGTGGCTCCATTAGTGAAGTTTTTTCTAATCATCCAAATTCTCTGAGAACCACTGCTCATTCTTATAGGCCTTTAGATTTGGACTATAGAATCAAAAATGGGCAGGTATTGAGATGGTTAAGCTTCTCCCAAGCTAAGCCAGCCTCGTTGCAATAACTTTGCTTTCAAAGTAAGATAATGATTTCTGTCCCATCTGCAGTCCACACATTACTTCTGATTTCCTCCTTTTCCTTTGGTTCCCAGATTTCACAAGGAAAATAAAGTGGCAGATTGGGACTATGAAAAATGGATGGGGGTGGACTGGAGGCAGTGAAGGGAGGAAAGATTAGTAAAATGTCAGTACACAGAAGTGGAGAGACATAAAAAAAACTTACCAAAGAAGGCCAGAAGCAGTAGAGGGAATTGAAAAAATAAATAAAGAAAAATAATACATAAAAGAGGGAGCTAATTTGAAAATGAGTCAGCAAGACTCATGGACAAGTGTGGGAGAATCTGTGACAAACGAGACTGACTTTTGGCAAGAGTTTCAATTAATTCTCCACAGCATTAAAAGATGTGAAAAATCAGATATCTGAGAATATCACAGGACTCTTTAAAGGGTAGTAGTAGTCATTTGTCCCCTTACTAAGTACTTATTAATCAAATATTTGGATTTATTACACAAGCAACTAGATGAAATATGATAGTTTGTGCTTTAAGGGAAGTGAAGTTGCATCATCTTATGGTCCTTTCTGCTCTAAAATCTTTGTTTCTATCGACCTGAGGTTTTCACTGGCAGATACATTTATTAAGCATCAGTTCATTAACCTGTTTAACGTGTCTCCGTCTTCAGTCTGGAAAACTGTATTGGTAACAACATCTTTAAGCAAGTGCTTGACCAGCTTTCTGGATTAGGTTGTGGACAGTATGCTTTAACACTAAAGTGAGATCAAAGTCTTCAAAATAAACATTTCACAGGCAGAAATTGCTGTGTATGTTTAGACTTGGTGGCATTTTAAGTAGTTTCTCCTGTCAGGAAAAGCTTTAGCCATAGTGTATATTATGTGTAACACAAAATATCAATTACTGGAAGCTCTATGTTCCCTTCCCACTGGGGAACTCAAGAGGAAAAAAAAAAAAAAAAAAAAGAAAAATAGATTTTTCATTCATTTGTTGCCTTTTACCTAAAGAAATAATTATTTTCTACATGTTTTAGAAAATTGTCACTGTGGTTCCATAAAGGAGACATGAACAAAGAGTCTTCTGTAAAAGAAGATGAAGCCAGAAAAATGAATGGAATCATAGAGTCGTTAAAGCTTTGAAATGCATCTTAGATTGTCAAGTCCAAGCATTAACACAACACTGCCAGGTCCACCACTGAGCCATGCCCTGAGGCACCAGATCCACATGGGTTTTGAACACTTCCAGGGACAGTGATTCTACCACTTTGCTTATAACTCCATGTGAGCACAGAGGAGCTGCATTGGTTCTCCAGAAATGCTCTTATCTGTGGCATATCCAAAGTAGAAAGTGAACCCTCTGATCCGTCTGATTCGTCTAGTACCATGAAATCCACACAACTCTTCCCATCCAACATATATATCCATACATGGCTCCATATGCCATACATTGCTCCATATGTGTAAATGCTTCAGGTCAAACAGTCTTGAAATTATGCGGGATATTTCATACATCCCACCAATATTTCCAAATATAAACATAGCCAGGCCAAAAATATGCAAGTTCATTCTCATGTCTATTCACTTTCTATTGTCCTTGGCCACATGTTATAATCAGAATGTCAGGCATTGCAGAAAGCAATATGTATAAATATAAATTAAATCTTAAAATCCCTAAGATGGGCTGACAAATCAGGACTTGGGCATATGTTTCTCTGCTCAATTTTATTTCATTTTACATGACTTTTTCCTTCTCTACAGCTATATTTTCAGCTGATTCAAATGTAGTTAACAATGAAATGACATTTTTTTGCAAATTTCACCATATCTGAAGTCATCAACAGCTAATACAGGATTATATTTTATGTGACGTATTTTTAAACTTGTGACAAAACCACAAGGATGAGACACTTTTTAGAAATTTATTTAAATGATTTTTTAGAAAAAAATTATTTTAATGGAAATTCAAATTTCCACCTCCTTGTGTACTTGTACAAGTCAGGATTCACAAAAGTTAAGAATCTGATAAGGTTAGCAAGATTGGAATAGAGTTGTGCTGAGGTCTACTGCTTTGTTTTCCTGTGTGTTCATTTCCATTGCAATTATGGTGCATGGAGTTTTAAGCCTCAATTTTTCTTTGAAAGGCAAAAAGAGGTTATTCCAAAATTTAAACCCAAATATAATCTATACATAAAAATACACAGACATCCAAAGTGAAAATTTCTTAATTCCCTTGTTCTCAGTCTTTACTGTTGTGAATTACAGGAAACTACTCATACATATTAGTATAGGATGAAGAAGTCCTATACCTGCCATTAACACAAAACTCTTTGATGAAGTATTTTAAGACCTGGGGACAAAAAAGGACCTCATCATGATCTTTGGGGCAAAAAAAAAAAGAGCCAAAAACCAAGTCTGGGTGCTGCACCAATGTAGGACGTGCATAGCATACTAAAATATTTTAAAATGTCTTGCAAAAATGGAATTTTGATATTGATTTCATTACATCAACACAATTTAAAATTAATTGTCTGGTTGAACTATGGCAGTGTTAGCACACATGACAAAATATAGATCATATTTATATCTTCTTAATTGCAGAGTCCTGTCAAAATTCCTCTAGGGAATTTTGGTAACGATATTAGTCATAGGCAGAAACTATCCCAGAGGTTATTCAAAATACTTGGCTCACCATGTTGCAGCTAGTATTGACCTGGTATTCTTAAAGTTTGTAGTTTATCAGCCCAATCTCCCTTTCTATCAGTTGATCTATAGAACACATTTAGGCTATTTCTCATATTCAGTGTAGTTTCTTAAATTTCTTTCACTTCTAATTGTGAAATGTATGTGTAATTAATGCGTTGCCTGTAATTCATTCTCAATCTCACCACTTGCCTACAGGGAGGCAAATAATTGCCACAGAACATTCTGGTTTTGTACAGACATATGCAACTTTTTATTTGAGAATTCAAGTGGAGATGCACCTGGTCTGAACAGAAAAGAGAGGAATATTTGGGATAGTCTGTTGAACACCCCAGAGTATCTGACTGTTTTCCAAAGGAATTCTGTGTGCTGTACAAACAAGCTTCTTTTATGGTTTCTGCAAAATGCTGCCAGAGGACAAACCTTATTGATCATAGCAAACAGGAGTGAGGTACTATTGGACTCAGGGTTTTTATCATGTTCATTAGAATGATTTTTCTTATTTCTTCAGAGTGCTAAATATCTTTCTGGGGGGACATTACACATTTAATTTTTTTCTCAAGAACAAACCAAAGCAAACCTACCTGGCTTTGAATACCGCAGAGGGTGGACTGGATATGTATCAAAACCAAGCCTCTCAAAACAGGAATAGCTGAGAACTAAAATGTATTCTAAATATTTAAACTGTCATCATTTCTCACACAGGTAAGTGTTTATAAAACCATCATAAAGGCCTTGAAATATTTCTCCAACAACATGCTCATCCTGATTATTCTATCCATAATACAGAGTGTTTGTCTGGCAAGCATGGGGTGTATTATCAAGCCGGAGGTGCTCTCACTCCTCAGAGTTGATTCAGAAATCTCTCATAAGCTCACACCCAGAATCACACCTAACTTAAGGCATTTAGTACCTGAATTAGCAGATGTCACACCAAATTCCCTATCAGTCTCTGGGGAAAATGGACAAACTTTAAGATTGTTCAGATTTCAATGAGATTCCGCTTTCTTCTGCAGGTGTTTATGATTGTTGTTACTTTGCTTTTTCTCAGGCAACTTCAAAACTAGGTAGCTCTACTAGAAACAGAACCTGAGCCCTGTCTATAATTTATATTTTGGTGACTTCCCATGCTATAAAAACCTCAGTCATTCCAAATACATGATTAGGAGGTAAATGCAGCTCCTAAACATCAGAAGCTTCATCACTTGGAAAGACATTATGACAGCAGCACTGCTAAAATCAAATGAGCTTCTCAGTCCATATGGCATCTGGGGTCAAATTCATGAGCAAAACAATTCCGTCTGAACTGATCTGGATGTTTCACAGCTGCTCTGCCTCTTTGCCACAAAGCAAGCAGAGTGCTCCAGAGAATCTGATGCCGACTGTAAATCCTGTAAATACGACATAGCCCAGAGGGTCAAATTCATCCCTGATTAAGACACATTAACTTTTTTTCATTGGCTCGTGTCACTTGTTTTATAACTTTGCAGCGGTGTCAGCTTTGTTTAGGATGTGTAATGGTAGGAAAACGGTATGAAATATGCTGATCCATCAGATTTACAGAGGGTTTATGCTCACACGACTAGTAAGCAAGAGATAAATCAAGCTGCTAACGACTAAATGTTTTCTCCAGGAAACAACTTCTCACAATTTGATCACTTACACTATGCAAAATACACCACAGCCAGCTACTTTATCCAGCATCCTCTTGATTTAGTCATAATTTTTAATTGTCACATTGTAGGCTACTCCCCCCCTTATTTCATATTCAGCTTTTTCTGTTCCTACAATGGGAAATAATTTTTTTCCCTGTGTCTATTTGTGTTCCTTTTCCTAAGTGGAGATTGGTTTAATAATGGGCAAGGACTCGGATTCTTCATAAAAGCACTAAAATATATTAATCACTTCACTTTTGTCTGTGGAAGGAGAGGCAGGAAAGGGAGAAAGCTTTGTATGAAAATGATTAAATTGGGATTGTTTGAACTCATTATTGGAATTATTGAGCTTTCTGTTAACTTGAAAGAAAAGTTCAGATCAATTATATGCACTCACTACATGTTCTTATTTTTCTAATAGCCTAAAGATAGAAATGGGATTTCTTGCATACAATTGCAGTAGAGGCATAAAAGACACATTTATTTCTACAGCAGAAGAGAGCAGAAGGAACAAGTCTGATTGCCATATCTTAGTTTTTCCATAGAAGAGAAAAAAGTCAAAATCTCCAACCCAGCCCCATGTAGATGCCCCATTCAAGTCCTGAGCAATACTTCAGCTCTCTTGAGGTGACACATGTGTGCTGTAGAAGTCTGGTTCCAGGGTGAGATGTGTTTTCTGTGATATGGTGGAGGAAGGTTTTTTCCCATCCATATGCAGTAGCCCATGGTACCACTGGATGGCAATGGTTACATTTGTCACTGGCACTTTTAACTCAACTCCAGTCACTGTGATCTTCTGTACAAAAAAATTGCAGCGTTGAGGACCTGGTTTTCTTTCAGCAGAGCTATTGAGAACTTTTCCATTGCTGTCTGCCAGAGCAAGATTAGACTTCATATCTTTTAAAGAATGGATAAGTACTGCCCAGATTTCTCCCATGTTCTTACTCTTTGCAGTCTAGGTAGAGACCCTCACAGAATGGGTTTTAGGCTTCTGAGCTTCGGCAACTTGCATCCTATATGTGAGGTGGAACAGACTTTGGGCTGCTCTAAGATTGTGAGAGGGCAGGAGAGGAGAGCTTGCATGTCACTGTCACCTCCTCACGTGTCTCACCATGTCCAGACTCTGTATTAGAGAATCACAGAATCATGAAATGGTTTGGGTTGTAAAGGACCTTGAAGGTCATTCCAACACCCACTGTCATGAGGAGGACCTCTTCCACTAGATCAGACCTTTGAAGGATCTGCCTGTGCTGTTCTGTGTCAGCAGCAGCAGCTTTCCTTCCCCACAACAGGAACTTGCCAGTGTCTGCTGTTCATCCCACATGAGTAACACAAGAGGGAAGAGCTGTGTTCAACAGCTTAGTCTATAGCCTATACAGGAAAGAATTACCAACATCTTCCTTTTTCTTAATCTTTTCTTCCTGTTCAAATGAGTGAATGCAGCAAATAAACATCAGTTCTGCATGAAGGTTTTCCATGTTTAATTAATTTTTCTTCTGAACTGTGCAGTGATACAGCCAATATGTTTGCAAATTTATGTGCTCAGTTTGGCACCAAGAGGGCAAATAGTGTAACCTCTGTGATGGACCTGAAATTTATTGAGTTTTTAGATTCATGCAGCTGGCAAGCAGCAATTTGCAGACACCAGTGCAGAGACAGAGATGCTCATATGAGTTTTGTGTAGCAGTGGTGGGAGCTCAACCAACAACCATTCTTACAAACCTCAGCATATCATGTTTATGACTGAGGTTATTGTTTGCTACTGATGTCTCACTTGTCTGGTCACAAACAGATATTTGTATTTCTTATCAGGAAAGATCGGTGTTGTCACTTCAAAATTCAAACAAAATTGATCATATATGAACATTATACATCCTATTTTGCTGTGATGGTGTTTTAGGTCTTCTACTGTTTATTAGGGAGAATATCAGCTGCGCATATCAACAAATCTGTTGAGAATCTTCGTTAATCTAAACGTGTAATACCCACCTCCCTCAATGTGTCCTCACAGGGCAAGAACACCAGCTCACAACCATCTTGGAGACCTTCTAACAAATTGCTCCAGTCTATCAATGTCTGGCTTTATTTTAAAACTGTACATTGGAAATATTTTTCATGATGGAAATGTGTTTCAGTTTTGACCTACATACCACTGGGAAGAATTGAGATCCTTCCTTGAATCCTTCATATTTGGGGCTGAGCCTAAATCTGGACTGAAGGCACAGACACGGGGTTGTTTATTTTTGTGTCCTGTGTGGAAATGTGAAACACTCAGAGCTGAGGAAGTGAAGTTATGAGGTAGCCTTTAACATGAGAATGGGAAAAAGGCTAAGGAGAGATGATGTAATTCACCATCTTTTTAAATCAGCAGGAATCACCTTCCTGCACTGCTCAAATTGATGCCTCAAAGAAAATTCTGGGGTACCATTCTGGAAACTGCAGATAAAAGACTTCACTACTGTGGAAATGAGCTCATCTCAGAAGTGGAAATGGCCACTGAGAGAAAATTGCTCATGGCTTTCACCTCTCACTCTCAGACAGAAAGTATGCACAGTTTGTAACTGGAGAAAATGTTAGAGCTTCCATAGCTCACTGGGGAAGCCATGTAATCTAAATTTAGGAAAATGCCTTGGGAACTTCTGCATGAGAATGACCTGTCTAAAACCCCCTGACTGTTAATGGGGAGATAAAGGCCTTCAGGGGTGTAGTTCACTTCATCCCAAGGTGGGTATTTAGGCATCATACTTTTAACCCTACTCTGTAAAATCTTACACTTTTATTGTAGGGAGAGCACGGGGAGTACCTTTTGTGTCTTAGAGATTTTAAGGACCTTTAACAGATACACAATTTAATGATAATTCATCTGCTCCATAAAATCAGGAGCTGGATACACAGAAAAATAGAAGAGTGTGAGAATTGCGTGGATATCAGAAGTCAAGAGGAATAGATAAGACATGTGGAAAGACAGGAGGAAAAACTTGATGATGGGAAGAATGAATGGAAAAGGTGTATGAGAAATAGACAAAAGTGGTACTTGACCACATCAGTGTCCTCCATTATTTCTTAACTTTGGGGAGTTTTGTGTGTTTGGATTTTTTTAAAAGGTATTTCCTCTTAATCTAGATTTTGAAATGTTTTCCTTAAGTTGCATCAGCAGCTGAATGCAACCTTCTGGTTGCAAACTCCTCCACATACTCACTTTTCCCTCCTCCCACACCCAGGATGTCTGACCTTTCACTGATATCAACTATAAATTAGCTGACCCAGGGCACAACTTAATCACAAGAGCAGGCCCTAAGGAAATGTGCTGCTGAGCAGAATTATGCAAGTTTAAATGTACCTTTTTTTTTTAGTTCACCCAAAATGCAGCTTTACTTGAGGAAAATGTTGTTTGCAACAAAATGGAAGAGGGAGTGATTTCCTTCCAGTTGGAGGAAGTCTATGATGCCATGGGCTGATTTCTCTCAGCCTCCAGCTTCAGTGGAAGATGCACTTGTGATAAATTATTTAACTCCAGCAGATTAGCCATGCAGATTGCCACTTTCAGAATTGGGTCTACTGAAGGTTTGGAAGTATAGAGATGAACAAAATAACACAGTCTAAGTACTCATCTAGGATAATTTTGAATGCTGTCCTTTCAGTGTTGTCCTCACAAGGCTCCATCAGCGTTCACATGACTCTGCCATCATTTCTAGCAGGTTGGGTTCTGTTTAGGTGAACTCTGGGCCTTCATCGTTGTGATTCTAACACAATAGAGTAAAAGATGGGGAAATACTTCCTTTTATTTGTAAGAAAACATCAGAACTCGATTACGATGACTACCATAAGGTGATTTAGGAGGAAGATTTTAGCAAATGGTTCCTCAAGACAATCCAGTCTTTTCCAGTGGGATTCCCATGACAGAACATACTATGTACACTTGGATAACAGCATCTGCCTAATTAACCTGCAAGGTTCTGGTGACAGACTACACAATGTTGTCCCAGTTCTCTCTGCCAGAGAAGGAAGCTCCATCCCTGGCAGTGTCCAAGGCCAGGTTGGATGGGGTCCTCAGCAGCCTGGTCTAGTGAATGGTGTCCCTGTTCATGGCAAGGATATTGGGATGGTCTTGAAAGTCATTTCCAAGCCATTCTATAATTTTATGATACAGAGTCTGGACTACCATGTAATTAACATGCGAGACTCAGCCTGAGTTTGTTGTCTCTTTATTATCCCTTTTCCCAGTTCCAGCTGTCCACATTCCTTCTCCTGGGAGCTAGATTGTGAATGCTGGAGATCTACCAGAGAGGACATTAAATAAACCAGGGTTGCTCTGGAAATGAGGCCAGGTTCCTTTCCCAGAGCTATCTGTTATGAAATCCTGCAGAGATTAGTCAGATCTTCTTGGTGAAGAAAATGTTGTCATCTTGGGCATCCCTTAAAGGGAAAATGGTCACTTATCTTTTTAGGTATCTCTGCTCATTGTGAAGTAATCTGACAAGGGCTGGGATTCATGTTTAGAGACAAAGAGTGGGTGAGGGATAAAAAGTAGGTTGCTTTGCTTTCAGAAAAACCAAACCAAAACAAAAAAATTGAGCTAGAGAAAGCTGAGGAAATATATTATCTTTGCTCTCATGGAGATCATATGTGGGATAGAAGAAGTAGAGAGTTCATTAGAGTTGATGTGCAGATCCAATGATCTAATATAACAGGGTTGAGTTAAACACTGTTTATAGAATTAATTTTGAAGTGAAAAAAAAGAAATACATTTTACAGACCATTCCTTCTGCTTAACACCTTCTGTCCATAATGATAAAAGATAATAGTAAACAGAAGGTGTTAGAAAGCAAAGGCCAATGGGTCGTTTTTTAACCCTGATCTTTTCAAAGAAGCCTCTCCACAGTCAAGTGTAGTGGGAATTTCGAAGTCCAAAAGGGAATACACCTCTTATTTCTGTTTATGATTATACCAGTGTAAGTGTGCAAAGACTTTAAATAAATTTTTGGGCACATACCTGGCACATAAATTAAGTATTGAAGAAAAAAACATGGTGGGCTACTGGAGTTACCCAAAATTGAACATGCAGCCTTTTTCATCAAGTTAATAAACTATTACCACCTAAAGAAAAGAGAAATATTTTATAATTGAGCCTTGTGTTCCAGCTACAAGTGTTCTGTTGCTTAGACATAGCAAATGCTGTATAAGAGAGAATAGAAAAATATATTTAAGTCAACAAAGCAACTCCTAGGCCCTGTCCAGCAGACCTGACATCACAGGGCTTGCTGAATCTCTCCCCCTGATGGCATTTGTAGTGGTTATATTTAATGCTTGCATTTCTCAAAGAAAGAAAAAAAGAAAAAAAATAGGATGCAGACTAAAATCTCTCACATGCCTTCAATTACATCAACATTTACTACAGAAGCGCTCCTTATTCTCCATGCTTCTGAGTGATTGTTTGAATTCAGTCGCTGGAGTCTGGCCTTAACTTTGATGTTTCAAAAGCTCACAGAGAAACTCTGCAATCAGAAAAAAAAAATCTAATTAAAAGGAAAAATGATGAGATCTGAAAAAAAAGTTGCAGGAGTCAGAAGAGAGGGGGAGGGTGGTACATTTTAAGAGCTTGCTTTTAACTTCAGGAGAAGTTCCCCTTTAATGTAAAAATAAATAAACTAAAAGACTTTGTTTTTAAATTCATTTTTTAAATGATAGTGAAGCAAAATTTGTGCAAGTACATAGAAAAATAGAAAAATTCCAATTTAGAATTCCATCATGAAACGACACCATTCTAATTTCTCCAGGCCACGGTTTGTTAATATTCCACAAAGTCCCAGGATGCAACTATAAGACAGCATTCAAATCTATGAACATGAGGCAATCATGCTCAGCAGAGTATAACAATAATTATAATAGAGATTAAATAAAAATAATTAGAAAAAGTTCATCTAGTTTTGATGTATTAATTATTCTGACCCTGTTCTATTCAGAGTCTAATTATCTGGTTCAGTGAAAATGCCAAGATTTCTACGACTCATAAAAATTACATTCCAGTAATTATGTCAGCAAACTAAACAGTATTCATTTACCATGCCTTTTTATGCACACATTTGAATATGCTTTTTTAACTGTTTTTGCTCTTTGTTCCTATTCATGGGAAATAATACCTGTAGAGAAATTTGAAAGTCAGTAGCACTCTAAACGTAATGTGCAATTCTTGCTGATATTTTTCCTTTGTGAGGCTTCTGTAAGCCTCATATAACCTTTGTTTAAAAAACATGAATTAAAGTTCACTCTTCAGTTGTTTCAAAGAAGCATTTTGAAGTCTGTGCTGTAAAAAAAAAAAAAAAAAAGGAAAAAAAAAAGTTTAAAGTGGCAACACAAAGCAAAATTTCCTTTCAAACATGTTGGCCATAATAAAGACTACAAACCAGCCCACCTGCATGATGACCACTGTGAGTGTTTTTAGAGGGACAGATTCTCATCCTCGTATATCCTCTTTTTCTGCTTTATGGGAATGCAAATAAAATGTTTATCACCAACTACGCTACATGAAATGATAGAAATCACTGAACCTCGACAGGATGTGAAAAATTTGCAGTCGAGTGAGGATGCGGCCCTGATTTTCATAAGACTGAAGATGAGACTAAGGCTACCTTTTTACATGGAAAAGAACTTTATCTCACCAAGATCGAGTTGGTATTATTTAATTTTCAACTACCTAATGTTACTTCAAGCTTCAGCCTTGTCCCAATGCTTATTAAACTGTTGACCTCTATGCAGAAGAAATGGTGGAGTAAATCAGCGCCACCCACCCAAGAGGCCAGTAAAACCACCCCTAGGTCAAGAAAAGGATGCAAATGGGTCACAGTAATTTACTATAGATAGTAGTATGGTTACTCTGTGAAGGGAAATAAAACAGGGACTAAAGCTTTCAGCAATAAAGAAAAAAAACATTAATTATGTGAAATTTATTTTTACCCGAGGGAGCAGTCTAATGATCAACAGACCTGACTGGATGTTATGCAAGAAAAACTGTCCCAAACCAAAATGTTGCAAATACTCAATTCATGGAAAAAAAAAAGTTAATTCAGGTAATTCTCTGTGACCAAGTTCCTTTTGCTTCCAATTGATATTTCACCTGAAGAGAGCAGGGTTACAAACATACATATTTCAGTTTTGATTTTTTGTTTGGATTTGGGCTTTCTTGTTTTTTTATCAGGAGAAAAGATGACAATAAACTGATATCCTTAAACTAATCCTTACAGTTTTTAAAAGTGAAAGTTTATATCTGTTTCTTCATTATTTGTTGTGCTCACAAAATTTAAATGATATTTAAACTATGAAAATGTATTACAGTTTTAACAGACTACTGATGTTTTGCTTTAAGAATGCATACAATATTCTAAAATTTCCCACTCTAGTTTACCTGCTGCTCCCTAAACATGTGCCTTAGGAAATTTCAGCCTTTAGGACTTTTTAAAGGTTGGTGGTTTTTTTTTTGTTTGTTTTTTTTTTTTTTTTTTTTTTTTTTTTTTCGTTGTGTAAATCACATTGCACAGTTTTCTGGTTCACAATATAAAAACTTCCAACTGGCACAAGTCAGTCCAAAATCTATTTTGTCAAAAAACTACTTAGATATTTTCTGTTCAGTGGCCAAGCAAATAACCAAAATCAAATAACTAGTTTTAGAGTTTGGGGTTTTTTCTCTTAGCTTTCTGAATTGTTGGAGGTTGAAAGACCTTGTAACATTGGCCAAACCAAAGGAGCCATGAAAGAACATAAAATATTACAAGGAAAATATCTTAAATATGCAGCTTCTATTCAATTTCTGCAACTTCCACTAGTCTAATATGTTCAGTTATTTTTGAAATGTCACAAGGTGGGGCTTTGTCATAATCATAAACTATGAATTGTTTTGTCATAACTACCTGGGCAGTCACTTCCACTGCTCAGGGAGGAAAAACCCCACTGCATTGCTTAATTTAATAATTAATTAATTTCTTGAAATTCAGAGTCTTGCTCTGGTTGTATGAGCTTTCATGTAGGAAGGAATTCCTTTGGGAAGGAATATTTTAGGAATAGTTAAGACAAAAGACTGTGTTCTGGAAGACTAAAGTGGTGCTGTTTTCACGTCTTGTAGATGACCATGTCTCATATGGAATGACCTTCTGCCTTAATTAGTAAGATAAAGTCTTAATAACACCATGGAATCAGAATAAAAACATTCACCTTTACATCATAATCAACTTCTAAATTAAAATATAACAGCTGATCTTGTAAATAAAGATGTCTAGTGTTTTAGCAGATTAAATAAATTTCTCTTGCTGTCAGAGCAACAGATGGATTGACATTCAGCTTCAATCTCCAGCATTACCAGCACCATTTGCTGAAAGTTTCTTACTGCTCCTGTGTATTTCCCAAAGGCTGTGCTAATATTCTGTATAGAAAATATGAGAATACTAAGAAAGTGTTGGATATTTGATGTTCTTTGATATTTTTCATACAGTTTTAGGACAAAGAAGGGAAATAAAACCAGACCTGTTAGAATTTCTCTTGCAAAAGGTGAAAGGAGAGAAGAGAAGAAGTAATGTTAATATCAAATGTTCATGTCAATGTTATCTCCTCTACAGGCAAATTTTGCTTACATTAATGTAATGAAAATCAATTAACAGTTCCCTATACTTCAGCAGAATGTCTTTTTTTTCCAAAAGAATAAAAAAAAGCAAACATAAAAAACCCTCATCCAAAAATGCTACACAAAGACTCATTTTTTTTGAGACCTAAAATATATCTATTTTGGAAGGCAGAAAGAGTGATTCCTTATTATTCCAAAGAAAAGCTGATTAATTTGCCAGAAAAATGGAAACTTTCCTTTCAAAAAATGAGCAAAATAACAAACCAAGGGTTTTTTCTCTCTCCCTCCTGCCTTCCCCTCTGTCCTTCAGCTGGAAAGACTCAGATCATCTAGCAGTACCTATGTCAGACCACAGCATTTTGATTTAGTGTCGAGACGTCAACTTAAATTATTTCCATGGATCGTTCCCTTATGAGAGGAAAATTATCTCCATCAAAAAAATGTATCAGATGGGTGGGCTGCAGCTATCAATTACCCTCTGAGTACAAGCTTTGGCTAAATCTTGTTTGCTGCTTATTCCCTCGTGGGCCAGAGGTTAACCTGTTAAGTTGAGAACTGATCCCAAAGTAGACATTAATGTCTTAATGCATTTAGTGGCTGTGGATCTTTTTTTGGCGGCGGGCCCCTGGGACTGCATTGTTTCTCATACTTGACTAGGTCACCAATTGCAGAGGGCACCTGGAATGCTTGAAAAAATATGGCTCGGTTTACCCTCTTCCCCCAGTTATTATTTCAAAGCTGGATGTGTCTCTACTGTTCAAGGGGTTCATGTGTCGTGAAATATTTTCCAAGGAACCAATAAGAATAATAGAGCCAGGCTTTGAAGTGGCGTGGCCCACCTTCCCTCTTGTTGTTTCAGGCACATTATTGTAGCTTTGCAGGACTGTAATTTTTTATAAAAGGAAATTATTTGGGTTTCACCTTTCTCTACATCGCACTTCGGTATTGGAAATGAGCGAAAATGCAAAGAGTGTTCACCACGGGTCAGACTCTGAGGTTTGGCTCTGGTTTTACCAGCCAAGACTTAGCTGGTTGGTTGTTTTCTTTTTCCTTTTCCTACTATTATTTACACTTAGGCATTCTCAGACAAAATTCGAAGATGACAGGATAACACAAAAAAGGTAAGAACACAGAGGTGCTTAGCCTGATTTAAAGAACGTGTAGGATTTCTTCAGCCATTGGTATAAAGTTCATAATCATGAGTTCTCAGAGCTCATAAAAATTTTAACTCTAGAAAACCCTGTATAGAGGCTTGGGAAATATTGTTGTGCAGTGGCAGATCTTTATCCCTGCTCCATCATAACCTTGAGTAGAAGGACCCACAGATGTTCTGTGAGTGCTGTAATTTGTACCTGCTAGCAAGGTTCTCCTTTTGGAGTTACAGAATTATGAAATATCATGAGTAGAAAGGGACCCACAAAGATTTTTGAGTCCAGCCCACCATCTTTGGGGTGCTGTGTGGAGAATTAATTGGCTGGATTTCCCAGTCAGTAATTCTTCTGCAAACTTGAATTCATTGTTTCCAGCTGAAATTGAGCATTTACTGGGCTTATTATGACAAAGAACACAGAGTTTTTCAAACCCCGTGCCAGATTTTCTAGGCCCACTGGATGTATAAAATTAAAAAAGAAAAACTCTCTTAATGATTTAACCACACATTTCACAACTAAAGCTACATCTATAGGTATTTTATATCAATTACAATGGCTGCTGATGAAAGAAATTACGGTAAAAAAGTAAAACCAACCTTGAAGGAAAACAGCAGTTTCAGGAAATAAATGAGAGACAGTGTTTGCAAAAGTCCTGTAATGAGGGGCTTCTCTTCTAAAGAACCATGTTATCTCCCTGCAAAGTCCCAAGCTTCTGAGTCCTTTTAAAAGACTCAGCTGCTCATGGGTGATATCAACTTTTAGCTGGATGAGCCCCAAAATGAGCCACCCAAGGATCAGACCACACTGTTTGCAGCCAGGACTGTGCATGCATAGGCAATTACTCCAGGAGAAAGTGATGAGAGAAAATGTAATGTAAACTCTACACTCAGCCAATAAATCTTACAGTAGCCTAATTTTTCTAGGACTGATGCCTCGAGCAATACCTGTGTGGGCCGGAAAGGAAGGAGGAAAAAAAAAAAAAAAAAAAGTCTTGAAGTTTCTAAAATTCCCTTATCCTGTTTATCAGAATACTGTTGCTTCTCTTAAATTGTGACCTTTCCCTTGGGGATTTTGCTCTCCAGATGAGGCTTCAAAGCTTTTGGGTTACTGCAGGAGACGTCCTTGACCATGAGTAGACCAGAAACACGTATTATGGCCAACTGCAACTAATTTCATGCTGTCAGAGTGGAGTGTAACCTCTGAGTCAGCAGTCACTGCCTGTTTTCAAGTGACTTTTGTAGCTCTAACCAATGTCAGCCGGCTGAGGATGAGAAATAAAATCTTTATTTGGTCATATTCTGGTTGAGTATTGCATATTCAAGATTTCAAACCAGCAGCCAGCTCAGCTGAAATCTGATTATGAATATTAGGCACTCAGTAAAGAAAGGTAGTTGCAGTTTTGAACCATATATTCCCCTTTCCTGCATCGAGGAGGAATATGTGGAATGGTTTCACCTACCTCAGTCAATGAGGAACCATTGATTTTCAATAGTTACATCAGGAGTAAAAAATTATCAACATGAAGAAATATTAGCAATTCTTAAGGGGTGAGTTTGTGTTGTGCAGAGGAGAAATTGAACAGTGATTTGTTTTGTCCAAATTTCCCCACAGACTTTTCCCCCCTCACACCTGCTTTCTCTTTTTTTTTCTTTATACAAAACATGAGGTCTTCAATTATTGACTTAGCAGGCATCTGGTTCCAGCCAGTAAAATAAAAAATTAAATTGCTATTTTAAGAAACTTTGCAGAAAGTTCTTGCTAAATGGATTTTAAAATATCATTTTGTTTTTCCTTGGATTTTTTTTCACTTTCCTAGAGGGGCTTTTTCAAATTTAAATAAAATTTTAATGGGGGGAAAAAATATCAAACAGGAAACAAGTCTCCCTAACTTATCTTTGACTGCGATTTTCCCTAAAAAGACATCTAATGTCTTGCACCACTTGCTAGAACACGAAGGATATGCTTTAAAAAAAAAATAGACAATGCACTCATTTCACATATTCATCATATTTATTCTTACTGAAATATAAAGTTGAATGAACAGATTTCATTTCCCTGTATTAAGCCAAATTTTGCCTTTTTGTTGCAATTTTCACCCATTACAACTGAAAATCACATTCAGGGACAGTTAAATCATAGGTCTGCTAACTTATTATGCAATGATAACCACTAGTGAGGCTGAGCACAAACTTGCATAAATTAGCTACATTAATATAATGTGTTTAATTGATGGAACTGTGCCTACATGGGGAGTTATTGTGGTTTTAAAAAAGCTATCCTGAGAAAATTCAACCTTGTTTTGCTATTAGCTAAAGTCAGAAAAAGGATGATTTTAACTGAATCATTTATATTGAAGGAGTTTGAGTAGGAAATAAAACAAATCTGAAGTTTTAATTACCTGTAATTTTCATCCAGGAAAGTGAAAATTGTTTTCAGTCTTTTTTGAGTTTGTGACTTTATTGTAAATTTCTTGACTTTTCCTCAACTATCATGAAATACCCCAGCTATTTTGTGATTGTAGTATGTTTATTTACCCCATTTTTTTCAAATATTGAGTATAAGGTGAAATAATTGTCAGACCATAAATATACATTATTGGAGCATAAAAGACTTGAAGTGCATTTTCAATCACCATGTTAGCAGCACGAAAAACAACTTATAAAATTGAAGTAAAACAATCTATTTCTGTTAGTGAAAGAGCTGATCTTACCTTTCATGTTCATTTTTATTTCTTGCCCCTACCCAGCCTCATTCTTTTCCATCACATAATTGTGATATTACACAGTGAAAAAAATCATATTTTTATCCATTTTGGACATTTTTTCATCACTTGTGGTGACATTTTGACTGCTTATTTTTCAGCACAACTGGTTGCTTGATCCAGTTTTACCCAGGGTCCCACATCAGTGCAGATCACAGGAAGACAAGAAAAAGCAAGGAGTGGGGATGTGGCAGGGGAAGCTCCTCTCAAGCCCCACAGCAGGAAGGTGGGTTTAACCATCCCCAGGAGTTTTATGCACCAGCAGGAAGGAGAAAGACAAGGCAGTGCCTGAGCTCCAACTTTGAAAATGTCATGGTGGATTTAGGTATGTAAATCCCTTTAATAGCCCATCCCTAAGTGATTTGACTGAGGTCATAGTGACATTTTACAACAAATCAGGGAATGAAGCCCAGATGTGCTATGGCCCATACAGGCATCCTAACTCCTGTTCTAGCTTTCCTTTCTCCCTTTTCCCACTGTAACCTTTCCCTAACACCTTTAAGATGATCAAAACTTGCAGCCTCCATCTTTGATAGTTTGAAGTATCAAGGACCATCATAAAATTACCATGGGGGACAGGATTTGAAACAACAACAACAACAACAACAGTGAGCATGCAGAGGTTTTTTTTTCTATTTCACTCCCAAGGCGAGGAATTTTTACAATACCCTCTGGAGTTCCCCTGGCCTCAGCATCAAACATAGAGTGAAGCAGCCAAGAACAGGCCCACACCCTGCACAACTTGCCAGCAATAATTAATTAACTAAGGAGCAAACAGCAGCAAATATTCCCTGCCTAGGATCACACAGTTTCATCTGGTTACATTCCAGTGATTGGAGTGTCACTCCATCTCTTTGTTTTGCTCTTATTTTCCTCAGTGTGTGGGTGGGTATATTTTTTTTGTTGTCCGTGTTGTTGTTTTCCTTTAAATGAAAACTCAGAATCTGATTTAATAACCTAAATCTCAGCACTCAGCCCCAGGAATAAAAATAGAAATCCAGAAATTTAATCTTTCTTATACCTTGCTAAACCTGAAACCTCAATGTCTCATCTCAGCCTTTCAAACTGATTATTGCTCCTGCATGGACAGGGCAGATACTTCTTGACAGTAAGAATCTGTTCCTGCCAAGAGCCCTGCTGGAACATCTCTGTCAAGTGATTCATAAGGCACTTCAGCAGCTTGTTGTCAGCTTGTCTGGTGCTGCTGCTACCCAGTAATAATGTTCTCCTGCAGCCACAGGTGTTCAGAAGTATCTCTTTCCAAAACACCACTTCACCAAGTCTTTGGAGTTTGGCTTGTCTGCCAGTCCTAACCCAAAAAGATAAATATAAATTATATATTTGCTACTTGCTCACAGGAGTCCATCTGGGACGTTGTTTCAAAGTACAAAGCATAATTCCCAAATTAAGGGTAGGTACTGCAGTCCCATTTTGTATAAGGACTCCCCAGCTAGAGTGTGCCCCAGTGTTGAGGACTTACATTCATTTCTGTCACCACCTGACATTAGAGGCCCCTGGAATCACAGAATTGTAGAAGAGTTTGGGTTGGGAGGGACTGTTAAAGGTGACCTGGACAATTATCAGGGACATCTTCAACTAGATCAGGTACTTTAGAGTCCCATCCAACCTGACCCTTAAAGCTTCCAGGAGTGGGACCCCTCCACCACCTCTCTGGGCAACCTGTGCCAGTGTTTTACCACCACCTTTGTAAAAAGCTTCTTCCTTGTAGCTGATCTAAATTGAACTTATTCCTTTCAAACCCTTCTCCCCTGTCCTATCATGATAGATCCTGTTAAAAACTTTGTCCTTCTTTTCTCATAGGGCCCCCAATCTCTCATTTAACAGGGAGACACCTTAACCAGGTGGTCTCATTAACAGGTGAGACACCTTAACCAGGAGGTCTCAGGAGCTCCTCCTTTCAGAGGGTTCACATCTCTTGCAAGACTCAGAGGGTGACACTCTGCAGCTCACATCACTGTCCTGGGAGTGTGGTATGATAAATCAATTATGATTGATTTCAAGATAACTCCAGGATAAATATCTCAAGGATTTCTATGGGCATGGATGACCTCAGATGTCAGACTCTTTGCTCAGGCCATTCAGGTTTGCAGGGAATAATTCAATATTCCTTAAGCCCAAAATAAAAGTGCATCAAAGTGCAGGAGGGAAGGTGAATTTTCTGTGCACCTGAGAACTACTCCTGGAGTTCCCTTTTTCCTTGTCTCCCCAAGGTACATGTTGTGTGTGGAAATTGGCTATGAAAAGGTCTTGATGTGTCACTGGGCTGCTTCATAACCTATTTAAGGCACTCACCTGGGTGTGGGGAGGGGGAGTTTGGCTTCTAGCCTGGAGGCCACTAAATATTTCAATGCCTGCTGTTAAGTATTCAATGCAGTGGGAACTCGAGCCTCTCCAGTCATTAAACTATAGATCTGTGTTAAAATGAGCTTTTCCTTCAACTGAACTGGTGGAGTGAAATAGACTTGACCAGAAAGGTTATGGCAACTTCCCCTTGCCCTTCACATCCCAGGACACATATCAAGAGGGTGATGAATGTGGGTTAAAGCAGTTCCAAAGAGTTAAGAGATTCAGCTAAAAATTCTACTTTTTCTATTTTGAAGTTTTTTTGAAAAGAAAAGATTGATGCATTTGTTTCACCTACTGTTTGAAAGAAAAGGTCTGAAAGTCTAATTTAGAAATGTTCTGGGATATTTATACAACTTCAGAGCTGGAAGGCTTGAAACCCTCAGGAATGTGTAGGAAATAAACAAACTTTCATCTCAGCCATTTCTTTCTGGCAGAATTAGGCAAGTTTTGTGCTGAATAGGATGGCTTTTGTTGCCTCTATTGACAGGCAATTAGAACTCCAACTTGCAGGTAGCTGCAAGAAAATTGGCCACCACAGTGCTTGACCGTGATGCCAAAGTTCCCTTAATGGATTGTCCTTTATGAATGAAAAGGAACAAAATGAAAGAAAGACTCATGTTCTTTGTCTTTTTTGCTCTGGATGTAGCTATCATGAAGACAGGAAAAAAACTCTGTGATCACTTCCTTGTCAATTCACATCATGTGTGTTGGGCAGGTAGGAATCACATTTTATTTTCCTGTTGGTCCTCCACAGAATCCAGCCCAGGTATGTACACAGCTGCTCATTTAGGCATGTTTATAAAATTGCCCCCTTTTTTCAGCAGTCCTTTTAAATGTCTACGGCTTTCAGAAATTATAATATTCCTTCAGTGAGGCTACAGACACATTGGCATGGTCTCCATTGCCCAGACCTGCTCTTTGCATAATTGCTCCCATTTAGGCAAAGTGGTTGTAAAACCATCAACAGTACTAGAAAGCCAAGGTTTGCTACATAATTCAACTCCCAAATTTGGCCTTTCCTTTACTGGATAACTCTATCTGTTAATGAACACAAACCAGATATCCACTCCTCTTAAAACACTCATTGGGCCAACTCATATTTAAATGTGTGTTATAATATATAGCTTGTTTCATCTTGACCAGATTTTTAAATGCGGGAGAACTAAGCAAATAAACGTGATTTTTGCTATGTGCTGATAGGCTGAAGAAAGTCTTAGTCACATAATTAAAGTGGCCAGAATTTACCCAATGAGATGTTTTTGGGAAACATTCAACAGCTGCAAGTGTAGCATTTGGAAGCCCAGATCTTGTGGTTGCACTTTAATAAACTGTTTCCTATCTGTGCAGCATGATTGTTAGTTATGGAGAAGAGGGTGGAGTAGTCTTTCATCCTCAATAAAAATTAGGCAGGGGAGATCTTACTCTGTTTTCATCCCAGCTCTTTCTCTGTGTTCACAATTATTCTCCTTCATTGTTCTTGAGTTTAATTTCAAATGATGGCACACAGGGAAGATTTGCCAGACCTGACTTATCAAGGATTGTGTGTGTAAGGAATTTCAGAACAACCCAAGGACCCATCATCCCTGTACAGAAAACAAAGAAAAGAAAGAAAAACATTGAGACTTGTTTCCAGTGCCATTCCTTGCTTATGGGAATGGTTTGCAGCCAAATGGCAAATTTCTTTCAATTAAAAGGTGAATTATAAGGGGGATGAAAAAGAAAAAGGAAAAAAAAACTAGGGAGGATAGAGTTTTCTGGAAAGGAAAGCAGCAGGCTATATTCTTTCCTTCTGCTTCTGCTGGCTCTTTATTTACTTATTTATCATCAATTAATTAGCAGCACTGCAGAAACACTAGTTCCCAAGCAGCTTGCCACTTGTGCTCAGAGTAAATACCCAGTACACACAATGTAATTAAAAATGTAAATAATACTATCGTCGAATGCTCGCTTAGGTGTCAGTAGAAAGGACACTGCAGGGCTCAGGAGAAGGAATAACAGCAGTGATCTGAGGGCTGCAGATCTGCTCCTTGTGTGTGTTGACCATGGGGTAGCACATGGGTCTAATCTATTTGCTCATCGTGGTGGTACCTCATTGTTGATCACCATCAATATGCACGCTGAGCACCAGCCAAAAAAATAGAGAGCAGTCACTGTTGTCATGGTGATGTTGTGAAAAGAGGCAGCAAAACAAGCTCATCCAGTCACAGGAGGGGTGGCTTGGGGGCTTGGGAAATGGGGGTTGGAGTCCCTCTCTTGTCACAGGGCGTTGAATAGGACGCAGGTGGTTCAGTCATTGGCTTGAGAGCCATTCATTTAATTGGAACAGGTATTTAAATCCTTCTGAGAGTCCTGCCTCAGTTCCCCACTACTCAGTGGCATTTTTATTACTTTGGTGTCTACAGACACTTATGTTTACCTGGGGTTCACTCATATGTAACATCTCATCCTCTTGTTAATTCTTAAATTTCCAACTAACAAGATCTTTCCCTTGAACGACAGGATTTATATCCAATACCTTCTCGTAGTGATCTTGGATAATTTATCAGAAAGTGAGTATCCTTGCAAGATCTAGGCCATTGTTATAAAAGTATTTTGAGGCATGTACTTTGACAGATACATATACACATCATAGAGATTTCTTATTTCCACTCAAAAAAACAACTAAACCAGAACAAAACAAAACAAAAACCCCAAAACAAAAACAAAAGCCCTAAGCAAAAAACAAACAAAACCAACCAAACAAAAACAGATCGAAAAAATGAGGAAATGGATCTCTCAAATTATAGCAACTATGAGCGAGAAGTTCTGAAATGTCATTGCAATTAAGAAAAGCTAATCATAGGATCATAGAAACATAGAATAAAGTTGGAAGGGACCTGAAAGATCATCTAGATCCACCTCCCTGCAATGGGCAGGGACCCTTTTCACTCATTTACGTTGCCTAGGGCCCCATCCAACCTGGCCTTGAATACTTCTCATACTATTAAAGCTTTGATTTTGGTAACAATTAAGATTAACAGGAAGGCTGAGAATATAAGTACAATGTGTGCCCTTGGCTAACGTAGAATAAAAATAAGTTGTGATTCCAGCATCACCACTCATCACTTGCCAAAGGTTGGTTGTACCATGAGATTTTTTTGACTTCTGTCTTGCACTAGCCCTGCTGTAGAGGTGAATCCCACCCACTGCTTTTCTTCAATGTCTTGGAAAATGCACTATCTTTTCTTTGTCATTCTCTCTAGAACTCAGTCCTTTAAGAGAAATAGTTGCTATTGCTGTAAACTCATTGCCTCAAGAAAAAAGTCTTTAAGCATTTAGGTATGGGGATATACATGCATGCATGAGTCATAATATATATATAAATATATATATATATATAAAATATTTGATCTGGTGCATTCAGTCTCTGGTTATGGCTACTAATTGAAAATATTACTTTTAATAATAATAGCATTACTAATAATATTTATATTGATGATGATAATTATAATAATAACAACAACAATAGCTAATCTAGGCTATAGAGAAGAAATAGAAAAAGAGCTTTGAAGTGAAGTCTGCAAGATTAACAAAACTACCTTTTTTTTTCATTCCTTAATGCAATCTTAACTTAATATTCTGATCAGGAATGAAGAAGGAGTTGTGCAAAAAAGCTTTGCTTGGTTTATGCAGGGGCTTTGCATCATTAACATTATTCCTTCATAGTAATATTTCCTAAACTGAAGCCACTGGATTTGTGTTCTGCTAACATAACACACTGAAGGGCTTCTATTGCTTTAACAGGTTTGTGGTAGTTGCCTTAACAAATTAAAGGTATCTTTAAAAAATCTCAGGTTTTTTATATCTATATATGATTGTATTGATTAAAGAAATATTGCTTTTGATTAATTCTAGATACTGGCCAAATTAAAAACCAGAAATTATTATGTTTGTCTTGGTTTATTCTACACATCAGTAGGAAAAATCAAATTATGGTTGCTGCTCAGGGCCTTCCCATGATTTCTTAAATATTTAATATTTAAATAAAGAAAGGCTGAGATGATTTTGAGGTGTAGTTTTTTTGTAACTGCTCCCTGAGATATGTTATTTGAATACTTATTTCTTATTTTTTTTAAGGAAGCAGCAGAAAGATTTGTTATATTTCTTGTTGAAAAATAAAATGGTACGTTTTGTCACTTTTATGCATGTAAAGCCTTTCTTCTTCCCCTTTGACACTAGAATTCTTACTTTTCCCTTCAGTTTTTTTCTCCTAGTGCTGTTTATATGCCATATTACACTCTCTAATTTCCTTTTATCTTTTCTTTATTTTGCAATGTCTCAGTACATGTCTCTTTAAGACAAGTTAATTTAGTCAATTACTCCAGTTTGGTTTCAGATAAAATCTTTAATTTATCCAGGCCCCTCTTTATTCTTTCTAAGATCCTCTTTCCATTAATTTCATGAAACATTCTAATTCTCCATTTTAGGAAAAAGCTAATTTCACTGACTTGCACAGAATTCCTCAGTCTTTTTCCTCTATTGCACATTTGACTTAAACGGTAGTATGTGGGGATTGGTGATGTTCTTACATACTAGAGAAGATTTCCTTTCCTGTTCTGCCTGGAAAACTGCCACAGATCTGCTTGCCTTCTCCTGCATCTCTGCACAAGATAGAAAATTGTGCATTCACAAAAAGATGAGGAATTTTTCCTGCTCAGTCACAGGAGAACATTTATTCCACAGGCACCGAGGACATGACGTGTCTTGCAGAAGGGTTGTCAAGCCTTGGAGCAGCCTGCCCAGGGAAGTGGTAGAGTCAGCATGCCTGGAGGCATCCAAAAAATGTGGAGATTTGGCCCTTGAGAACATGGTTTAGTGGTGGGCATGGTGGTGGTGCTGGGTTGACAGCTGGACTTGATGATTCCAGAGACCCGATGATTCCAGAGACCTGATGATCCCATCCTTACTAATGTTATGATTCCAGGATTCTGCACCCCTGGGTGCTGGGTACTGGGGATTTTTATTAGGGATTGGCTGGAGCACCAGTGGGACAATGCTGGGGCTGCCTCTAGGTCAGCAGCTAGAGGCAGGTGTGCTGAGCAGTCATGCTGGAGTTTCCCTTCCCTGCTACTGGAATTTCCCTCCATAGTGTTGGAAATGGAGGCTGCAACTCCCTTTAAGCCTCTCCCTTCTCCTCTCACCTCGGATTTTGTTTTCCACGAGTATTTCACATCCTGGCAGCTCCCCGGGCTTGTTTTGCCTCCTCCAGCAAGTTGCTCTCATTTTCCTCATTTAAAAAAAATGGGAAAGATAAACCCATTGCAAAACAGCTTGACCACCAATAGCCCCAGAGGGCATGAAGCAATGAAAAGGCAAAGATTGGTCGCTACTGTAGATAATTATATTTCTTCAGAAACAGCTTTCCTTGTTTAGTAATTTTCTTATTCATCCACACTCCTTGCTTCACTTAACTGATCTTAGAGACAGGGCTTGACATGTGGCAAGTCCCTGACAATAATCAGTCCACTTGTACTATCCCACTATAAAAATATTCCAATGTGCTACTGAATTTGTGCAGAAGTGTTCTTCCTGCTTTTTCCAGACAGCAGGATCAAGAAACTGAGTTTGCTGAAACTCAAACCCAAAATAACCACCCCCCCCACCCAAAAAAAAAAAAAAAAAAAAAAAAAAAAAAAAAAAAAAAAAAAAAAAAAAGATTAAAAACAAAACAAAGGAACATGGGGTTTATGTGGTTTGTCAAGCTTTTCGAGTGGCTTGTCAAGCTGACCACAAATCTCATCCTGAATACAAAAAGATGGACGTAGCTCAGTGGCCAGAGTGTTCAAAATTTGGGAGATGTGGAGGACTTTTATTGTTAACAAAAGTTCCTGGAAATGGGGATTAAAAATATAACCTTTAAATAAGTTAATGTCAAAAACTTAAAGCATTCAGCAAAATGGATGTGTTTTATTAAGAATAAGTTTACTCCATTTGAAACATGTTTTAAAAAAACTATTTCATCAGAAAAAAACACCAAAAAATCCCTAAACAAAACCAAACAGAAGACCTCAAAAAAGAACTGGGTACATTTTGAAACATCAGCATGTTATCCCACAAGAGATGTGTTTTGGTCGTCTTCTGCTCCTTGTCTTTATAAGTGATTCTGATGAGCCAAAGTATATTTTTGATAAATTATTTCCCTTCTTCATACTGGAGTATGTCAGAACCCCAAAATACATTGCAAAAGATTATACAACTCTAATTCTGCAAAGTATTGGAAAATGCAATCCAGACCCTCAGCTGCAGGGTAGCAGGGTATTTTAGAATAAATACATTTGGTTCAGTTGAGCAGTGTTTACATACACAAAATCTCTCTATTTCTGTGCAGCATATTGACCTGAACTCCCCTAAATTAAACCCATTTTTGCAAAGGCACTTCAAAAAGCAACCTCCTTATAGAATACCACCAATGTGAACTACATTTGCAGAGATAACCCCATCACAGTGGACTCACATTTGGAATAATATTTACATATTCAATTTTTTCTATCATGAAATGCTCTATCAACTGTTACATTCCAATAACCATGAACGTAAATGAGTGCAGACTTCAAATGGACAATCATTAACCTATGCTGTAATGATTATACAACATCCTTCAAATACTGAATGTTTTGAATGTGATCAAGTGATTCTTTCTTGTTATTTTGACTTTCATACTAATTATTAAATTTTAATTACCCATTATGGGTAATTATTAATATTTATTGTGCATTATTGTCATTGTTCATGGGCTTTTATAAAGAGAACTATACTTGATATAGAAAAAACATCATTAAATTAAATATTCATTTACATGGTTTTGCAGCAACCTATTTTTAAAACAAATGGGTATGAGCCTGTTTTTCTATTAGCTGTTATGTTTATAAATATTGATTTACTGCCCATTCTTCTTCTTGACTACATTTCTGTGACTTTCTATACCTTTATGTTTTCTCTATAAGCATTTTCTCCCTTGTTAAGATTATAAATGTGAACAGAATAAAAAAGAAAGTTGTTAGAAAAGCAAGCAAATAAAAACTTTCTACCAGTTACATTAGCAGTAAAAATTATTGCCAGTGTTGATACCTGGGGTAAGACAGAAGTAAGAAATGCAATCACAGTGTGCTTAATTTAAAATTAGGTAAAAAAGAAAATAATATTTCATGTATTACTTTCTCTAGAAATTGAGATGGAATAAAGCCAACTGACTTTTTGAGCAGCACACAGAGCTTAACTCATTTTAAATGTGCTTAAACATAGTAAGGGGCCTAGCAGGATTTTTAAAAGTCTCTATGCCTGGACCAAAAATACAAGTGATACTATGGTCCAGGGTTGGTTTTGAATTTAAATGGCCAAAGTGTGGCTTCACAGATGTCCCAGGTCAGATACAAAGGTAGCACATAGGGTCTAAAATAAATTTAGCCATCAATTTCCTTGAAAAATCTCCAAAATTGAGCCATATTCTTGGAGATCTTTTATTCAAAAGAATTGCTTAAAATGCTGGTTGCTTTTGGCCTTCTGCAGTTTACTGAGGCAGTCTCCAGTTGAAGGGTGACACAGTTCAGCACCACCAACAGAGCATAATGGAATTACAGAATGGTTTGGGTTGGGAGGGACCTTAAAGGTCACTCAGTTCCACACCCTGCCACAGGCAGGGACATCTTCTACTATCCCAGGTTGCTCCATGGCCCATCCAACCTGGCCTTGAAGACTTCCAGGTATGGGACATTCACAGCCTTCTCTGGGCAACCTGTGCCAATGTCTTACCACTATTACAGTAAAGAATTTCTTCCTCACATGCAGTCTAAAGCCACCATTTTTCAGTTATCATGTGTTTGATTGGTGTGTGAGGCTCCTAGCAGGACTGAGATCAGGACATTCATTCACTCAATACAAACAAATTCATTCCCTCAGTACAAGTTGAAAGCTCAGACATGGCTACCATGCACTTGCTGAAAACCTTCCCAGCAGGAAAGGTCAAATCTGAATATTTATAAAAAGCAAGCACAAAATATGTGTGTGAGTGCTCTATTTAAATGAATTTTACAGATTATCTGGACTAATAATATAAAAAATAAATTTTTGCAGGATCTCCCCTTGTGCATGCTATTTTTTTTTGAAATTTATCACAAGTTCATTTCCGTGAGTCTCGTGTGAATTTATACCCAATTAAAACAAGCCAGACATAAGTAAAATCTTCACCACCTTAAAGAATTTGACCCATATTGGGAACAATGTATGACACAGGACTGTATCATCAGTGGTTTTATTTAAACCTCACATAATCAGATGCCATATTTAGGTTTGAAAAGCCTTGGTTTTCTGTGCATATCTGGATTGCTCCTGCTCCCCCAGAAGCCCATAAGAATGTTGATTTGAAGCAAAGCACACTCAGCATGCAAGGAGGCTGGAGCAGCAGCTGTTTTATGCACACTTACATGCATACCAATATCATTCTTACAGGTTCATGTAAAAATAATCTCGGGATTTACTTCCAAATAGTCCAAATCCCTCTTTCCCTTTATGATAGGCTCCACTGTGCCTGTTCGGATTTCCAGGTGTCATTTAAGAATATGAAGTGCTCACGAAACTGGAGGCAGAACAGCTAAACCTGCTTCTGAAACAGATGACCCCATCTCCTCTGCACACCAGAGCTGGCCACTGTATTGACCTGGATGTGTATTCACCTGTTTTCTGAGAGCAGAGGGGCCACTCCTCTACCGTGATTTGTTGTTTTCTTTGAATATAATTCTGATTGAAATCTGAGTAAAATGCATTAAAAATAATGAGTGCATGTTGCCAAAAAAACGCTGCGGAGGTGTAATCTTTGACCTGGTTTCCCTGAAAATGTGCGAGAGAAATTTAGACATTTCCATGAGCACAGCAGGATTTTTTACAACTCACATTTCTGCTCCCGTGGTGCTCTCAGAGGGGCAAACTGCATAGAAAAAACATTAGATGCTCGATTAGATAATAGCATTAGCATTTAAGATAAACTTTCTTTTCTTCACCAAAGATAAACCCTCATTATTTAAAATGTGTTTCATCCTCTGGTTCCTCCATAGGAGACACTCACGCGAGCTACCTGCCAATAGCAATTAAAGCTTAGTTTGCAAGGGAAGTGGGTTTAATTGCCAAAGCACTATTTATAGGAAGTCCCCCCATGAGGATTACTGAGCTGCAAGAATGCAGATTAAGCAGAATGAGGGCAGCAGGGAGTGTGATGCACTTTGGCTAAACAGCTCTGTCAAGCTCAATAGGTGTGGGAGCCGCGGGAGCGCCGGTGACAGCCCGGCACCGCTTCCCCCACGCAGAGCTGGGTGCTGCAGACACTCTGCACTGTGACAGCATGTCCTCAGATATTTCATAGCAAAGCATCTCCTCTCTCCAGGTATTTATCCCCTCCCCCTCACCATCCAATAACCATCACAGCTGGCAAAATCAGCTTCGGGGGGTTGGCGGCTTTGCGATTTGGGGGATTGTGGTTGTGCCTGTTCCTAAAGGATGTACAGGGGAGCCCACAGTCCTGCCCCTGATGGGGCTGGAACACTTCAGGCAGAGGAATTAGTCCTGCATTTCACTCCATGCCTTTCGGCAGCAAATGAGTGAGTTTAACACCCACCTTAGCACAGTCCAGAAAACAAAGACTATAGGACAGGTAATGAAAGACCACCACAGTGAACCCACGGGTAACGGGGCTGCTGTAGGTGGGGCAGGTGATTTCCTGTCACTTCCTGCCTTCCTTATGGGCTACACCTGCCTAGTGAAGGGATAAAACTGGCCTGGGTAAAAGGGGGATCATTGAATTATTTGGGTTTGAAAGAACTTTTAAAGGTCATGTGTATCCCCCCGCAATGAGCTGAGACATCTTCAACCAGATCAGGTTGCTCAGAGCCCTGTCCAACCTGACTTTGCACATTTCCAGGGATGGGGCATTCACCAACTCCCTGGGCAACTTGTGTCAATATTTCACCACCATCAAATTTAATTTTCTTCCTTACATATAGTCTAAATCAGTCCTGTTTTAGTTTAAAACCATTATCTCTTTTCCTATTACAATGAACATGCTAAATGCTCTCTCTCCTTTGTCTCCAAGGCTCTTCACCTGCCGCATTTGCCTTCTCAAAAATCTTCCCCTCAGCCAAGAGACAAACTACTGTAAAAATGGGAAATTTTATGCTTTCCCGTTAATTCTTCATAATCTTTTTATCATCATCATCATCAAGCTCAGCAAGAACATAAATGTTGGGATATTTGGGCAAAGGAGTGACTGAAAATAAATATATCACAGGTAAACATTGATTAAGATCAAATGCTTCACTAAGCTTTGATATGATTTCTAATTTTTAAATACATTTTTTAAACAATCTTAGCTAAAAATTCAAAACAGTTAATCATAAAATGTTAAAATATTTTCTTTTTCAAAGATATTTTCAGCCATGGTTAATGAATAAATTAGCTCATCTGACAGAAATTCCCAGGCAAAATAGATGTTGTCAACTCTGCAGTTTCACCGAAGGGGTTCCAGCTGAAAAATTACATCCTTCTCTGATTAAATCCCTCATTAAGATTCAGGCCTGTTCTGTCAGTAAATCAGTAATCTGGTAGAAAAGGATAATATCATCATATTCCTTGTTGGCTTGTCCGTGTCCATCTTATCCTACCTTTTTTATACTCTAAACTCCTTGCAACAGGGATTGTGTTCATCACACAATCCACAACTTGCCAAGATCCCAGAGTTCTGTCATTGCCTATTAACTCTTGCACTCCCTTAGCTGCAAATGTCATTATTTCTACACTGATGATAACACAAGAAAAACATGAGATTTAATCTCTTTACATGCTTCAGCACTGCTCAAGCGTATGCCCAGATCTAAATTTTCAAGATTTCTCCCTGTCTGGGAAATTTTGACAGCTCTGCTAGCACTCCTTAAATTTTTAAGGAAAATTTAATTATCTCTCATAACACCTTGATTGTTGCAGTCAGAGCTTTAGGAAAAGGAAAACACATTGAGAAGGAATTTGTCTGAAACACAGGTGGCCTTCAGTAGGACCAGCTTTTGTTATAATCCATGGAGATGATGGTCTCTTGAAAGTCAGCAAGACCAACAGCAGAACCTTGTGAGGCCATAGCACTTAAGGACTAGTCCCATAATTTCCACACTGCCTTTTTTTACTTGGACAGATTGAACACCTTATGAGGTTGCATCTTGTGATTCATTTGTCAGTATCTACAAGAAATAGCTCATTTTGCAAAATAAACCCTTACATGTTGTGTGCAGTGGGACAATAAACATCCTGGATTTACCTCAGCCTGAAGCCACCCATTTAAAAGCTGAGAGAATTGGGATTCTTCCCTGTGAGAGTGGTGAGGCCCTGGCATGGGCTGGCCAGAGAAGCTGTGGCTGCCCCATCCCTGGAAGTGTCCAAAGCCAGGCTGGACAGGGCTTGGAGCAACCTGGGATAGTGGAAGGTGTCCTTGCCAATGGCAGGAGGTGGAATGAGATGGTCATTAAGGTACTTTCCAACCCAAACCATTTTGTGAGTCTATTATTCAGTGATCTCTCCTAGTAGGGCAGGAGCAAAACCCTAAAGAGTGCAAGTTATCTGAAAATTCCAGCCCTAAGTCTGGACAGATAGTTAATAACCTAGATTCTGATGAACAAAACAATGGCTGTCAAAGCAAAAATCTTAGAACAGATTCTTCTATTCTTTTGTTTTTCTCTGGGGCAATCTGGGGAATGGAGTATGTATACACTCATGAAGTGAAGCAAGGGCTGAGTGTTAGTGAGAGGAGAATATTGGAGCTTGCATCACTCTGCATTTCAAAAGCCAAAAGTGTGACACCTACTGTTTTTTCACAAACATTCATTCTCCTCCTTTTTTTTTTTCTCTATTTTTCCCCTCTCTTTTTAGGCCTGCACACACACAGGGATCAATGGTCCCAGTGACTCCCTGACTTTAAATCTGGGTTCAGAAACAGATGAGCCCACACTGAATCCAGGAGTATCCTAACTCTGAAGCTTGAAGATATCCAGATTTGATCAAGGCTTGGCTCCTCCCCATGCAGAATAGAAATGCATTTTCCCATCCTTTTGACTGGATCTTTGTTCTCAGCTGGCAGAGGAACAACAGAGTGATGCACAGCTGAACCACATTCCCCAAACAGAAGGCCAACAAAAAACTTGGGTCTGCCTCCTACACCTGACTCACAAACTCCGGGCACAATTGGTAGCATGAAGGTTTCGAGGGGGAGCATCCTGCTTAGAACCCTATGAACTGTGCTCTCTGTTGGTATGTTCCTGCAAAGATTCTCACTTCTAATTAGTCTTAGGCAGAGTGAAAACTATCTTTTAAATGAACCTCAGAAATTATTACTTTTAAGGCTGGTGAATCTATGCTAACCAGTTATTGGTGCCACGTTCAGAAGCTCAGACAGAGTTAAATTATGCTTCAGATTAATGTATTGAGCAGTTCAGGGGTTAGACAAACAGCTGTTTCTCAAGCAGGCACACTAGAAAGCTTAACTGTTCACTGGAAGGGCAGATACAGCCTAGCTGAAGTCCCAGTGGGCCAACTTTTATTTGTTTCTGATTGGGAGATATCCAAAGCTGACTCCATGCTACTGATGACCTCCTTTAGCAGGGGCAGAAAGTTGAACCTCTGGAGCCAGTGTGATTTTACCAGTCTCTGGGAAAAAAACCACAACAAATCTTCAGTGACTCTGAGATAATCTGCAAAATGTTGCACTTTCACTAATGAGCTTTAAAAATGCTGTGGGGGAAAAAAATAGATATGCAAATAGAGAGAGACTACAGGGGAAAACCATATAAAATCCCTGAAACAAACATGACTTGTGACATTTTGTAAAGGTGTTAGTTAACCAAGCATGTTAGTTAATATATAATATATTCTAAACACCAGATTACTCAATGGGAAAAGCCTAACACAGGTTGTTTCGTTACTCAATATCACTTCAAATATTTCAGCAAAGCACTGATTTCTTTATTTCTTTTATTTTTGGGGCAATGATTAAATGCTTAGTCTGTGTAAAAGAACTGGCCATAAGGAAAAAATCATCCCAACCTGGGGAATGGAGCATCCTTAAAATATATTAATTAATTTATGTATTCAATGTCAAAAGTCCTGTTATAGTTCAGTGACAGAAGTCCTGTTAGTTTCAATAAGTGATTTGATCCCATCCTGACAGAGATCTGCTTGCCAAACCTCAAGACATGTAGATGTGGCATGTTGTGACATGGTTTAGTGTTGGACCTGGTAGTGCTGGGTTAATGGTTGGACTCAACAGTCTTAGAGATCTTTTCCAGCATAAATCATTCCAGGATTCATTGTTTTGTCAGGGAAAAAAAAAAAATAAGGTAGGCTAAACTGGATAGACCAAACTGTCTCAATAATAACTATGGAGTTTTCTGGATCTTCTCATGTGTGCACACTCAGAAGAGTTCAGGAATGTGTTTTCTGTGATCTATAATTGCTTTTCTGACAGTTCCAAACTCCCTGTGAACCCCCAGTGTCTGCCTTTCAGATCCTGCTCCAGAGGGTTGAGCACTTGCAAGTCTCACTGGTGACCAGAGACAGGACCAGAGGGAATGGCCTCAAGTTGTGTCAGAGAGGTTTAGGTTGGATATTGGGAAAAGGTTCATCACCAGAGGGTGATTGGGCACTGGAACAGAGACATGGTCACAGCATCAGCCCTGACAGAGGTCAAGAAGCATTTCGACAGCTCTCTCAGGTGCCTTGTAGGATTCTTGGAGCTGTCTTGTTCAGGGCCAGGAGTAGGACTTCAGTGTTCTTTGCCCCTTCCAACTCAAGATATTGTGTGATTTTATGATCAGTTACAGTCAAATTAACTGTGCAAGCTCAAACCCACCAAAACTGACAATCTTAAAGAATCTTAAAGAATCCAACATGCTTTATAGACATGAGGAGTCCAAGTTCTGAATGCAGACTGCCTTTTGTCAGAGGAATGGAGCATCAAGGAGCACCATGATGATGTTAGATGTGTGTCTGCAGCCTCCTTTCCATCAGGAGGTCACCAAGAGGTCTAGTGGGGGGTTTGATAGTACCATTTGACTCTGCTGAGGTGACTTGGAAATCTGTCTCGTAGCTTAAAAGCAAGTAACACAGAGACAATTCATACTGAGAAATCCAGGGGGAATAACTGGTTATTAGTTCACTTCTTGTGGGCAGTATGGACGAAGTGAGTCATTACAAAGGATAAACTCAAATTGCAACCGGCTTTACTTTTATATTGATAACATCTATTGCTAAATTATAACAATAACAGTGACGTTATCTTGAGAAAAAAGGGCTTCAAAGCACCACTTCCCATCTTATTTGTGCTCTCTACCTAGAGGAACACTGGTTACTTAGCTAAAGAAAAGAAGAGGTGTGGGTTTGATTCCTGGTCATGCTAAAGGTTTCCTGTCTTGCCTTGGGCAAGTCCCTAAATCTGCCTGAGTCTCATTTCCAGCTCTGTGAAATGGGGATCATAGAACTGTGTGCCTTTAGCCCACCTCGATTTAGAAGGTAAAACCTTTGTGCCACAGACAGATTTAACAGGTGAACTTTGGCATCTGTACATGCACATACAGAGAGGAGGGGACTTAAAACAAGACTTGCACTTCTGAGGGGTCCCATGAGTATTGAAAACACTGATAAATGATGAGTTTCATTTAGAATGTACAATAGAAGCAGCGTGGGATTCTTCTAAACAAATATTAATGTTTCCACCTGAGCTTGTAGTCCAGAATCATGGCTAAGGAGGGGGATAAGACCCTTCTTCCCCAAAAGTATCCTGGGCTGCACCCAAGAAGCTTGGCCAGCACATCAAGGGAGGTGATTCTGCCCCCATTCTCTTCCCTTGTGAGACCCCTCCTGAAGTTCTGTGTCCAAATATGGGGTCCTCAGCACAGGAAAAATTAGAATTTGTTAGAGCAAGTACAAATGAGGGCCATGAAAATGGTCAGAGGGCTGAAACACCTATTCTATAAAGACAGGGTGAAAGAGTTGGAATTGTTCAGCCTGGAGAAGAGAAGGCCCTGGGGAGACCTCATTGTGTCCTTTCAATACCTAAAAAGGTTTGTAAAAGACAGAAAGAGACTTTTTTACTAACACAGAACAAGGTGCAGCAGTTCTAAAATGCAAGAGAGTAGGTTTAGATTAGATACTTGGAAGAAATTATTTACTGGGACAATGGTGAGGCCCTGGCACTGCCCAGAGAAGTCGTGGCTGCCCCATCCCTGCAAGTGTTCAGTGATAGATTAGATGAGGCTTGGAGTAACCTGGTTAAGTTAAAGATGTCCCTGCCCATGGCAGGGGAGCGGATTAGATTATATTTAAAAGTTCTTTCAAGCCCAGGACATTCTGTGATTCTGATTCTGTGGATCTAAAAATAGCTATTGTGAAGAGTTCAATATAAAGTCCTTTATTTCTTTTCATTACTATAAAGGAACCTTTTCCATCACAAGTGAGGTGAAATATCCCCCTCTGTCAGCAGTGTTGTTCTTCTTTTGCATATGGCAACATCACTGGAGATCATCACAGAGCACGTTCCAGGCCCAGGGGGTAATGGTTGTTTGGTGCAAGTCAGCAAAGAGAATTGTAACACAAGAAGGTTGAAAGCTCTGGCTAAAAACAATATTTTCATTTGGCAAAGCTTTGTTTCCATTAGTAACATGAAATGGGCAGGGAGAGCCCCTTACCTCCAGCACTGTGGCTCTGACAAAGTCACTACTGCCATGCTGCTCAGGAGAGAGTGGGAAAACCTGGAAGCAGGTAAATTCCAGCCACCTACACCCTGCCACTTCCCTAAAAGCTGGAGAGGAGCCTAAATAGTGACATTCACAGCTTTTAAGCCTTTAATATGATGATATATTGTTAGTTTTATTGTAAACCAAGACATTTCCTTGAACTCTTGAATCAATTGCTTGTGAAGATCTCTGCTCAACGTTACTTAAGAGCTGAGGACTCTGTTGGAGTTGACTCTATCTGCTTATGAACGTTAGTTAAAATCACAGTCAGTTCCCCAGGTGGGTTTTAAAGCTGCTCTGAATGAATTTCACTATGGCCACTGATGGCAGCTGTCCCAGGGACAGATTTCCTGTAGCTTGCATCCCAAGGAGTAAAAAAAGAGGAATTTTGTGATTTTTCCCACATGTCATTGCATCTATTTTGTCAAATTTACTTTTTTGCAGACTCCAGGTTCCTGACATTCACCACAGCTAAACAAAAATAGAAAAATAATAGAAAAATCCTGGCCCATCATCTGCCTAATATAATGCTGATGTATTGTTTTTAACTTAAATTAGACAAAATCCTTTTGCAGTAGGAAAAAGATTCTCTTAATTCTCTTTCAAAGCTCATTCTTGAGTTTCTAATCAAACTACAAACGACATACACCTGAAATGACAAAAATCAGAACCCTCATATTCACTCTGGGTTATAAAATATTATTGTAATTAACAGTCAGCAGGCTAATTACAAACAGAAGTGTCCCCTCAGAGCAAACCAGTGGACCATCCAGCTGAAGAACCCTTTCCCAATGATGTCAAATTCAGGATAGATTTTAGGATGAGCGCAAGATCCCAGACACTGTGTGCAATCCATCATTCCAAATCACATCTTTCAAGGTGCTTGAAGAGTGAATAGCCCCGAGACCAGGCATTAAATGATTGGGTCGAGATCAAGCAGAGACTCCCAAGAACATTTTCCAAGGTTAGATGTATCAGGCAGGTGTATTTTTTCCACGTTTGCCTTCAAGCTAATATTTCACCCAAGAAAAGGGATAATTTAATCATGTTATCAGAATTTAACCACATTATGACCTCCTGCATTGCCCATTCATGTACTTTATTTTCAGCTACAATGAAAGCAGAGTCATGGATTGGCCTGATACTTTCCCTAGAAAGAGAAAACAGAGCCTGTAATGATGGTACAGTCTGAAATTGTCCTTCCTTAGGCCTCATTTCCTTAGATTGGCCTCTGCAATCACAACAGACACCCAGCCCTGATGACTGTGGACTGCAGGATCCTGCAGGTCTTAGCAAGAGCCTGACTTGCCCTTTCTTGCTATGTGACCATGGGTTCCTGCCTGGATTAGAGAAGGGTGGATGGGGATGGAATTTAGCACACTTTTCCCTCATTCTGAAATTATGCAATGGGTGTTGAAACAATGTCTGACCCATTAAGGTGGAACAAATTATTTTCCCATGAGCCCAAATGGAGGACCAGGAAAGGAATTTTATAAAATGAATCAGTAAAATGTATTGTATTTTTATGGATGAGGCTTGAGATGCATCAGATTCCCTTCCCTTCCCTTCCCTTCCCTTCCCTTCCCTTCCCTTCCCTTCCCTTCCCTTCCCTTCCCTTCCCTTCCCTTCCCTTCCCTTCCCTTCCCTTCCCTTCCCTTCCCTTCCCTTCCCTTCCCTTCCCTTCCCTTCCCTTCCCTTCCCTTCCCTTCCCTTCCCTTCCCTTCCCTTCCCTTCCCCTTCCCCTTCCCCTTCCCCTTCCCCTTCCCCTTTCTTCTTCTTCCTCTTTTCAGTTTTGGGAGACTCATTCGTGGTTGCAGCCTGTACAGTGGGGTTTTTTTTTGAGATTAAAAAAGCCCATTTCATAACCAATACACAGCTAGTTAAAAAAAAAAATTCTGCTCCTGCAGGTTCATGGAAAACAAGGGATCATTCATCCACAACTCAATGACTTTGAAACAAATAAACAAGCAAATAAAATGAATGCATTTCTGGTTTGTTGTTTGGGGGGAAAAGTTCATTGCTGGGATCACACTGGGGGGAAAAATACAACTTGCTCATGAAAATAATGAATTCAAGCCTGGGGCAAATGCATGACAATTCTTCATTTACCTGAGAAAGAAAATAGATCTGAGAGATATTGCAACCAAGGAAAATCCCAGTTCCTCTGTATTTCCATAGCTTCTTTGCCACAAAGCAAATATATTTTAATTAAAATATTGGACTGAACTTGACTGTTTTTATAGGCAGCCTCCTGTCATTGATCAAAACCACTTTCTCTTCTTTGAATGTTTTGTCTAATAAAAAATTAACCAGCACAGGTTTTTCCCCTCTCTCTCGCCTGAAGCAAAACAGAAAGTCTACCTGCCAAAGGCAACCATTTTTGAATTTGCTTTCTTATGAAAAGGAGGCACCAATGTTCAAAGTAATCAACACGAACTCTTTTTCCCTTGAAATGTTTTTCTAAGCAGCACAAACCCACTTGACATCTGGAAAACTCCACCTGCTCAGTTCACTAGCTCATCACTGTGAGACATATTGAAAGTAAATAAGTAGATTGGAGCAAAGATGTGAATGTGCAGGAGGTTGCATGTGTGAGCAAAAGAGAATTGAGAGAAAGCACTGTAAATAGCAAAGGCCAAAACCTTATCAACTTATTAGATTTATTTTTTTTTTAAATATAATTTGCCAGCAAAACAAGCAATTGAGAATGAGGATGCCAAAATTTTTCTCATCCATTGACTTGTTGATGAAATTAAAGGGATGCCTTACTAATTCATCAGCAAATATCTTCCTCAAGCCTCTGACCAGTTTGGGGTGTTCAGATCCAAGTATTGCCTGGTTTCTATTTCTCTTACATTTTCTCATTTCTTATGTCTTAACATCATACTGAAGGACTTAAGTTGTGCTGAATAGTCAAACACACTGCAATGCTAGCAGGAACCCAGGGACCCGATTTTTTTCCCTGAATTTTAGTTAAAGGCATAGTAGATAATTTCTGAACAGTGAAATGGACTTTACTAAAATTATCTGGGTTTGTTTTTGTTTCTGTTGGGGTTTTTTGGTTTTTTTTGTTGTCTTTTCTTGCTGTATGACTAGATTCTCTGCAATGAGATCCAGTAACTCACCTAATGCCTTTGGGGAGAATAAGAGCACCTGGATCTGATGAAATGCTCAAAATTAAAAGTAGCACAGTAATTCATCTAATCAACAGGTATAGCTGCAGCAAAATACCTTTTTAGGATTGACAGCACACCAGGATCAGAGCAAGTGTAGGAAATAAGTACCATAAGAAATCTGGGAAGCAAACAGTCAGCATAGACTGTCTGATTAACTCACAACACAGTGGTGATTTGAGCTGACAAAATGTTATTGGAGGGATCACTCACTTCAACACTGTTTGCTTTGGGAAGTCAGGGAGAGATTTATTATGGCTGAAAGCCTTTACAGCTGTCAGATATAAGTGCTGGTTAAAAGAAGAGAATATAGAGGCTGGAATTAACAGTGGGAGCTTGGGTCCTGAATACACGCGAGGGCATAAGGTTTTATCTGAGTGAGGGTATCACCAAAATCTTGCTTGGAAATGCATTACTTTTAGATCACCTTACATGCTGGGAAGGTGTGTTTACTTTTCATGTATTGTGCCTTTATTGGAATACATATTAGTCATAAAGAAGCAATGTTACCATCAGACTAAAAGCTCCTAATGAGATCCCCAAGTTCTGCCTTTTTACAGTACAGCTTCTTCACCACTGACTTTGGAAAGACTGAAGGATGTGGATAAACACACACCACTAAAACACTGTTCCTGAATGTTACCTGAAGGATCATTGAAATGTAGTTACTTCTGCTTAACACTGGTTATTTTTTTGGGTCAGGTCAGAGGAGCAAATATTTTTGGGTAAATGTAGCATGTTCAAAATCACAGAGCTTACCTTTATATAAATTCAGCTGCTAAATGTATAGCTTTGTATTTGCTTTGGAAAAAGCATAAGTCCATACATAAGCAAACACTGAAACTTGAAGGTGTATTTTAAAGGGAAATAGAGGAAGGAAAAGGATGAGTCTCAGTTAATGTTTTAATGATCCTTTGACTATAAATATATCTAAAGACCTGGTCATCAATCCTTCTCAGAATATATTCAAGTTTTTCAGGAATTTGATCTCTTCCTTTAGTCATTCTCCCTTAATCAGGTGAGTTAATCCAGAATATCTGTAGTGACCAGATCATTCTTCAGACATAAAAGTTTCATAAGAATGAGAGGGTGGGATACAGAAGGACTCTAGAAGATGGCCCAAATAATCTAACTTAGGGACAAAGTTGTACTTTTAGTATGATATAATTATTTAGGTTGAAAAGAGCTGCTGAAGGTTTGAACTGATCCTCCTCTCAAAGAAGGGTCAAAGTATATGGCATTAATTTACTGCATCCCAAAATAAACTCAACATCTTAACAGCTTAAATAAATGAATATGTGGCCATTGGCTTGACTTCTTTTAACTGCTGTGTCTGCGGTAGAACCAAGTGAAAGCTGTTCTTTCTGTCAAAGAAACACAGTTTGGCTAAGGTTGGCACTGGTCTCTGGAGATCATCTTGTCCAACGTTCCTGCTCAAGCAGGGCCACCCAGAATCATGTCCAGACAGACTTTAAATAAATCAGTCAAAAAGCAGGAGAAATAAAGAGCAAAAAGTGATGAACCTTATAGTCACCATGTCACATCACAGTCCTATGATTAGAAAGCAGTCCAAAGCCTATCAAAAATCAAGGTATTTTGTAAGCAAACTGCATTAGAATCCTCTTTTCAAAAAAACAACATTCACTGCGCCAGATTATCCAGCCTTAGAAGTTCCCTTTTATAAAGCCTATTTCTCTCCCATCATACTTATTAACACTTCCAAGAAATAAGAGGGCCCTGAAGTCTGCAGCAAAGCGATGCTTTAGAGCTCATGAAACGTCTGCACGTTCTTTATTATTAGAAGTGACACCATTGTGCCTTCCAAATGGAGGACTGCCAGAACATGCTGCCAGTCACATTCAGAGCAGCATTGAAAACTCCAACAAAATGCTCTTCTCTTGCAAGTGCTCTCCCAGTTCAGCTCACAAAAATAATTTAGTGAGAACAAGGGTTGTCTGAATTATTAGTGAGCTGTTGAGCAGAAAAAAAGATAGCTTATAGTTGCAGCTGGCATTGCAAGCTTTTGAGGTCATGCAGCAAGCTGCTCTCCTCACACAAGCCTTGCTTAATGCGCTGGGTTTGTTTTATGGCAAAAGTCCATTTTTAATAATATAGACGTTATTACAGATTTTATATGAGAGAAGGTGTGTGTGGTCTAATGAGTTGAAAGCTTTGGCACAGATTTCCTGTGTGACCAGGCAATGTGTCTATGCCCAAAGATTGCCAGCTCTTGGGTGAGGAGGGAACAGCATCTCATTTTGCATTTATATAGTGCCTATCACAATGGGAGCTCTATCCCCTGACAGCTAGTAATAAAAAACCCAATCTGCTTCTTACTCTGGGAGTCTAATCAAAAGAGGTGCCAGACAGTCATATATTTGTTTTCTGTCAACATGTGATACATATGATTGTCATATTCACTTGCACAATGCCTGCTTATGTTTCTCCAGATTTCTTCCTTAAAAACCAATACTATGACCATTATTTGAATTGTTGCTCACAACCAGCCAAAAGGTGAGGTTTTACAGCAAGACCATTGCATGTGTGAGGCTGTGTTATTTTAACTTGCAGCTTTGGCTCAAAACACATTGGTTAGAATTAATTTGGGCTGTGGTAGATGGGAGTAGATTCAGTCTGGTTGGTGGCCTGTAGTTGCAAAAGTGCTAGAAAACAATAATAAATCCAGGCTGTGAAGGGATGGGTGCTTCTCCAGCCTACTGAAGACTGAGAGGTTGAGAGAGTAAAATCTTGATGTACTTTGTATTTCTCACTTTTATAGAGAGGAGGCTGGGAAATCCAGTGGAGAATCAGAGCCCCACTAGACAGGAGATGCCATAAACAGGTGAGAGAAGACAGTCCCTGGGTTGGCAGCTTTACCATCTCCATGCCAGACAGGATGCAACAGTGGATATTAAATGGACAAGTGGGGGCTGGCCTGGGAGTGTGGGGAATGAGGCAACAGTAAACCCAAGTTAATTTAGTGGGATAGAAGAGGTCTGGACTTGTTGCTTGTCTCACCTGAGTACTCCTCATGTGCCTGGGAACAGCTCGTGAGCTCTGTTGCAGAGTAAGGATTTGCAGGCTCAGGGTGGGTAGAGCTGCAGGTTCCCCAGTCCCGTGCACAGAGACAGGCAGAGATTTTCCAAGTATCCTCAAGATTCACAGGGCACTGAATAAGCCATTTTGCTAAAGTATCTGATGTCCAAAGGTGTCTAGCAACTCTCAAATAATCCTAATGCGTGGCTAGTTTAAAGCCAGGCATGACCCAATTTACATTATTTTAGCCCTATATTTAACCAAAGAGAGAAGCTAATTCTCTTACCCTGTGAAATGGATATTTAAGTTGCCCAGTACTGAAGACTTTATAACAGTGGTGAAAATTCTGGATACTCTGGAGGCAGGTAGCTGCATTTGCATGGTAAATTTGTTCCACTGTATTACATATGTAAATATTTGTTATTTGTGTCCAGTGCACATTCATAAAGTCCTTTGAAAAAATATTTATCTAAACTCAGGAAAGAAAATAGCTCCTTTGGATTGATATGCCTTGGCAAGGTAAGGAGTAGGACAATTTTGGCCTTATATGTGAATAAAGATGGGAAGTAGCAGAATGCAGAGTTTCAGAGCAGTGTACCCAGGGCATCCATTGGCACCAATATCCATTTTGCTGTGGTGACAAGAGCTGCTGGTTTCTATTTCAACCAAAACTCAGGGCAATGGTTTGAGTGCTGTGGTAGAAGTCGGTCACAAGAACTTCCTAAAAGGTGTCAGTCCAAATTATCTGTTTTTCTTTACAGAGGGGAGTTTTCTCCATTTACTTCCTTGTCTACCATAGATGGGTAGACACTGACAATTTTTTAATCTACTATGCCCCTAAAAAAGGAGGGGACTGAACCCAAATATCCAAAAAGAAGTAGTTTTGAGAAACATTCCAGTTCAAGTTCATCTCACCTTTAGTAGCAGTCCTGGTGTTGCACAATCTTCCTTCAATTTGTTATTAATTCAGTTCATTTTCATTCAGTTCTTTCTGCAATTTCTGATAAGATGGCAAAAGAACTATTTTGTTTAATGAAAATAATCACATACATGCCCACACACACACGTACAATCAATCACATTTTAAGTATATTAAATAGTGGTGCCGTAAATACTGTGGGAAGTAAGTGGGTTTAGAAAGCATGACCTTAGAACAACTGTGAAACAATTTGCTGCTGACAACATTTCTTTAAAAGGAACAAGTCTGGATTTATTGTAGTTAAATGGTCCATTGGGAAACATTCACTATTTTCAATGTCACATACAGGAAACCCACCACATATCTTATTAAGAGAAAATGTGTCCTTTCAGATTGTAGATTTTGAGTGAAACATTGCTCATGTGTCTTGTGAAAATAGCTCTTTATTTATAGCAATGCAGATTTATTTTAACATTTATATATTAATAGATATTTATGATTGAGGACCAAAATTTCTAAAACTGTGTTTTCTACCATAACTCCGAAGTAGGGAACAACAGAAAGCTGAGCTATGCTAGAAACAGACCTCAAATCATAGAAATGTCTCCAAAGATGAATATGGACAGATGGGATCTTTTCACCTCCTGCTGAGAGCTGACCAGGTGGACACCAGCTGTGGTCTGGAGAAGCTGTACAGCTGTGTGAGCTGGAGAAACTCACAGCTGCATGAGCCCACATCACTGCTGAACTGGAGTGTGCTCATGGGCAGCCAAGTGGGGCTTTGCTTTTATAAACACTCGGCACAGGACTGGAGCAGCTCTGCTAAAGCTGGTTCCTGTCTGCGTGAAAATTAGAATTATTGAATCACAGAGGTTGGAAGAGACCTCCAAGGTCATCAAGTCCAGCCTTAGATTGAACACCACCATATGAACTAAACCATACACCAAGTGCCATTTCCAATCATTTCCCAAACACTTCCAGAATTGGTGACTCCACCACTTCACTTGTCACCCTGTTCCAATGCTTGACCACTCTTTAAGTGAAGAAAGAGTGACAATATTTTTCCAAATATCCAACCTGCTTCAGGCTATTTTCCCTTGTCCTGTCACTGGTTGTCTGTGAGAAGAGACCAACCCTTACTGGCTAAAACCTCCTTTCAGGTAGTTAAATAAGATCTCTCAGAGCTCCCTTTTATTCAGGCTAATCAAATATGTAGGAAAAAAGGTCTGATGGTTTATTCAGAGTTTGGAAAGATAGTTTTGGGTTTTCGACCACCAAATTCTGCTCTCTCTCTGAGTCCTCATGGCTGTGCCTGTGCCATGGAACCACGAGTCCCAGGATGGAGTGAAGGGCTGTTCTCTCCTTCCATCACCATGCTCCATGGCACAGGTCTGGGCTGGGACAGCTAAAACTCTCTCCCAGGGAATGTTGAGACATAATTTGGATGATAGCACAAGACAAGCATTGTTCTCAATAGGCTGTTTGGATGTAGGCACCCTGTCGGGGGTTTTTTGGGAGGGAGGGTGAGGCATGTGGACATGAGTCAGGCTGCACCACTCAGCCTCAGGGCCAAGGCACAAGGCTTGTGTGGTTCTGCACTAGTGAGGTGCTGCAGGAGAACTTCCATCTCTCTGGCCTCCAGATGTAAAATGGAGATCAAAGTTTCTTGCTAAGGATGAGAGCTATGGAAATAAGTGTGTTAAAAAATAAGGTACATAGCTTCTGTGGAAAAGTGTATTTTACTTATGATCTAAAAGCACAAGATCCTGCACTTTCCAAAAGCAGATAAACAATTTTATTCTCTTTATCTTGTACTGCTTTGCAAAAATGCTTATCTGAACCCAAAATGTAAAACCAATACAATTACCGTATTTGGGAGTTTAGTGTATTTTCATTTCTTAATTATACTCTTATAACAGCAAACTCATAAAATTGATGTTGAAACTCCTATCTTTCTAGTCCTCTGACATATATGAGAAATCTACTCTTCTGCAAATATTCTGAATTCAAGGGAACTGGGTTTTTTAACACATACACAAAAAAAAAATATTCCACAGTCAATTTTGCAGTCAAAGATTTTACACATTTTCAAGTTGAAAACAAATTGGTGATAAACACATGAGAATTATGAATTTATTTTTCCATTCTTATTTTCAAAGTTCACACCAAAAAAAAGTGAGCAGGAGAGGAAGAAAAGAAAGAAAGAAAGAAAGAAAGAAAGAAAGAAAGAAAGAAAGAAAGAAAGAAAGAAAGAAAGAAAGAAAGAAAGAAAGAAAGAAAGGAAGAGAAAAAAAAAGGAGAGAAATGTTAAGTAAAAGACAAATATATCTATCATACAAATAGGAAGAGAAAATCCATGTTTAATGAGATATTTTTGAGTATCTTATGCTGAGGCTTCAAATGCTGAAGAACACTGTCTCTCTGCCTCAAGTAGGATGGTTGGGTGTTTGATTGTATGTGAAAATTGGGGGGAATTAGTTACTTTGTTTATGTGTATCAGCTCCATATTACAAAACAAATCTCTTTATAGAGTATAAAAGGTGGAAAAGCGGAGGAGAACAGAAAGCCAAACCTGCAGGATAATGAGCAGTAGAACTGGCAGGAGCAATTACTTTACCTTCTCCTTGCCTGAAATTCTCTATTTCCATTCTATAGCATCTTTGTTTGTCGTTCCCCTGCCTACGTGGCTCTACATAGACTTCCTTTGTTTTTAAATCCAAAACCATTATCATGTTACCTTTAAAGTTTGGCATCCAGAGACACAGGGGTCACCAGTGCCACTTTGTGCAGGGCTTGTATGACTTTATGAGCTAAATAGAACTGTGGGAACAGATTCTGGGTGACCCTCAAGCTACAGAGACCCTCAAGCCTGCTGTTTGCTCTCTTTTTTAATGTTGCTCCAAAGTCACCCAGAATGTTCTTTCAGTGGTGTTTTCACTGACAGTCTTATAGAGACACAGGTTTGCTGGGAATATAGAATGCATCTGCTTTATGCTGAAGTTCTGCCCCACTGTGGGTATCTCTGAGAATGTTGTAAAGAGTGACAAGTTTCCTCAAAGGCACAGATTTGATTTTGTCTTCATCACTGTCACCAGAAATCCTGTGTTTTATTCAGAGTGTTCACTTATGGAACCAAACCACTTTTCCCCAATCATCTTGGAATCAGATTTTGTGCCTGGCATCTCCTTCCCATGGAGTTCTGCATGAGTCTCACACATAGTCACATGTTTTTGAAATCATATCTCCTTTAATGAAGGGAGGCTTGGAAGCAGGAGGAAAAGATGGGAGGACCTGATATTTCTTCTAACCATGGGAACTCATGGAATTTTTTTGTGAGACAGAGGTTGGGCTGCACCATCACTGGGACTTTAGGACTGTCACATGTTTTTTTTTAGATACTTGGTGGTTTTTGTGCCAAATTATTCTCATTATAGTTCATCTTCTATTACATAGATGATGGTTCACAGAAGAGAAGGAATTACAATTTGTTGATTACTGACATGCTGAACTATCAGCACTCATTTCATGGGTGCCTTTATTTGGGGAATATCACAGACTCATGGGATAGTTTGAGATGGAAGGGGCCTTATAGAGATCTTGGAACCAGAGTTCCAAGTCCCCTGCCACAGGCAGAGACACCTTCCACTAGAACAGAATATACTGAACTTTTACCAGAATTCATCCTGTTGGACTCATCACAAGGAAAAAGAGAATAATTTTGAACTTTAGTTCACATCCTTTCTGTACACCTGTTCACGAAATGTTTTGCTGTAACTACTTCCTTTAATGAGTGAACCTATCCACTATATCAGGAATGGCCATCTGGGTCCTGATGGGATTTCTCCTCTATTGTTTCCATCCAAAGCCTTTGGCATGTGCTGGAAGTGACTCTATCCAAACAAGACCCTTGCCCCATGGACTGGCAGTAATGACACATTGCTGTACCTGAAGTTATTACCCAACAAACTTCAGCCGTTGGGCAAAATTCTTATTCTCCCACATGCTTTTCCAACTTTATTTTGTTTTAATACATTAAAGCCCATCCTTGCTGACATCATTAATGGCCTACATAAAATCAAATGTGTAGGAGATCAAGTGGAGGAATCAGTGTTTATATTTGGATGTTATTGTTTAAAGCAAAGCCAAATCATTAGATCAGTAAATAGTACTTTCACTAGAAACTTGGTCAGATGATAAGCACATAGTTTATTATTAGATAGTACTTTATTATACTTTCAAAGACAAACTAGATTAACCGGGTGAAATGATCATTTTCCATTAGTAATTAAATTGATGCAATATCTTTGGAGCTAAACCATGATGAATTTTTGAAGGGAACTGAATTAGAATTTCAACATAAGGCTGGATCCAGACTTTTATGGGAAGGCTCATTTTCGTACTGTTCACATGGAGCTTCACAACCTACTTCAAAAGTCTGCTAATCCCAAACCAATATCTGTTTAAATGATCTTTATTTGAAAACAATATTTGGCTTGGGTTAAATAAAAGTCCATCTCTTTTAACCTAGCACAAATCATGATAAATCCACTCAAGTTAATAGTCAGATTAGAGTGTTGAGGTCCAGGTCTTTCAGAGGGTTAAAAAAGGCAGAAATAAGAAAGGAAAGTAAACAAGATTTCCAAAGATTCTCGATTAGATGTTCAGTGTGCTCATATCTCTCCTCAGTGCCTACACATGAATAAGGGCCCAGAGGAGGATCTCAGCCTCCCACTCTGACTTTCTGATGCAAGTAGATACTGATGTGAATATTTGGGGCTGAGCCAAACTATGAGGTCTGGATTTTGGTTCTGATTCAAAACTGATAGAATTTTCTTTTCTGGGTTTATGTCACACAGTTTTACCTCAGCAAAACAAATTAAGAGGTTTCAAGGTTGTCTCCGGGATGAACGTAAAACCGAAACAAAAGCTCTATTTTGTCTTCATGAATTTAATTTTGTTACCTCCTGGCCTATCTCTGTTCAGTAAGAAAACCCAAAATATCAAAGGATTTGGGGTATTCTGTCACTGCAAACACATCTACTGCATCACTTGGGCTATTCACTGACTCCAACTGCCTTTGAAGCATTTGTTGAAAAAAAAATGAAATCTCTACCTTGGTTTCTTGTGTGTGGTATGTCAAGCTATGAATTAAAATCCCAAAGTTATGCATAAGTCACTGATGTGTTAATTTGGTTAAAGCTAGAGGTGAGCAGCTCATCTTTGTGACTGACAGATACAGTATTAGCACCCATGTCTGCCTTGCTTGGCTTCACTCTCTTTCCATTGTAATTGCATCTAAAATCCATACACGGAAAGACTCAGAGCTACACATCAGTTTGTCTCTCCTGGAGAAATGGCAGCAACAGCTTTTGCTTTCAATTACTACTCCAAAAAAAAAAAAAAAGAAAAAGGAAAAAGGAGGGGGGGAGATTTTTACTCTTGTGTTGATCTGTTGCTGGTGGCAGACAGCAAGTAAGTTTAGCAATATTTACTATTTCTAAGGCATCAGCTATTTCTTATTTAGTTTGATATGTTGAGGTTCACTATTGCAGGAGTTGGGACAATTTCCCACTCTCTCTTTGCTGATCTTTCAAAGGACTCTATTCAGAGCCCAAATTTTGTAGCCATGGCCTCTCAACTCACTGTCAGTATAATACACAGTCCTGCACAGTTCATCCATATTTAATCCATGCATGCAGGTATCTCTTCCAGTGCAAGTCAACCCCTCAGTCTCACATCATCTCCATCAAATTCCCTGTAGAGGGTGAGCTGCTTCCAACAGGACTGAGAGCCCACCACATAATTCATGCTTGTTTTTTGCCATTGATGAGAATTTATCTATATTCTGCTCCTGAAATAATTCTGAATGCATTTCAGATTACTTAAGGGTGCTTAATCTTCACACAATTCTCACTTGAAGGAATACTATAGAAAGATGTATATGGTGGAGCATAAGAGCATAGATTTGTAGGATGGAAGAGAAGAATAATTTTGGGTAGTCGTTTTATTGGTTTTCTTTTTTAATCAAGAGAGTTGTACATGAACATGTTACTTCATATAATCTTTAGTTGTGTCTGTGCAGCAACTCAGATTTATCTGTATATAACCAAGGAGACTGTTCATACACATATATATATTTCTATATACATATATATGTATTTATTTGTCTGAATTTTACTACTCTAAGTAAAAAAAAAACATATTTTCCTCATTTCCTTTTAAAAGTACTCATGGAAACGTTAGATAGCTATCAGGAGCTTTCTTAAACACAGAAATGTCATCCTCATCCATTCGACCTGCTAAGAAATTAATCTCACATCGTTGTAAGTTTGAGAGAGTTTTTAAGAAGGTAAATGCTTTTTTTTTTTTTTTTTTTTTCCATTTTCCCCCCTTTTAATAGCAAATACTATCAAGAATGTTTGAAAACTTTTAGAATTCCCATCCAAGTTAATCCTTTTAAACCTAGCTATGCTTATTAGCTTTCTTTGAACAGATAAGGCTTAAACAGATGTGTCATTTGAAGAACTGAAGTCAATTTAATAGCAAAGAAGGATACAAAATAGTGGCTACAGAAGGTGAAATGTGGCATTTGATGAAATAGTGGTGATACATTTTTAAATCTCTTCTAAAACTATATTGTTGAAATGACAGAAATTACTAGTGAGCTGTTATGGTTTTAGGAATTATAGGCATCAACCTATTTAGTGGTGCTAAGAAGCAGCTTGAATCCCTGGCTGTCTCTCTCCAGTCATTTCTGATGGCATGGCAGCTTCTGCAGTTCTCTCTATCTGCCAACAAGAAGTGCCTCGAATTTATCAGCCCGTGGGTTGAAATGTAAAGATGGGAAACCTCTTTATCCATCTTTAGGAGCAGAAGGAAATTCTTAAGTCATCTGAATTAAAGTGGCAATTTTAATTGAGTTCTTGCCTGTATCTCATTGTGCCTCCCCCCCGGACGGTGGCAGCTGAGACACACCACATCACCTCATTTGGATTGTCCTATTGTGCCAGGGGATGTGTCTGCTGGGGCTGGGCAGGGTGGTTTAGCAGGGATGTGTATAGCAAGTGTCTACAGAGTTGAAAGACATTTCATTAGACATATCTGCAGCCTACACAGACGGGAGAACTTTACAGTAAGGGCATATCGTGCTGCACCGTCAAGGAAGAGTCAAAGGAAAATTTTCCACTTTGCCATACAAAGCTTATCTTGGAAGGTTATTTACAGTTAATATTCCAAACAGGAACTTCTGAGTTTCAGAGCCATCTCTGAAAGTATGCTCTGGGAATTTAAAGCAGAGACAGTTTTGGAAACAGGAGGTGCAGAAAGATCTGGAGGGGGGAGCTACTGGATGAACAGCTTTTATTTTCTGCTTCCTGACTCCTTAAGATAGCAGCCCACTCACCCTGAGAGAAACCTCAGTGGGTGCAACGATGTGTCTCCATTTTGGGTCCCCCAGGAGTGCTCCAGTAGGATACAGAAGCCTTACTCTAAATACCAATCAAGTTATTTGGTACCATTCCCTGCAATTATAAACCATCACGAGAATTGCCTTAACATCTCTTTCCCTTCTGCAGTTGCTGTAATCAAAAAATCAAGTTCTGTGAGTATTTTTCCAGTATTCTGTCTCTGAGGAAAATCAATCCAATTCTAAATTTCAAGGAGACCCTCTTTGCAAACCATCCCAGAGGTAACCAGGGGGTTGGGGAAGGGTTAACACCTGTGTTCAGGCTGGGCACTGTCCAGTGAAGATCAGTCCAACAGATGAGGTAATAGGGTTGTGCTGAGGCAGAGGAAAGGGATGGCTTAATGAGAGATGAACCAGAGCTGGAGCCAAATTTAAATTAATTAACTTCAGCTAGACTGAAATTCTATTGTGAAAAGTCAATGACTGGGGCTAGTGAGCACATGTGGAAACACCAGACTGGGAAGGGAGTAAAATAATGAGTGTGGATCTCACAGAGACACTGATAACAAAGCCTTCAGTGCTTTGCAGCTACGGGTGCACTGTGACTTCCAGAGCTGTCTCTGGGCCCATCTCTTCATGACCACTGTTACTAAGACCTGAGTGGTAATTACACACTTGCTTCAGCAAATTCAGTCTCAGAACTGGACAGATCAGAAGCCTTAGATCCTTGTTTTATAGAAATCCCCACCTCCAGGAATAAATTTATTATAAGAACACTGTAGCTGCCTTACAGCAATTTTATTTATTTTTTTTTCTGTATTTCAGGGAAGAGAGGGTAGGTAGGGAAGTAAAACAACATCCTTTAGGCATAAGCACAATCCTGTCATTCATTTATTTTGCAATTTAATTTTTTAAGCCAACCTCCTGATTCCGAGTGTATGAAATTCACAACACTGTTGTGTGACAAAAGCTAACTTGAATAAGCAAGCTCTCCATGACTGAATCTGTTAATATTAATGTTTTAGTTCATATTCAGTAGAGAAAATCCTGGGCCAGATCCTCAGCTATTGCCAGTGGGGGAGGTACCACGAAAAAGAGTCTTCATAGAAGTCAGTCATACTACTCCACAGTCCAGCTCTGTAGCACAGGATTTTAATTTTTAATTGTTAAAAACCAATTAAATATGCAGCCAACATTCATTTCTCTAATTTAATTTATCTGGCTTTGATTCATCAAAAAGTCATGTCTTGTTGCAAGTTTGTGGGCCCCACGGAGAGATGGAGAGATCACAATCTCTTCAAGGTGGTCTTTGGATTTGTCACCCTCTCAAGAATTTTTGCAAAGGCAGGCAGAAGAATGGACTTTGAAAGGTTTGAGCTGATCAGAAAAAGTAGAAAAATTCATTACAGAAGTGTAGAAAAGAAAGAAAAATAAATTTGGGATGGTCTCTGATCTTTGATTCTGATTCAACAAGGTAATCTAAATTCAATACATGAGATAAAGTGTTGAGTTTGCTTGTTTGTGTTTTTCTGATCAGTATTGAGACAAAGGTGTGGATGCCAACTCTTTAGCTGAGCCACGCTTCATAATTTTGTTGCTATTTTACCATTAACATCAATTTTGAGGTCTGTTAATAATATAAGCAGAGAGTTCAATTGGGCAGCAAGGACTGACAGCAGCAGCTCGAATCTGATGTGTGACAGACCCAGAGATGGAGAATAGAACCTCATCATTGTGCTCCTGGTTTCTCCTTTAACACACTAAACACAGCACATGAATCCCTTTACCCACTTTGAAAATGATGTTATGAAATGGCTGTAGTCACAAATGGAGTTTTAAATGGTTTTAACGTAATATAGCAATCTGTTTACAAACCCTGATGTGTTTACAAAACATATCCTTGCTGCCTAATACGTTTATTTTAACACTTTATTCAGGCTTAAATGCCATTTTCACATGCTGGGTTTATTTGGATTTTGCATAAGGTTGTAGCACTTATTCAGGAATGTTGGACAATAATGCAGCATTGGGAAAGAGTTCAACTTTTGTTTGGGTTGAATCACATTCAACTTCTGTTATTCACTATTTAGGGCCTGAGTCATCAAATAACAGTTAGAACTGTTTAGTTTCTGTTCTCAGACAGAACAGGTGACCTTCTCATTGGCATGACCACAGGCAACAGAAGTTAGTCTCACCTGGGCAGAGCAGGACAGAGGTTAAGTAATTTCCAACATAATCTAGTATTTTTCCATAGTGAAGTTTCACTCAGTTAGGAGGAAATATCCACAAATTCCCAGATCAACCTGCAGGTTTGAAAGATACTGAGATTCCTCCCCAGTTCTGTAGCTCTTGTTGGTAGATACACAGCTTGCTTTCTATCCCTGTTTTCAGTAGGTGAGGGAATTCTATTCTCTCTAGGTGAACTTGGCATTGGTTGTGTTCTTCCTTTCCCAGGATGTTTTCAGCACATCTCACACCTGTGCTTCAAACTGAGCACCTTGCAAGTGCTCCAGACACTGTGAATCTCCAGTTCTGGGACCCCTCACATCAAGACAGACATTGAGGTGCTGGAGCGTGTCCAGAGAAGGAAACAGATGGAGAAGGGGCTGGAGCAAAAGTCTGATGAGGAGCAGCTGAGGGAGCTGGGGGGTTTAGCCTGGAGGAGTGACTTTATTGCTTTCTACAACTCCCTGAGAGGAGATGGCAGCAGGGTGGGCATCAGCCTCCTCTTCCAAGTGACAAGTTACATGGTGAGAGGAAATACACTGAGGATGCACTGGGACAAGTTCAGGTTGGAAATCAGGAAGAATTTCTTCACTGAAAGGGTGGTGAGACATTGGAATGGGCTGCACAGGGAGGTGACGGAGTCACCCTCCCTGGAGGTGTTTGAGAAATAACTGGACATGGCACTTGGTGTTGTGGTTTAGCTGACAAGGAAGGTTATGTTCAGTCGAAGACTGGACTTGAAGATCTTGGTGGTCTTTTCCATCCTCCTTTATTTTATGATTTCATACCTAAAGGTAGCACCTGACATCTCTTCAGCCACAAAATTGATCATTCTTCCATGATGTACAAGATACAGTAACAAATCAGAACCTGAACTTATTCCTTCTCAAGAGCCAGCATATCAAAAAGATATTAAAACTGTGGAATGAAGGTCATATGAACACTTTGTTTCTTTGAGATAATGAATTTCTGGAGAAAGGTTACCAGCTACCAGCTTGTGCTGGACAATGACCACCAATCACGTCTGGCTCTCATGGGCTTTTTTGAAAGATATTATTATTATCCTTTCCTCATATAATGAATTTCTTGTCTGTCCACTCTACTAAGCAGAATGGATACATAATAATTTCTTTATTTACTTTTACAAGAAAGTCTGCCAATAGATAACTTTTCAAAGAAGAAATTGTGAGTGGCATTGGTTAGAAGAAAAGACATTCCAGTCCAAACTACTTTCTAAGCCATATGTAATTTGAATTATAGTTGATATGGTCCATATCAAATAAAAAGATTACATAGCTGTTGTTGTGGATTATTTAAGTCATATATTTTTACTGCTGGTGAGGACTTTAGCTTTGATAATAGTCACTGGTGTGGATTTAGCCTTCCTTTTGTCATGTTTTCCTACCAGCTATTATCATAAACTTCAAACTTACTGCCTATATAAGGAACTCAATTATTATAGGACATGACTTTTGGTTTTGTTTTGGGGTTTTTTGGCATTTAAGCTAAGAGAGTTTCAAAGGAATTTCATTGTAGTTTTAGTTTTTTCCAAATTTCACCTAACCCAAGTCAGCCTGCCCATCTTTGATGTGAACATGGATTTAGTCAAACAAGGCAGCAGCAGACCACACCACATATGCCACAGTGTATTATTCTTTCTAATCAAAAGGTTTGCTTTGGTTTTCAAAGTGTGGGAAACCTGACACAAGATGCCTGTCACAGATAGGGAAGGATCCTCTGCTCTTCAGCACAGGGTAATAATAACAACAACAATAACTTTGATTTTGTTTCAAGACTTCTCACTTGGGATCCTGCAGAGGTTCTAATATCCCGCCATGCCAGCATATTATTTTTGGATTGAATGACTGGATGAGCTTGATTTACATCTTATCTCGCTCCATAGCCCATAATGTGTTTTTAAATCATGTCTAAACAATTTACCACAAAAGCAAAATTGGAGGCAGGCAGTGGGAAGCATCTTGGATAAGTCAAGCATCAAAGAGAGAAACCTCAGAGGACGAAGAGGGGTTTATTTGCAGCTGGCTGAGTCATGTTTCATGTGGGATATGGTCCCTTGCTAATAATAAGAAAACTGCTAAAATACTATTCCACACTTTATTAACTTGCTCAGTGAGTTAGGATGTCCTGTGCAGACATGTTCCCTGGTAACTTCTTTTCTCTAAGAACTTTTCCCCTGATAGCCTTTCAGATAACATTAGAAAATAGCTTTTTTCCTATGTTTTCCCTGTCTTATGTCACACTGCCAAGCCTCTGAAGAGGCTTCTGTTGTGCTGTGGTGCAGCCTGCAAGGCCTGTGCACTCTGAATCTACAGCAAAGAGTCTTCAAGGGAAAGTGACAGTCATAGCAAGTGAACAGCTGCCATTTAAAAAAATAATATTGATGGGGTTTTTAAGATTGTCAGTTACTACTGTTTCTGTATCATAAGTGGCCATTTGGGGGGGGAAAACAGTTTTTCAGCAAATATTTTGTTTTCTTTAGAAAGTTTAGCTTTTCTTTGTTTTTCTTACAGGATGATTTTGTTTTGATGAGGATATTATCATCATAATTATTTAAATTTTAATATATTTTTTTCTTTCTTCTTTTTTTTTTTTTTTTTTTGTCAAAGAGGACAGCAAAGGGGACAATGTTAGAGAATATTGATTTATTCTAAATCAGTTTGAGACTTAGTTTTCAAGAACAAAAACAATTTTTGGGACAACTCTCACTAAATTCTCAAATATGTGGGTACATGGAATTATTAGTTACATTTGGGAAAAACTGATCAGTCCTTTAACTAGTCAGGCAAACACTGGGATGGGGTCAATGGCTGACCAGAGCTGTATTTGGCATCTCTTGCCACAGCTGAGTCCCACAACACTTTTTTGTGTGGCATTCTAGAAACAGCTCTCTTTGTTATGCAGTGCTTGTGTTGAACAGTGGCAGGTTTAAAACAATAATATTATGACTCTTCAGAGATCACAATCAGTGTTTTAAACACACTGACTCTGAGACTGTGCTTTATCTTAACACAGGTCATAGTTGTCCTGAATATAATTTAAAATTACAGGATATAAAAATGCAAGACATGGTGAAGAGCAGAAGAAAAGCAGAATGAGAAAGAAAATAAAAAATTAATTTGTTTAAAAATTGAGAGATACTCGTGATGCTGTGAGGTTTACCCTTAACATAACCAGTAGTCCTGTATTTGGAGCATTGTGGTTGGGATGGAGGAGGTAAAAGCTCCTGTACTTAATCAGCAAGAAAAATTATTTGTCCCTTGGCCTTCCCTGTCAAATGCAGTTTTCTTACTCTGTGGATCCTGGTGAATGATCCTGGAGGGATGATCCCCACTTTCATAAAAAATCCCATCCTTGCTGAAGAAAACATTTCCTCTATTGTCCACCTTTCTTGGCTATGGTGTTTCCAGATACTAAATGCACACCATTTTCTGTTAAAAAAAAAAAAAAAAATCAGAAAAATTTGAAAAACTTTTGTTGATCTTATTTAAGCCCAGAAGGAGAAGAAAAAAAAGAAAAGAAAAAAAAAAAAAAAAAAAAAAAAAAAAAAAAAAAAAAAAAGAAAAACCAGCACCAACCAACCAACCAACCAAAACAACCTCCCGCCTTAAGCAACAAGACACTCAAGATCTTTTAAATAAATCTCAGGTGTTTCTTCACTGGTTTATGGGGTTTCTCCCACAAAAGCTTCTCACCCTCAGAACAAATGGGGTCTCCTGAGCCAAAGTCATGATGCCTCTCAGGAGAGGACCTGAGGACCCATATCTGCAGTCCTCAATTGTAAATGTTATCCCTTCTCTCAGAGGGTCAGCACTAGAGGGCAATACAGCCACACAGACACACACCAGTGATTTTTAGTGGACCGTGTTTGCTTCACTGACATGAAAAAAAGGGAGGGTGGAGATGAGTTGTCAAAACCGTGAGTCAGAGAGTAAATTGGTCCCACCTTAACCACAGTCCTCTGCCATGCAGCAATTCCCCTTATCAGATTTCTATCAGAAATTAACATTGGGCAAATCTGCGAGATAAATATCATTAGTTCCATTATTAGAGATAGATGATATAATACACAGAAGTTTCACAACGAGGTAGAAATTAATAACTGGAATTGCATGTATGCTATAAGTAAATACATGTTTATTCTGATGAATTTTAAAAAATGGTTTCAAGACTGGCAAAAAAGCATTTAAGTCCAGCTGGATTAACAGCAGCAAAAAATGTCCTCAGACAAATAAGTAAAACTGATATTATTAATTCCAGGGTGCCATTCTGAACTTGGCCTTGCCCTCTACTTTACTGAAACTCTATATGAAATGAAGAGATGGCTGATACAGGACAGGCTAAAAAGTTCAATCTGTTGGGACCAGGATTCATTTCAACCCATCAGTGTTCATTATTCCACGAAGTGGTGACATAATTACAGAGCTGGGCTCTCCAGGGACTCCCTTGGAGCTGGCTCCAATTTGCAGGCCACCCTGCAGGAGAATGTCAACCCTGCTTATGCCAAGTAGGGGGTTTGTAGGGAAATTGGGCAACTCCATGACATATTGAACATGAATTCCTTCCTGGAAATCTGTCACTGTCACCCTGATAAGAGTGATTTTGAAACTCAGAGAAGAGTGAACAGAGTTGAAGGAAATGCTACCCAGCCTGTGTTAATGCACAGCGCTGCATTTCCCCCTCCCCATCACAGTCATGCTTATTTCATCTATCATTATCACCTACTTTTCATGGAAAATAAACCCACCACCTCAAAGGCTGGTGAATACTCTTATCTAGTTACATCTTGGCCTTGCAATCTTCTTGGTTTGGAAGGTACAAATCTTGTATGGACATAGACACCAAGAATGGAATTTTTACACCTTGGAGGGATCTACCTGAGTATTTTATATGTGTTCATACTCATAAGCTCATTATGGCCCAAGACGTTGTAAATATTCACTAACAAAACAACTGTGATTGGGATCTACAGAAATGTAGATTTTTGGTATCTTTTCCATTTTTACACAGTGGAACAGTTTGAGGTTTGATGCATCTTTACAACCAGGCTGGGATTGGTACCTAAACATGTTTAGGTTCATCAGCTTATCCTACATAAAGAGGAAAAATATAAAATAACCCTTCCCTGTGATTTTAGCCACTTGTTGTATGATACAGTACTTCTACAGCTCCCTGCTGGCTTTAAGTTTCTTGCAGCTCAACTTCAGAACAAATCCATGTAATGATTTCAAGTTAGCAGCCACCCATCAAGCCCCAAATGTCATGGATAGTAAGATGCAGCTCAAGAATGCCCATACTGAAACCCTGCAGTTTAAAGGACTCTATATAACTGAAGGAAAGAAGAAAATCTGCTAGGTCAATATGGAAGAAACTTAGAGAGGTGTGTCAAAACAGGCTTAGGTTGGATATTAGGAGGAGTTCTTCACCCAGAGGGTGGTTGGGCAATGGAACAGGGTATCCAGGAAAGTGGTCACAGCACTGAGCCTGGCAGAGTTCAAGAAGTGTTTGGACAACACTCACAGGCACAGGGCGTAACTCTTGGGGTGTCCAGATGATCCTTGTGAGTCCCTTCCATCTCAGCACATTCTGTGATTCTATAACATGTCAAGATAAATCATTGCCTAGGGTTATATGTAGTGACAATTCTCTTAAACATCCCCGGATAAGTCTAGAACATTTGGTGAAACACAAACACATTGACAATAGGCAAATTCACATTACCAGTTAGACAGTTACTTTTAGGCAAGGCTGACTGAGCACTGACACATGCTGTCAAAGAAAGCGGAGCATGTTTTTTGAATGCACATTCTGAGGGATGTGCTTTATAAGGAGGAAGTCCTGATTTAGTCAAACAAGCTGCAACACTTCTTGCAGAGGTAGCTGAATGACATGTAAGGGCTTGCTTTGTATAGAAGGTCAGACTAGCTGATCCAATAGTCCATTCAGAGCTTAAAGTCTCTGGGAGCCTATAGTCTGAGCTACAGACTTAAGCCTCTTACTGGGAGTTGAAACAGTTTTTGTATTGTCCCTTGATCATGTATTGAGGGGAAAGCAGACCAGGCAGTGAGCAGTGGGCTGCATGAGCCAGGGAAGATGTAATTTGAAAAGGAATCCATCTTTACACTGAGTCATAACAGAAGTTTTATTATTACCTCTCCATGTGTGGGTATAACACCTTATTTAAAGTTGGAAATACAAACTGACTCTGAAGTAAGGATTACAAAGTAGAAAGGCTTCAGAGTGGTTAACAAGGTCTCACACTAAACATTGCCCTATGCCAAAAGATGAAAGGAGAAAATCAACAAAAATATAAACACTTAAAAGTCCTTATTGTTATTTTTAAATTTGCCCATCCTCAATGAATATATAAGCACAGGGAGGTTATGCTGCCTTGTGTTTGCTCATCCCTGGTCTTTCGCAGCTCACCTATTGCTTAGGTGTATTAGAAGCAAATAGCACTTAAAAAAAAAAAATCACCTCTGATTTGCATCAAATCAAAGGAGTTTGTAGCTATCTGAAGTTTTACAAGTGGGGACTTCACTTTAATGATGAAGTTTCAATGGCTTATTTCCTGTTACTTAGAGGAGATTTGTGCTACACCAGTAACTTGTTAAGCTGCTACCCTGTTTTGTAGGTACTAATTTCTTTAAATGTGAGTTTACTTTGTCTTGCTTTGTTTGCTGTTGTTTCTTGAGTGAGTTTGGTTATCTCCTCCTTAAAAGGAGATTTCAGACTGATAGTATTTACCTAAGAGAGCCATAGACATTATCTTAACCATTAATGCATCTGTCACTATTTGGGAGGATGTACTTTCTGCTGAATCTAAATAAATGTTTCCGAGTTAATCTGTGAATGTGAACAATGTCTTAAAAATGACACAAAGGTCAATATCATCTTGCTAAATACTTTCTAATTAAAATATCAAAATTTTATATGAAAAGAGGAAAGTTAAAATCGGAGATAGACAGACTTGTGTGGTATGTGGGGCTTTTTCCCCCTAATGTTTGCTCCAAAGATCAATAAAGCCAAGGAAAGATCCTCTTTCATTCTGTTAATTGGGTCCCATAAAAGCCAAAATGGTTGTGTATTTACTATTGCATTTATAAAACAGATAAAACAAGTAATGTGTCTCTAAAAGCATAAGCAGGGCAACAGCAGGTTCTAGATGCCTTTGAAGGCCCAAGAGCTGCACATGAGCCAAAAGCATTGATTTGAATGCCCAGCTTGACAATCAGCTCAGTTAAAAAAAAAAAAAAAAAATTAAAAGATAATTTCTGCCCCAATGAAGATTTACAGCATATTCTCACCAGATCACTCTTTTGCTGGTCCCAGTTTCCACTCAGAAAAAAGAGGTAAAGGAACCTTGCAAGAATTTCATGAAATTTTTCAATGTCATCTTTTGGTGTGAGAGTTTGGAGGGGCTGCTGGCCACAGTGAAGGGGTGCTTTAATAAATGTATCCCTCACCAACTGAATTGATGCCATCATTTTGGCAAAGGTCCTAAACTTTTTAAAGAAAAAGGTAAAAAATCTGAGAGAAGAAATCAAAGCCTAAAACTCCCTTCTTCCAGTTAAATATCCCCTCAGCCCTCCTCTATGTACCAGCATCTCTTGGAGGTTTGGCACAGCATGGCTTTATCAACAAAAGTGGAAATTACAGGAGCCAACCAACTCAGGCCAAAGAGGAAACACCAGCCAGATTTCATCTGATATCTGAATTTCCATAAAGAGTTGAAAAACCACTATTTTTTCTTTCTTCTTTTTTCTTTTTTTTTTTTTTCTATTTTGCTTGTTTTAGTATGCACGCATTTCTTCCCCTTCCTCCCCAGTTCCCCATTATACCTTTTTTCATCACTTTTAGTGGTTTTCACACTTGAAGTGTGAAAGAACCCAAAGACAGTTCAATTAGTAAAGTTTGGTCAAAATTTGACTGGGCAGAGCATCCAAAGTCTTAAAATTAGATCACGCCATGTTTCAATTTCAAAGTATTTGTAATTACTACAAAAATTCTCTTACTGAAAAAGATTTGAAAATTCTTATTTTTTCATTTTTATTTGAATTTCGGGTGCATAAAAGAAGTATTGAACAATTCCAACCACAATCATGAGCATCTTCCAGCCTTTCTCATCACTTTATTGCCTCTGCTAATCACTGCTGTAGACTCAAGAGTTAATCTTCCTTCTTTCCCTTGGAGAATTTAAGATAAAAAACAAAAATGTTAACAAATAGCACATTTAATAGGAGAAAACAGAATCCAAGAGACTCAGTAATTTTCCTGAAGTCACATTGGAAGTCCACTAGCAAAGCAAAGACTCCAGCCTGGACATCACATCCCTGTCTACAACTCAAATATTTAAATTGAATATTTATTTAACTCTCATATTTTAAATGCAACAGCAACAGTTTAAAGTGCAAAATCATTCTCAGACAGTATGTTCATCACTCTGATGTAATTTTTTCATACTGGAAGTTCAAGATTTTAATGAATTTGTGCTTATTATTATTTATTACTGTAAACTGGCTTATGTGTTACTGTCTGAGATTGCCTTATCATAATGAACCTGACTACAGCACCCACAATCTCTCCTACACAAGGGAATGAAAAATTTCTAAGAATCAGATTTCTAAGTATGATCTTTGGCGAATACCAAAGAAATATGAATCACTTGTCATGAATCACATGAAAATGTTACAAGGCATAAAACAAGAGCTGTTCACGTGAAACATTTTGCATGAGAAAAGATGGCCAGCTGACTAGGTCAGCAGAGTGGCTGCAGGACCTGTGAGTTTCCACTGAGATGTTTTTATTTTTACACATGTGAAAAAATTTAAAAATCTCCTTTTTTTGAAGACTGATGCAGTGGGAAATGAGAATTCTGAGTAGCTGTATTTAAACCAAAAAAAACACCCACCCTTGTCAAGACCAATTTACCACACCACAAGTTTCTAATGCGTGTGAGTAGCGGGGTGATCTGAAAACAAAACTATTTAATAACAGGTTTTCTATTGCTCGTACCACATTAATGCCACTGATTTGGTGCCTCAAAGACAAGCAGTGTACCTGCCTTTAACCCTCTCCTTATTACATGATTCACTGTTGTGTCTGGTCTGTAATTTAGCTGTGCCTGGGCTCATTTTGCAGTGGGTCTCAGTGTGGTCTGAGCTGTGTGAGCTCCTGGTACCTGCATGGGGCACCTTAGGGATGGCTTGGGAATCTCCACAGAAACCACAGATCCTTTGGTGCAGACATGCCCAGGACATTTCTTTGTGGATTTATTCACATCATCTATCTGCCTGTAAGAGAGAAAATTAATATTTTCTGTCAACCTTGTTTTGGAGATGATAAACAGCTGCCTGGTGAAGTGGTGGGGCTTACCCACACTCAAACAGAGAGTCTGGGGAAGAGCAAGGAGTTGGCCCCAAATTGTCTCAATCTTGCTCAAAAAAAGTGCTTTGCTGCCACAGCATCCTTGTCCCCAGATGAACAACAATTCCCCGCAACTCTGGAAATATTTTAGTTCTTCGTTTTTGTATCAGGGCTCTTTAAAAGGCCAAATTTGAAGTGAAAAATACTAATCTCTGTGGTTGAATGTTTGGGTCATCAAGGGCAGAATCTGATTTCATTGTTTGACAGATGACACAAATACCAGATAAAGGCGACAGACGTAGTTTTGGTTGTCCTGGAAGTCAGGGAAAACACAGCAGTGTTTTTATGCAGTGCTTTTAGTGCACTGCATAAATGGTACCTGGCCTGGTGGTTTCCTGGCAAATGAAACAGGGGAAAGAACAGGGAGGACATGACAGATACAGCCAGCTCACAACTATCATGAAAAGGAAGGGATTTGTCCCCAGAAAACTTTTAGGATAGCTGATGTTGCTCCAATATCATTGACAGAAGTGTAAGAAAAGGGCAAAAAAATTAAAATAGCTTTTCAAAGGATCCATTTTTATCCCCACTACAGTGTTTACTTCTCCTTTAGTATACTGAAAAGATTTCCATCCCAGAGGAACATTCTGGACATGCTGTATTATACAGTAACATTATGCTCTAACGTTTCAGTCATCTAAATATTGTTTTTGGGATTACTCATGGAAACTTCACAGTGGAAGAGGAAAGGGGAGGGGAAGTTGCATAGAGAAGAGAGAGGGGGAACATCCCCTATTAAAGCTCCATTAACTCCAGAAGGGAACTCTGTGAAGTGTATGAAAAACATTGTGGATTATTCAGAGACATCTATAATTTGAGTGTCTGTTTTCAATGTCAAGTTTCCTCCTAACCCCTATAATTTTTGCCTCTTTTTAAATATATATATTTTTTTAAATTTTATTTCTGCAGAGGAGAATAATGATTATTACAGAAGTAAGTGGGGAAAAGATGGATTGTCTTTATATGAAGTGTAAGTGTTGGGTAAGGCAATTAAGCGGAACAGAAAATAACCAGGATTAAAAGCCTTTTTTAGATCCTGCCAGGGCTGAAATCGTTGTCACAGGGATGATGCGTTTAAGCTCCAGCAAAATTTGGGTGTGAGGCAATTGTGAAGATGACGGTCTAATGACTGTAAAACCTTCAAAATGGCAAACAGAGGAGAGGGCTTCCCACAAAGGAAGGACAACCTTCTCTTCCCTTCCCACCACCCGGGGCTTTTTAATGTCAGATGTGAAGTGCACACCTGCGATAAATATAACCCCACAGCTGTCACTCGGGGCTGGGAGCGTGGGCAGCAGTGGGCTGGGGGACAGCATCTCCCCTGGCCCCCACACAGGCTCTTTTTAGCTGGGGTTTCAGCTGCCAGTTCCAGAGAAAGCAGGTGGTGAATCACTGAGCCGGCAACTTTTGAGTCAAGGTTGAGGGAAAGGGGTTTTATTACACAACTTTCACGTTTGGGGTGGAGAGAGCACTGAGAGCTCAGGAAAGAGCAAACCCACACAAATTCATTGGGGAGAGTAGGAGCCTTGGTGTTCTGCTCACCCCTTTTGCCCTCCCAAAGCTGGCAGGGAAGGGGTTACAGGGGAGGCTGAAGGTAAAACCATACATGAAATTAAAGAGTGGTTGTTGCAGTGATGATTACCCCCGCAGCATCAAGGCAGACTTCTTTGCTTTGGACAGCCAGTTTTAGCAGGCTTCAAACCACATGGAGTGAGAAAAATTGGTTAAAAAATAAATAAACAATCAAAAATACCCCTGGCAGACAGGCACAGAGGGAGGAAGCAGATTTGTGAAACCCCTCCCATCCGAAGCAGGGCACAAGCTGCTGTCAGAGTGGTTTCCCCTCCAAAACTGCTCCATTTTGCATCCTCAGGTGCCAGATCCCTGGATGCTGCAGCCTTTCCTCTTCTCCTTCATGCCTGAACCAAGCACCAGCTCACCCCCAGCCCTCCCTGCTGGGTCAGGATGACAGATCTAAACAACAGGAGTAATGACAGCTGATGGTATAATTAGAGCAGTGGATGAAGTGTGGGAGTCCTGCAATTTGAGAGGTAGCTTGTGACCTCTGGGCTGTATCCATCGTTGATGTGTGCCCTGGGACACCCCTCTGCAATCAGTGGGATGGCACAGGCAGCAAGTTGAGATTACTTTTCATCCCATTTTTTGGCCAAATACATTCTGTGTTAGAAAAAGCAACACCACACTGAACCTACTCCACAGTTTGGACAGGAAAGTGAATTTGTTGCTGTGCTGAGAAATTCTTACTCTACTCACAGATAATCTGCTTTGGTATTTATTTAAATAGTAGCAGTGTGTAATATTTCTAAATTGCTTGTACTCCAAGCTGTGTGATCAGGCACTAATGGACCTCACTGCAATCTTGTTCTCCCCAAGCAGCAGCCTGACCTCACAGACTGGCTTCTGGTTCTTAAGCTCATCACTGCTGCTCACATCACCTCTGCAGCTGGAGGGATCAAAAAGTTGTTTTTCCCTTGTGTTACACAGTGAAATTTCAGACCCAGAACTTTCTGGCATTTGCTTCTGAGGAGAAAGTGGGGAAATTAATCTGTTCTGTTTGTTCTGGCTTAAATATGGAAACATCTGTTAAAGTGTCTCCAACTGCCTCCTGGCTGCATTAAAGTGATGACAAATTTTGCCACTGATTACTGAGCATATTTCACCTTTTTTTTTTTTTTTTTTTTTTTTTTTTTTTTTTTTTTTAAATGCAAGTTCTGTGCAATGCTCAGGACTCCTGTACCTGATGGTTTGGCTGCCTGCAAAATTATAGGGTCTGGATCTGCATATCAGCCTCATGTGTTGTATTGATGAGCTGCCCCACAGCTATACATCAGTGCAGAATGTTGTCTATTTTCCAGGAAAGTCCCAAATATCTCTGTATTTCTAATATGTTAAATATATGATATCTTTACACAGTCCATATATATATTCTATTTTAATATATATATATTATATATACATGCATATCTATGCCTGTACATTGCCTCTAGGTTGGCTTTCTGATCAGAGATTGATTTGAGAAATGGGAAAGGATTTAAGCAGAAATACCATTGCTGAACACAACATATCAGTGCTAAGGAAAGAGCTCAAAGTGGAGAAAGAAGTTCCCAACCAGAGGACCCTGGCAAGGGCTGCTCAGTGCTTTGCTGGGGAGAGGGGCCAAATTCAAGCCATGGTCACCTCTCTCCCAGGAACCAGAAGATAAACCATAGGCCAAACATATCCTACAAGGCAGAAAGTAATCAGAGGAGGGAGCAAAATAAATTCTCTCAGATGTTTCTGGGTTAAGGAGAAAAAAATCTCCTGAGTAGAGAAGAGAGAAAAGCATCTAGAAAAGGATGAACAGAGGAAATAAAGAGCTGGGAGGTTTGGGTTTTGCTCAGAAATTTGGTTTAATACCCAGTGCCCTCAGGAAAGGGCACTGATGAGCATTTTGAGATGCCTGTAAACCTTCCTCAGCTGCTGAGGCAACCCTGGATTGCAGAGAGCATTTAAGTGGGCTGAGTGTAATTACCTGATTGGCATTAAGTAACAGTGTAATTAGCACTTTTTGGCACATCTTCCTTTGAACATATGGTGTTCAATGCTTCTGTAAATAAGATATTTATATGACACTCCCAGCAATACACTTAATGATGACTTTAAAGATTATTTTCCACATTTTGCAGAAGTAACACTTAAAGTAGGTGTGCTGGTCGCTGCACACCTGGTGAGCAGAGATGGAGTTAATGGGCTAAATTCTGCTGACTGCTGTAAACTGTGGCAATCATCAAGAACTTTAGGGAGAAAACTTTTGAGGCTCTAGTGGTATAAAATAATGCATTTGTGGCTCATCAAGAAAACTCCTTTTCACATGTGGAGCCTGGGGAATTCCTTACTGCCCAACAAAACTGAAGCAAGGCACAGGAGAATGGCTCAAGATTTTTGGGAAAAATTACTCTAACCTAAACTGTTGGACATTTAAAATTAATCAGCAAAAGAACGGCATTCTGTAGCTCTCTGCTTGGATCTAATAACTTAATTCAAAGTTTCATAAAGAGAACACTGTAGATAAACAGCCTCAGTGCATTTGCTGCAATGCTGCAATTAGTCTCTACTAAAACAGCATCCCAAATTATCACCAAAGGTTCCCATTTACTGATCAGAGGAAAGTAGCAATCTCATAACATTAATAATTATTAATATTGTATAAACCCTCTATTATTAACTGAGATACTTTGCAAAGATGCACATTGTTATCTCTGCTCGTAAGTGACAGAGGGTAAGAGGAAAATGTCTCTTGGGTTGATTAATCCCACATTTTCTGCAGGGTTTCTTGTGCATTCTTTGATAATGGTGATTCAGATCATGTGTTGGATCAAACTTCCTAACTGGAGGATTCAGAAATGTTCCAAGAGAAATGAATGTTTTAGACATTTGGCAGAACCCTGTGGCTGACCATGAATCACAACTTTTGGTCAATCACTGCTCAATACCTGTCTACAAAATCAGAAATGTAATAACTCCATGCTTTCTCTGAAAAATTAAATTATTGCAGTGAGCTTTGGATGACGTTATTAAAGTGACACAGTGAGAAATACAACTTTTTTCCCTTTATTGCCTTGAGTCAGTTGATAATTCACAGCGGTGAACAAAAGAAAGTCAGTGGATAACACGTGTTAGCAAGGTCTCTGCAAAATTACCTTCCGTATTAGACTTTTTCTTTATCACTGAGATCCACTGCCAGCTCACATTAAAATTCAGAGTGCTGACAAATGCGTTTCTCTTAACAAGATCACCATTATTTTTCTTCTTTTTGCTAGGCAGGAGCAGGGCAGAGACTGGTAAGCAGAGCTCCTGACACCCCTGAAGGTTGTTTGTTGAGTGGGAAGGATCTTATCATTTCAGGACAGCTACATTCAGCTCGTGGGGTTGGAAAGTCACAGAACCATCAACATGAAGAGTTTTCTTGTGGCCCCTTGTACCCCTGGGGAAGTGGAGGCAGCATCTCATGCACTGAAACATGGAAACATCTCGATGCAGCATCCTCCTCATATTCCTTCCTCTCCTCCTTCCCATTCACTCCTGGCACTGCTGCCCACCACAGGAGCACTTGGAAGGGAATTATTGTCATGGCTTTGCACCTGGAAGTTCAAAGAGGACAGGCCCCCACAGCACTGCAAATTGTCTCATGGATTGTCACAGAGAATTTGTGCTTGAGCTGAACTCCAGCTCCAAACATTGCCTGATGGTCACCAAAAAGATCTAAGAAATATTTTTCTATTATTACTATTATTACTATTATTATTATTACTATTATTAAATTTGAAAAGTTTTCATGGGCTAACATAAAGCTAAAATTGCCACTCATTGCAGCTGGTTTCCGTGTGGGGAAGTTTTAGCATTTTCCTGTGCCTCTCTCCTGGCCCTCAGCTGTCACTGTGTCCCCCAGGAAATGAACTCAGGTACCAAGCTGCTCATATCTGGCTTTTACACCAACATGTTTTGCTGCACTAGACTCAAAGTACATATTAAAAAAAAAAAGTAAAGTTAGAGAAATCTTTATCAGGGACACACATGGGGAATCAGCACAGATTATCGGTTTTGCAAGATGGTCAGAATGAGTCTCACCTTCTAATCAAAGCTCTCACCTCTCCTTTTGATAATAAAACCTGCACAGAAGCAACTTGTCCCCGATTTGGGGCAAGAAATCTCCTACCTGTTTGTAAGCACTGGAACTATCAAACCTGACAAGAGGAGTGTTCCTGCTGTAAAATCTGTGCCTGTAATCAGTGCCTCCATCTCCAAAGATCTGGATGCTTTCAGCAGATCATCTGACCCCTCCAATAAAAAATATCCAAGCTCATATCGTCTGATCAAATCCTCTCAAGCCTTGCTCACCGTTTAGGAATCACACATATCTCACCAGAGTGCTGATGCTGATAAAAATTTAATGCTCCATAACCCAGAGATCATTGGTAAGACAACCATCTAGGTGGATGCTGAGGCCCAAAGTCTCCTTTTAGTGTGGCCATCATGAGTTTCATATAATGGAGAACAATCCAGAGCTGATGTGCCATTCAGATTTTTTTTCCATGCTTGTAAACCCAGTTTTTATTTTTCATTGACAAAATCTGAAAGAAAGAACAGCCAAAACCAAAAACCCATCCAACAAATCTTAACCAAACTCCCACCATGAAACTTCAAAACAGATGAAGAAAAATACTAAATATTTGGTTGGATGTCCCTCCCCATGTCAGGGAAATTGGAATTAGAAGGTCTTTAATGTCCTTTCCAACACAAAACCTTCTATAATTCTATGATTTTTTTTATTCTTGCCAGCTGTTCTGTGCACCAGCAGCCTTTTGGTATTTTTGCTTTCTTATTTTTTCCCTGCAATCAGGAGAATTAATGTTCAGTTATGGGAAAAGGAAAAACCCAGGCTCTGCACACACCATATTTTGTGTATTCCCCCAACTAGGTTTCAAACTTATGATAGTTAGCTGAAAGCTACAATTCTTCTGAGACACTTCTAATTTTCCAGAGGAAAAGAGATTAAATCTGAACTACTGAGTCTTTTTCAGTTTCAGTGATGGTTGGTGAGAGAAGACCTGAAACTCTTGCTCTACACTCACCATTGACTGTACATAGCCAGGCTCCAAAGAGGTAATTAAGAGTCATTTTGCTGTTTACTTAATATGATAGCCATGGCTCTAATCTAGAGTTTTAAAGTGTTTATTGCAAGGCAAGGGCATAAACATTGAGGGAAGTTTCTTTTGTGATTTCTTGGTGCACTAGATGGCACTAAAGCATGGCTTTTATATACATGGGGAAAAAATCCCCACAAAAATTGATATGTAGGTTCAGTAAACCTAAACTATTTTGGTCAGGTATATTTTATGAAAGTTCTTTGATATACTATTTGTAATTTTTCATTTTAATTTTCAGATCATCAGAAACAGAATTAATTACACCCACTTTGATATTAAAAGAATTTCAAATTGAAAATAAATAATGCTGGGAAGTTGGAAAAAAAAAAAAAACCTGAAGAAACTAATTTACCCCAGGCTAGATGCAAAATTATTCTAATGTTCAAAGATTAGGGGGCTTGATGCAAGTTAAAAAAAAAAGTCCTGTACCAATTACATGGTTTTTTCATGAACTTTAGATATCAAAAACATTAAAGTCACAAAAAATATATAACATCTCCAGGTTTCCTATATAGGAAAAAAATTCTTAATACATAAGGAAATAGATAGCTCCACACTGTCTCCCGGGCATACCATGTTCAAAACATCAGGTAGAGCCGTCCTGTAAGAACAGGGCACTTTTTCTCCCACAGAAGTATCAAGAAAACAAAATTAAATTTTAATTTTTCTTTACTTTTTCCCCTCCCTCCAAATGAGGAGCTAGGCACCAGCTCATTTTAAGACATTCTTATGTGTTGTATACAGCACTCTTTGCTCTCTTATATGATCAAAATAAACAACAACAAAGGAGCTATGAAGGGTGGATCCCTTGTAAAACTCAGCCTTCTAGACAAAACCAGAAAGAAATATGTCTTAGGTCATCTTGGGTATTTTTTGACTCGTAATGCTGAGGGTGCTTGCAGAGACATTTCAAGCCTTTATGATGTTTTGATGATTCCAGGGTTATTCACTGAGTGTCTGGGTAAGAAAGGGAGCAGGAAGAAAAGAACAAGGAGTTAAAAGGAAAAGAATGAAAGAGCAGTGAGGTGTGGACTGAATGTGAGCTCACTCCAGCACCAGCAGGGATCCTGCAGCCCCGTATTTCCAGCAGCTCTGCAGCAAAATGGAAGTGGCTCCATTTAATGCTTCAGTCACCAAGGTTAGATGTGAAGTCCAGGGTGTGAATATGTGTAAATACAGGTAATATATGGCCTGAGCCTGGGCTATAAACCAAACAGGCTGCAGAGGTGATGGTTTCATGCTCAGATTTCAGAAGCAGCCTTTTACCTGCAGTTCTCCCACCAAGACGTGCAGCTTCATTTCAGCTTCCAGTTAAGGGGCTGAACCACCAAGCACTGGCTCTGCCATGAGCAGAGCTGCTTTATTTTGGGTGGGGAGACTTGGGAATGTGCCCTGATGTTTATAACAAAGCCCATATATGTGTACTATTGGATTTATTATTTTTCAGTCAACTGAGTCAAAGCCTGCATCTCAAGAAGTATTTTGTACAAAAAACCAAAAATGCCCACGTGAAACTATTAAATACGACCCAAGAGTGCAGAATTTATTAAAATACAGAGTTAGCAGCAATCAGCTCATGCTATTCTGAGGGCCAATATTTTTAAGACTTCTACAGAAAATGACTTCCCATAGAATCAGAAGTGAAAGAGTTTCAGCGATACTTGTTCTTAGCCTTTTCTACACTGCAAATGCACAACTATGGGAAAGGGGAAGAAGAGAAATACACTGTTGTAATATTTTTTTTTAAGTACATATTTGTCTGACAACTTCACAAAAAAAAAAAAAGGAAAAAAAAAAAAAAAAAAGAAGGAAAAGAAGAAACAGAAGGAGACGTTAGAACTGCCTCCTCACTAATGGAAATTGGTATGATTTCACCACAGAGCTTGGATTTTACTGTTTTAAATATGATACATGACCTTGCCTGTTTAATGAGGATACTATTGATCTAAAATGAACATCTTTAAAAAATTAATTACTGACATTATCAATAACACTTCAGGTTATTAAAAATGAAAGAAAGTTAAACTTCCAATTTACTTTTCACCGTGCTGCATGCGCTTCATTCAGTCTAGACAATTTCACCTTCTTTCTCATTTGGTTTCAGCTGTTGATCCTACTGTGATAAGGTTGCAGCTGCCAAAGGGGACTTTTTTAAAAAAATAAAGTTTCTTAACAAGAAGAAGAAAAAAAAAAATTAAAAGCAACCCGCTTGTCCTGGTTCTCTTTCCCCTTGCTTTTATGACATGTTTGGTTCCCACGCAAGGGGAATTTCAGCAGGTAATTCTTTTACACTCACAACCCTCTGAGTGCTTGGCCTCCAAGTCACCCCATTTCTGCTTTGGTTGAAGGGTTGGGTAGTGCAGGTCCTCTGCCAAGCTTGGAAGTTTTGATCCTCATTCCACCTATCATGAGGTGGCTTCAGTTGGATGGAACCTTAGAGACCTCCTGGTTCCAACCCCCTGCCTTGGGCAGGGACACCTTCCACTAGACCTCCTTGCCCCAAGTCCCATCCAACCTGGCCTTGAACACTTCCAGGGATAGAAGCTGCTTCTTTAGTCAAACTAAATATCTGACATGAGCCCACCTAATTTCCACATCTCCTGCACATTGGTGACACCTTTTTTCTCCTGCGAGCTCCCAGGGCCATCTCTGAACTCCGTAACCAGAGGAGAACCACTCCCAAAATTGGTGCTGGCCCCTGGGTGTAGCATATCAAATGTAAGAGCATTGCAGACCACTCTCCTTGAAGCTGAGCCACAGGAGCTGTGGGGTCAGAAGAGCACTTGGGTTGCTGATGGAATGAGTTATTTCTGATGGTGCTTTATCTTTCTGTATTGACTTGGGAGCAAGACTTGAAAGTCACTTAGACAACTAACTTAAATCCCACACACTGGAGCTGGAGAGCTGGAGAGTCTTTGGACTAGTCCCCAATTCATCCAGCAATTAAGGACATGATGTGCATTATTATTTAAACACACAGCGTTAATTAGTGACTCTCTGGCACATTGCTGTAGAATTGGTATAACTTCAGGCATTTACCTGGTAGGTTACTTTAGTGTTTCAGAACAAAATGTATGTATTTCCCTATTAAAAAATACTATTAGCTTTTTTTAAAACAACTGAATTTTTTTTTGTAATGATTCTTCCCAATTCGTGTCTACTGAGATCTTTTCTTATGTTCTCCTCCTCCAGTTCTCCTTCTCACTTCTTTTCCAACAAATAAGAAAACAAAGGCAGAAAAAGTAAAGCAGGGCATTTGACCTAAACCATTGACAAAAATATTTCAGAATTTGCCTTAATGCTTTAAATTTATTTTTTTTTTTATCCGAGGTAATCCACACACAAATAAATTATTTTATTTGAGCAGTTATATGCTAATACAGCTGTTGAGCTGAGATCTCAGCAATTAAATAATTTCTAAAAACATTTTATTTTTCAGTTTAGAAAAAAGGTAAAACAGCATCACTGCAAAGGCACCTGCGTATTTTAAAACAAACTTCAGATTTCTCTATCATTTAGGTGGGTCCAAAATATGCCGATCAGACTGAGGGATAGAGATATCTTTTCTTTTCATTTCTGTATTATGTTGAAGAAATTCAAGTGCTACAAAAAACTAATGAACACCCTCAGAGAATTAAGTTCACTGGAGCCCCATCTCATTAATGTCATATTCTGATACTTTTTTTTCTTAAATCATGTTTTTACTATTGCTTTCACTACCTAGGCAGGAATATTATTTAAAGAGGAAACACTTTTAGATACCTAATGCTGATCCAGCCTAATTCTTCAGAGGGAGGGAAGCAAAAGAATAAAATTTAGAGGAAAATCACTGCACCATAAGAGGTTGTTTTATTTAAATATTTTCAGCATGCTCTAGTCCATCCATAGCTGACAGGATGCAGTGTAAAAATTACTGCACGCTGTTCTGAGTTTCATGTTTGCAGAAGATTTGGTTGTATCACAACCATCACCTGTGACCTTAGAGCCCATGAATCAGCGAGAGGAAAAATGGTGAGCTCCAGGGAAAGGACTGGGCAGCCTGCAAGCATCAGGTTAAGGGGATTCTGCTGTCTGTGAGATTTTTATAGACATTCTTAAATGTGTACGTGTGGGTCTGTACATGTCAGAGTATATCTATAAAATAAAAGTTGGTTACAATAGATGCTCTTATCTGACCTACTTAAAATTGTACATGAAAGCACAGTTAATTTCATCTCCTATCTGTCAGATTGATACAAATCTCCTGTTCAGTATTAATTATTGTATGCATGAATATTCTTCATTTTTGGGGGAGACCTGATGATTAAAGCTACTGCCGACAGAAATCCTGAGCTCATTAAAATTCCCTACCCCACCCTCACTGAATTTGTGTGCAACTTTTGAGTCAGGATTCATCCCCGTTCTGGCTGTCATGCAGTCTTTTGCACCTTTGGATAAGGGGTGTAAAATGCTGCCTCTGTGAACAATTCAGGCTTCTAAACTCAGTTTATATTCATTTCACAGTGAGGCGAATCAGAGCAAAGTGGTCTCGATTTTCATCTGAGCCTCGCCTAAATGCTCAGAGCTCATTTTTCTTTGGTTTCTGCTTTTAAATTCTCCAAAGTATCTAGGCCTCAGCAATTTAGGGGGTGATGCAGGGTGCTAATGACATTTTTGTTCTCTTTTAATAAAATATGTCCTTGTTCAGAATTATGTCAGAGAAGAAATCAGGAATTCGAAGCTAAGGTTAATCAGCCATAGTGCTGTTTGACAAACAAATAATTGCTGCACATCTGGGTCTCTATTTATGGCTTTAAACCTCATAGAATGAGGTTTCCATCTGCCTGGAAGTGTTTTCTACTATGAAGTCCCTGGTGCTCTCCAGGGCTGATGCTTCCAAACCTCAGTAGGAGTCTCACAGACTTCTGTCATTACTGAAAAAGAAGATCTGCCCTTGATCATGAGACCCAGGATCTGAACCAGACTGACAGTTAACACTGTCCAATTAGGGTGTTTGGGGGAAGGAGTAATAAATTGGGTTTTAAAGGTCAGATTTTCGTTATCTGCCTTGTACATGTTATTTTCACAGGGACAAATGCATTTTGATGAAGAACAAGCCCAACGGAATATAGAGGAGGCTGCAAAAAAAAAGAGAATCCAGTTTCACTCAGAAATGCTGAGAGATTAATGGGCTGTTTTCATTAGAAAATTTAAATTAGCATCATAAAAAATCCCTAATCAGATACAATCACCCCCTAAAACTAAGAAAGACATGTCTCAAGATAGTCAATCGACTCATAATTACATGTTCAGCCAAGGCACCTGAAAATCAGGTAAAGCTCCCTATTCTGTGGGAGCTGAAAACAGAATTTGTCTGATGTGTTAAATGAGTCCTGCAGTTACTGGACAGCTCTGGCTATAAGAAATATACTGAAAACAGGAAATTTTTTTAACTACTATTATAATTTGATCGTTTTTCTAAACATGCTGCCCATGGAAGTGGTGGGATCACTGTCGCTGCAAATGTTAAAAAAAATGTGTAGATGAGGGACTTGGGGACATGGCTCAGTGGTGGCCCTGGAAGTGTTGGGTTAATGGTTGGACTCAATCTTAAAGGTCTTTTACAACCTTAATGATTCCATGATCTTGTGAAGATCATGAGCAGAAGATCTTCACAAATAGCACTGAACAAGATTTTTTCCATCTGCAGCTTCTCTCTTTGGTACACTTATGACTAAAACAAAAATAATAATTAAAAGAGTGATGAAGAATACATTAGCCTGTTGTGCTAACACTGAGAAAATGTGCACTTTACTCTGAGGTAGCTCTGGGTACCTTTCAGTGGCTTCCTTATTCTCAGAGCCAGGTGCCTTTGAGAAATATTTGGTAAATAGTCTCTTGTGCTGTAATCAACAACCCTCATGCCACCATTTCCAGTGGGAACAGTACCTTTGCAGTGGCCAGCTCATGATGTTTGGCTTAAAAAGTACTTGCTCAGCACAAAGCATCTTTACTGAAGCAGGCATGTCTGTCAGGGTCAGATTTGAAGGTGAGATTTTGAAGGGAAAAAACAGAACAGCAGATGAAGGACAACATAAACTGGTTTAATCTAGATATTCACTCTCTAATCTCACAAACATCTATGGTTTTCCTTAACTCTACGTGAACCTTTGCACAGTGTGTTTAGCTGCATACTGCACTGTTTTTTTCAAAGTCCTTTGGCTTGAGAGGAAAAAAGAAAGAAAAAAAAAATGCCTCTCATTTTAGAGTCGTTCTACAGTCCATTTATTCATCAGAAATAATTGTGGTCAGACATTTAGCTGAGAATGCTGGTATTTGTCCTAATGTTCTGTAAATGTTTATACCAAACTTAAATGAATGTAAATACCCCATCTCTGAGCTCTGTGGTAAATCGTTTGTTCTGCACAGGGAGCGTTTGGCAGGGAAGTTATGCTACAACCCATTCCTACTGAAATAGTTGACACCAATGGCAACTTGCCATCTAATCCCTGAGCTCAAATGTAAATACTTTGCTCCACAAGCAAAGCTGAAAAAAAAAAAAAAAAAAAAAAAAAAAGGAAATTTTGGTCAGTTTTGTGCCAGACTGAAAATAATCTGCACCAACTCTCTTCCTGACACAAGTTATTTGTCTCTGCATTCTGCTGAGCTCTGCAGCCTGACGTGTTAGAAGTCAAGTCTTTGCCCTTCTGCTTCTCCCTCCATCTCAGAGCTCTGGTATTTGGTTGTTTCCTTGGGTTTTAGCTCAGGGTTTGAAGGGATGAGTAGACAGCAGAAGTTTCAGTTGGCTCTGGGTGAGCAAACCTCAAGCATTTGTTTTCACTGCAGGAAAAACTCCCATTGATTTCAAAGGGAAGCAGGACTGCAGGCGTGCTCTTCCCTTCTGAAAATCAGAGCTCCCAGATGCAAATTTAAGGCTGGCAATAGACAGGTATCAGTTCCGCTAATTAAGTCTCATTTATCTTAACCATTTCACTCCTTAATCAGATAGCGCAGCGATAAGACGCTATAAAAATATATGACAGATAGTCAAGGTCTAGACTTCTCTAATGTGGCAATTTTTTATATTATGATCTTCCTTTGTATATGCAGATGAACTGCTCTTTTATTAACTTCCCTTTGTAAGCATTTCACATGCCAAAAAATCAGATAGGGCTTTGAAAAAAAAAAAAAAAAAAAGCCTTCCAAAGTGATGAGAATGAATTAGCCCATAATTGGACTGATTGGTAAAAGTTCAGTACAATGCAATAAAAGTGCACCATTATCAGGATTTAAACTTGCTATGGGGAATTTTTATTGCTGCTAATTTGAAAAATATAATCTTTGGCTGCGGTCTGCAGGGACTTACCAGTGTTGAAGCAAGGGAAGAAATCTGTGAGGGCAAAGGGCCTCTCATACAAATATAAGTAGAGCAAACAATTTAGCTGTTAATATATATATTACTGGAATTGCATTGATTTTCATGGGCTGTCATGTATTGTTGTGGAGAGAAATAAAATCATAGGATTGTTAAGGTTAGAAAAGACCTCCAAGATCATCAAGTCCAAACTTTGAGTGAATACCACCATGCCAAGTGTACGTACTAAAGAAGAGTGGCCATCTCTCCTCATAAGATGTCTCTGTTACAAACCTCAGCAGCAGCCCAAGAACTTCAGCATTTTTCCTCAGTTAAAATAACAGAGGAGTAATGCACGAGAGTTCTATTCAATACAGCAGATACAAAGATCACAGGATTTGATGCCTAGAAACAAAAGCTGGGTACCAACCTGGCAAGAAATCCACCACATATTTTAATGTTATAAGCAGATCAGTACAAATTATCTTGAATTTTTTAACTTAAAACAGGGGATGTTTCCCACCCTATTGTTTTGTCTCATTTAAACAAGACCAGAGAAAATGTAGGATTTCTGCTTTACAGGTGATCAGATGGTCTTTTATTTATTTCACAATCCTCTGATTTACAAATTTCTGGATATTTCCCAATGGGGAGTTGTCTTATGATCACAGGTCCTGAAAAGAAATTTCCTCCATAAACTTGTCTTATTTCCTTTAGGGGCCTCCACAAAATCTTGTGATCTTGATGGATGCCAAGAACCCTTCAGGATCACATAATTAATTTTTAAATTTTTGCCATCTGTAAATAGCCTAATTCCCTCCCAGACTCTTGGGGGAGGTGATACTCAGTGTGACTTGAAGGTTATCTCACTGGGAATATTTCAGAGTAGAGGAAAAGTAAATCCAAAATGCACATAGCAAACATTTTAACTAATTCTTATTAATGCCAACAGAGCCTCAGTTAGTCCATATCTGTGTCACTAAGAAGAGTGATGGACAGATGATTGGATTTGTTGATTTTACACATTTTCCAACCTTAATTATTCTATAAGAGGCAATATTTGGAGCAAATAAATAGAACATAAGGGAGCTACACAAGATGAAAACGAACATCTTGATCTTGATCTAGAAACTTCTGGTTCTCATGGAAAAGTCTACTCACAAGTCAAACAAAAGCAAGAGATGTGGTCCTAAGCAAAAAAATCCAAACAACCCCGAGGGCTGATCACAAAATGCTTAGTAAGGAAGGAAATACGCAGAATAACCATAAATTTAAAAGTCCCTTTTGATGAACAATAACTCCTACAAGCATCCGAATGGTGATGAAACTACCGAGCTGTGCGATCCCGCTATCAGAACCGCATCTCTTGTTCAAGGAAAATTGCCACAGTTTCTTTATGTCTGAGAGGCTGAGCGTGACCTTTGTGGGGCTAAAAGAGACAAAGAAAAAAAAAGAGAATTGCGAGGTTTTCAAATATTTTTGCAATACAAAAGTGTCTATCTCCTGCACGAACCTTTTTATTTTGTCCATTCAAGTCCAGATTTCTCTGTTCATACAGGGGTATCACTGACAGCACAAATAGACCTCAGGGTGATATTGTAACTTTTGCTTTTCTACAATATGGGGAGATTTTATATATATATATATATATATATATATATATATATATATATATATATCTGTAAAGAAGTTGTTTACTGTTAAATTTTAAGAATGTCCTGACTTCTCATGGACTGATATCATCCTGAGCCTCAGTATTGTTGTGTAGAAGAAGAAATAACAGGATGAAGTATCAGAGCTTTTTGCAAGATTAGCTTGTTGGAAACGGTAGGTTGAAATTTCTGATCTGAGCTTTAAAACAAAAACATAAAGAATTTACTTATAAAATCTAAAGGGATTTACTTTATAATCTGTTCTGTAATGTTCTAATTCACCAATTGAGATTTCATGGAATCTTAGAATGGTTTGGGTTAGAAGGGACTGTAAAGATCATTTCACTGGTGAGTGAACTATTAAGATGTATCATAACTATTATTAACATTGGTTTAAAAAATCCATTTTCTAATAAAAATCAGGAACCATAGGCCATAATTCCCTTTTGAGATTTGGAATACCTGGCATAGTTCACAAGTTTTCACTTACTGAACTCATACACACCTATAAGAATTTCATTTTTTATGACAGCAAGGCTTAAGACCTTAGAACTGCAGAGAGAGATTTTTATTGCAAAATCTCAAAGACAGGAAAACAGAAGAAAATGCTTAAATACAGGAAAGCACCCAAAATTTCCTGTCTTTCCTGTTATTAAATCTCTTGATTGTGTGGCTCACCTACCAATTTAAGAATGAGGTGACTTATGAATATTGAAAGAGTGAATAATTAAAATTTCAACAGCAAAGAAAGACCCTCTTAGATCTTGACGAACTAAGTCATGCTTTTTAACTGTGCTTTGTAGAGTATTTTTAATAAAATTATGATGATTTATGATTAATTGACCCATACCAGAAAAATGTAATAATAAAATCAGAATTTTGCACACTTTTTCTTCCTCTTCTCATTTCTTGACATTTATGTCTTTAACTGGGAAGCTATTTTTTTCCTTTGTCTGACAATCTCCAACTTATATTGGAAGCATATTTGAATAGCCTATGCCTGTTTCTTTGAGATTGCATTAGGCTATTGATGACAGTTAAACCAGAATGCATTTTTAAACTGAAATTCAGAGCGTGTCAGAACAGAAACTGAAGTCTCTTAGGTGTTTGAATAGATTATCAAGATGATATTTTATCAGCATTAGGGATATTATAAATGTATTTTTATTGCAGGAAAATAGATTCTAAGGCATTTAACACAAAAGATGCATTATATTGATTCCTACCAATCCCTTAGAAAATCCATTCAGTAATATTTTTTGTCCTGTGTTTCTAAAACAATATAAGTTGTGAGGAGATAAGGCTACTGCAGTTTTAATTGCCCTTTCTAAAAGGGAAATTACTCTGCACAGCCCTCTACCTGGTCATTTGTTTTCTGAATGCTTTTGGAGCAGAAGCCTGTGCTGAAATATTAACACATGCTGAAATTGTGTTATCTTCATCTTTTCAGTGAACAGCTGGGCAGATGTGGTAGAGACACCCCTTTCTCTCTGCCTTATTCTCATGCAGATTAAATTATACACCCATTTTTTTTTCCTAAACACAGAAAATCAAAGAACAGAGCTACTGCACGACATTTGAGATAATTTTAGTTTATTTTTTCTCTCTACCTTTTTCTTCCTCTGCAAATAGTTACTCCCCCAGAAACCAAATCTTGTCACTAGGAATTCCAAGAGTTGAACATTGGTGAGATCTGGGATCCAGAATCCACTGGATGCATTTCCACTACTGTTAAACATAAATCCTCATTTTCCTTCTGCTCCTGGTGGCGTCAATGTCCAAATTTCTTGGAAGTTATTTGGCTCTTGGCTTCTCTTTGGGTGTGAATCAACTCCTGTGCAGGATTAAACACAACTGCAGTTCCAGGGACAGCAGGTGAAACATTGTGAAGGAGAAACTGGTCTGGGTTTGGTTTATTTTGCCTTATGCATTCCTGCAGCACTGTTCCAGTGAGCTTTCTACCCTCACACACCTCTCTTAGTATATTATTAGCGCTGGTCAGCTACAGAACACATATTTTCAGGCTCTGCTACAGAAATAACGTATTGATGGGCTTCAGCGCAACCCCTGATTTATTTCAGAAAATTAAAAAAATAAACCACCGACAGAAAAAAGAAAAAAAGAAAAAAGGGCAAAAATCAAAACAACAAATGCAAAAAATTGCATTTTATGACTACAGGGCTCCCCTTGGAAACCAGATCTTTACAGATGAGAACGTGGCATGGCACTATGCTGCAGTGGCTGTGTGGTGAGATCCAAGCTCTGTGAAATCAGACATTTTGCTCAGGGTTGATTTACGTTTGCATTTTTTATAACCTGTCCTTGCTATGATCTTGTCCTGGAAGGGGAAGGAGTTATGGGGCTGTGGAAAAGGTGACCCTGAATATGCCCAAAGCAGCCAGGTCCAGAGGAGGTGATGACCACAATCAACCTGCCATGAGCAGCAGATTTCTGTGTAGGCTCCTAAGAGAAAGAATTGCACAATCCCTTTCCTTTGAGGAGAGCACAGTTACTCAGAACAGCCCTGGCATTGCTCAGCCCGAGATCAAGGGGTGGGAAGGGAAGAGCCCCACAAATACTGAGTTTACAAATACCAGTAAATTACTGATTCTGATACTTGCTGTCACAAGCTCAGAGAATATTGGGTTTTTTCTGCCTACAGTCCTGTTTCTCTCCTTAGAAGTCCCTTACAGGCCAATGTACTCTCTGGATGATGGCATCCTATTAATTCAGGTGTTCTTAATCCATCCTGCCATATCCTGTATTTTCCCAATGCACCTAACTTTAAATAAGTGCTTGATTTTAGACTGTGTGGACAAACTACGCCCTGTTTCCTTAAGAGATGAAGAAGAAAAATGCTGTCAAAGTGACAGAATTTGTAATTTTTACGAAAAAATAATGAAAATAAAGAGTTTTAAGGAACTTCAGAAAATTATTTCTGTTTTCAGGTGAGTAATCAGAAATCTTAGAAGACTTAAATAATCCAGGCTCAATAGCAGGGTTAGATAGGAATGGAACCTAATTTTGCTAATGTGAACCTGTTGTCTCTCACTGTCACGCCACTCTCACCAGTAAAGATATCACAGAACCACTCTTCCTTCCTCTGTCAGGCTTTGCATGAAATCACAAATGGCAAAACATCTTCTGCCATAGACATCAGTGAAATTAATCTAAATGTTTTTGTAGGTGGACCACTTAGTTTGGTTTTTTGGGTCTTGACACCGTATGCACAGATAGTTCTCTGACCTGAATTTTGGCAGGGACTCCTGCCCTTCACTTGTCTCTGTTGGAAGCAGCAGCACCATGCTGCCCTGCAGAGGATGCACAATGATCTGGAAGAGGATGTACAAACCTCTTGGAGTGACCAGGGGGAACTGAGGCTCCCAAGGCTGGAAAACAGGCACACATAGGACAAAAGACCATCCTGTCTCTTCGAGAACTTAGAACAGTAGAAGCTGGCAAGGTCTCCTTGGGCAAGGTAATGTATTACAAATATTCTATCCTTAGAACTCCCACAGCTTCAGGACTGGTAACATTTGTGTGCTCCCTGCAAGCCTCACAGGATGGGCTTGGGGCATTGTCCTCCTGCCTCAATTCCCTTTCCCCTCTGGCAGAATAAAAATGCTGACCTCTGTTTGCAACCACCAACACAACATTTACAACAGTTGATGTAGATTTCTTTTTAAAAAGAAACAGTATATGTCCATAAAACATGAAGACTTGTTGAAGGAACGCAGTTAGCTGGTGCATCTACAGTACATCCACTGGAACATCCCAGGCTACACCAAGCTACTGAACATTCTCCTGATTATACTTAAGGACTAAGGATTTGACCTCCTGGGCTACTGTGGGGCACCTACAGAGTGTTCACTTGTGGCAGATGCTGCAGTGTTTTCTAGTTCTTCTTTCCCTCCTGCTATGAACACTGTGAAGAGATAAAGAGCAAAGGAAACAGAGATGAGCTGATGGGCTTCCTCCTTCAATGCAACAGAGTGAAGGTTAATTTATCAAAAGGAACTGCTGCAGATTTCATGAGATACATAAAAGCTTTAAGCCCAAGTAATCACCATTGCCAAACTAGCTTGCTCAATGGGATAAAATGTCTTACCCATGCCCACTGAGTGGGAAATCTGTTGATCAGAGGCATTTTCACCACCAAAAAGCAGTTTTGCATGCTGCCTCTAAGATGACCTTTTATAAATCCCACCAAATCCTAGCTGGCTTCCCACCATGTTGCTAATAGTTTGATCTGTGACCTGCTAATGAGGTACATATTGTTTCACCTCCAGTAAAGGTATTAGGATGTCTACTCAGTTCTGCAGCACCACGGAGATTATAGTTGCTTGCGCCAGGAGGAAAAGGAATTTCCAGGGCATAAGTCATCATTTACAGTTATTAACAAAGGGATTTATTATGTTGTTCTGTTTCAAACAGCGGTGTACACGATGCCTAGAGCATGCCAGAGTGCAGCTCCCTACCACATAATGTCCTAATGAATCACCACGGGCTGGAGGAGCTGTAGAACCTCAACATTCAATCTCCCGTTTCTCCCCCCCCCCCCCCCCCGCCACACACCAAACTGACAAATAAGGACATAATGGCTTTGCACTTTTATCAGGTAAAAGTGATCTCAGGAAGATGAGTATATTGAAACCACATCGAGTAGAATGTGGGGTGGCGTGGGGGGGAAATCCACTTTTGGGAAAAAAAAAAAAAATAAAATCTTGGTGCAGCAAAACAGTTTTAATGCAAAGTTAAGTGTTAACCCTTATCCCTACAGGCACAGGGGGCTGTGTCTGTGCCCACACAGTCAATGGGATCTTTAACCATGACTTCAGGGCTTGCACAGTCAAGTCCTACTGTAAAAAGAACCTTGCTTTCCAGAGCTGGGAAGATGAGGCTGACTAAAGGCTATTGAATCCTGCCTGTCCATGCTTGCCCTCTCTGTAATTTATTGTAATTGAAGGCCAAAGGCTCTCTCCTCTAAAACAAGCAGTTAAGAAATAATTACTGGACCAGGGTTCTGTGAGTTTTAATTAAGTAATGTTTAGAGTACATGTGGAGTTCTCCAGGTGGCAGGAGACAAATTATTATTTATTTGCTTTTGCTCATTTTATTTGCATTTTCAGGCTTAAAGGCTAAAAGAACTATGTTTTGTTCTGATTTTGCTTTCAGTAAAGGTGCTATAAATTTTCTTATTTACTCCATATGGAAGCAGACTCAATTAATATTTATTTGTCTGAGGTTAATAGCTCACATAATCTCTGAAACGCCATAGTCCTCTCTGGTTGCGTTTTGGGAGAGGTGGAAAAAAAATCCCAAACATATCATTAAGCTCTGTTTGATAACTGAGGAATTGTTAGCATTTTTCAACACTGTTTTCTTTTCAGATTCTCACTAATGCTTTTTTTAGGGACAAATTTTCTCCTGGGAAAACCTTCTTTCACCCTCATGAAAGCAAGTTGCTTTATCTTGGAAGAGAGCCAGCCTTTAAATGGACTGAGAAACAAGTTCATCTCCCTCCACAGAGTCCCTCATCCCCTTTCTCTCTCTCTTCTCTCTCTCAACCATGCTCTGTGTTAAGCAGTGGGGTTAAAACAAGTCCTATAGACAATTTTGGCAGATTGCAGTATTCCTCCTGCTTCCATTTATCCTATAACTTCCAGCTGATAAATTATAGGAATGTGAACTTTTAGTTTTTTGATTATCGGTTCCTTTTGATAGTTTACAAGGTAGAAGGCTGATGGCATCACAAGCAATGATTTTTACAACCATTTAGCATCTCAAAAGAAAGAGCTTCTAAGAAAAGAGAGAAGTGACAGAGGTGCCTTCTATTTTTAAAGCAAAGCATGGGTCAAACTCTGCTTCCACTGAACTCTGTGGCACAGCTCCCACAGCTTGTGTTAAGAGGAAGATTGGGCCCAGGGGATGATGAAGGCAGTGATTATACAGCACATTATGCTGAAGAAAAATTAAATCAAATGCAGCTGCTTTTATACAATTCAAAGACAGAACTCAGTGTTTTCTTTAATTATTTTTGGTTTCTTTTCCCCTCTCCCCTCTCTGCACACTGATTTCTTGCCTACAAAGAAAAGCTTCAAAGAACATTAGCAAATCCAACCCTTTTATTTAAGTTTTGTTTTTTTACCCCCTTTTATATCCATAGGAAAAAAAAAGAGAGAATTTTATTCTACATGACTGTGATGAAAAAAATCCTGCTTCTTAGTTCCTTTGGTGATGCCTTCATGGTGTTAGGGGACTCAAAACTGCTTTAAAGAGGGACAAGCTGTTGCCTCAACCTCAGCTTTAGAAAAGTTCCACCATCCTCTTCAGTCAAACAAGGATTTCAATGCTTCTTCAGAGAGACTTGTTTTCAAGCTACAATCTATAAGCTGCTGCTTACTGGAGCTTAACCTATCTAAAAAGGTAGATCAGAAACCCCCAGTGGGTTTGATAAAAACTGCACAAATCAAGATCGAAATTCACTGGTTTCTACAAGGTGGAAAAAAGTCATCAAGCTAAGAAGAACAGAGTTTTAATGTAAACAGACACATTGCAAAGTGCAGAATACTATTTCTCTTCCAAGAGGGAAGACTTTAGCTGGAAAAAATTGAGTTTTTATTTGGTCATTGACATGATTCCACAGTTAAGGGCATTTTCTTCTTGTTCAGGTGCTGATTCATCAAACTTCTGGAGCCCACATGAAACCTGAGCATGTTTGTGGGTCCACTGAGTTCAACAGGGGCACAATCACATGAATAAAGGGAGACATGTGAGTGCCTTTCTGAATCAGGGCCCTATGCCAATGACAAAGCTTTCATTAGCAAGATCTACCATCAAATAATTTCCCCTAGAAGATAATGTTTGCCTTGCTTTATTAAGTAGATTGATATTTGGCTCTGTATTTGAGTATAAGCAGACATCATTATTAGCAGGTCCTTGACAACCAGTGTTTGTGGAAATAACATTGCTGATATAACCCTGATAAATGTCAAGGGTTGTGCACTACTTTGCCATTCTTTACATCCCTCAAGAAAAAAAACAATTGCAACCACATAAGCAAAATTCCCCACAGAGCTGGAAGAAGAATATCTCCGATGTAACCCTACTATTTTTAATTGTTTTTGAGATGTTGCTCTGAGAGGATCTGAGGTTGTGGCTAAGTAGATAATTTTACATAAAATGAGATGCAAAAATTAAGCACATGGACTTTGGAGAATCCAATTATACAATTTTTTTTTTTTTTTTTTTTTTTGTCAGGGACAGGAGGTCAGATAAAACTGCCAAGGGGAATAAAAAAAGGAAAGAATGAGAAACAACTTTTTTAAATGAAATTGTTAGGGAAATGACACACTATCCGGTGGCATGCATTCATTTTGCACATATAATGTACTTTGTCCTAGAAGAAATGTTCATAAAAGCCTCTCAATTCAGCCATTTGACAGATGAGATCTGTTCTTGATGTTAGTCACTGAGTTACATGTCTCTTCTTCTATTTTGCTGCTGTGACTCTTATTCTGTTTATCTTTGTGCCCACACAGTATATCAGTATAAATTTATATGTGTGTGTGCATATTCTGTACATACAGACTATCTTTATTATGCAGATGATAGCAGTGTTAAGCTTGCTGCAGAGGGCATCTCTTTCATATTTCAGAGGAATGCTGGGCAAGGAGATCTATTCTTGAAGCCCACAATATTAGAATAAAAATGAAATCATTTTCATAGCCATGCAGGGGAGGAAAAAGCAGTAAAAACTCTGCAAACAATAAATGCGGAGCACTTTTTCTATGACATGCAGCAAAACAAAACCTTGTGTTGAAAATATTTACAGCAACCTCAGCACTCGGGAATGGAGTTACTGGGGTTGGTTCAACACTGCCAGAGAGCAAAGTGGGTGGAAATCATTACTGTCCATCCTGGCGTGGGCTCCTTTTACTCCTTGGTGCAAATGAGCACAAAGACTTGCAGTGGAAACATGGAGCCAAGGTTCTCTGCAAAACAGCAGATTCTCTGTGTTTTTTAATATTTTTCTACTGTTCTTTTTTTGTGTGTTTTTCAGTTGATGCTAGCAGTGCTAATATTATCAAATTAAAACCCACACATCCATTTTATGGGCTCAGGTTTCTGTTTTCTACTGCACACGTAAAAGAAAAGCTTATTAAGCAAGTTCTGTGACCTGTGAAATTACTGAAGTCTCTTTCTGAAGACTTCCAGTGTATGTTTCCCACAGGCTGGACATTGACTGTTGTCTTCCATGACCTCTCTGGCACCAAGTCATACTGAGGCTTTCTCTAAAAGTCCAGACTAATTAGGACTTTCTCATTACTCTGACACCTATTTTTAAAGAATTCCTCAGGATTCAATATTGTCAAAACTTCAACTCTATTGATGAATTTGTTTAAATCAATCACCAATATTTAAAAACAAAAAGCAAAAAAAACCGCAGAACCTCTGAAGGAGGTATGGACAGCAAACAGCCAATCAGTTAATTAATGTGATTGCCTCAGAAGTTTAGGTTTTTTTCTACAAAGTTGTTTTTTTTTTTTTTTTTTTTTTTTTTTTTTTTTTTTTTTTTTTTTTTTTTAATAAAAAGCAATTTTATGGCTTTTTTTATTGAAAGCCCCAGAAGTGAAGATTTATCTTTTGGCCTCAGTTGCCTGTTTAGACACTTCTTTGGAAAATAAAGTCTGGGGGGGTGGTCTGGATAAATGTTGTTTTCAACTCAAAATTTATTTTATTTTTGCTCTAGAATGCATGGACATATAGGAGAAGAAGGTGTCCTGAAATATATACCTCAAACAAACAGAAGCAACAGATCATACACATAATAGATGTACCTATAAGAAACTACTTAGAAATTACGCAATGTCAATTTTTTTCTGAGCCCTGGGCCCTAATTTTACCACAAGGAGTGTCTACTTCCACTTGTTGAAGCATAGCTAGTTTTGGATTGGATTCACAAATGCCAGTTGAAAATGCTGCACAACATCTACCTTTGGTTCTTTCAAACTATGCATAATCCACCCTCATAAAATCTAAAACTCAAAGAATTGCAAATTGTGGTGCCTAATAGAACAGGCCTTGGTTCAGATTGCACCTATACATGCAAAAAGGCAGCTGGAAAAACAGCCTTCTTTTCATGGTAATTTTTTTTTCATTAAAAATAATCTGTGTAATTAATTAACAATGCATTTGTGAATGATTAAGTGCAGAGAAAAGCTGTTGAGAAAGGATTTTAAAAGCTGCGCCACTGTAAATCATCGCAGTGTAAGACTTACTTCTACACAGATAATATATCCCCAAATGCCTTTGAAATTCTGCAATAAGTGAGAGGAATAGAAAATGAAGGGTTGGAGATACTGTAAGCAAACTGCTTCTTAACATCTCTATCAAGGCAATACATTTTACTTCAGCACGTTAAAAATGCAAACAGAATCTTTAACTCCTAAGATCAATTGCAAGCACAGAGAAACTCTGGGTTTAGGAGAAGCATTCTGTCTTGTCAAGCTCACCTTATCATCATGGAAGAATAAACAGTGTAATTATTCTCACCTTTTTGTTTGTTTTCTAATTGGATCATTTATTACGTTCGGGAAATTCAAGTCCACATCAGATTTATAGCATGAGGATTCTGAAATATTGCTTTGGTTATAGAAATGTCAAAGCTGGCAGGTAAGCTGTCTTGTTGCCTCAGGAGTCTTTTGCATGAGCAAAAATTATGGAAAAGGCCTTTAGAATTAAATAAGTTCAACAATTTGTTTCTGTGTTATGCATGGTTGAAAACTCTGTTCTTTTACCGATATTTGAGGTCCATTTATCAGCCTATGGTTTATAACATGGCTGTGCCTGAATCAAACACACAAAGGGTGGGATTGTAGCTGTTCTGTTTTGCAGAATGTATTCTACTTCTAGGTTGGCTACAACAGGATTTGGGTGACCCTCAACACAATTTTTCTGGTTAGTTACCAAATATCTACCAATGTGAACCATGACTGATCTTGAAATGGCTGTTCTGCATTCCTTGTAAATGCTGAAGTGCTCAGACTGTTTCTTATTTAGCACTGAATGAAGTTGTTGTTCTCTGCTGCTCAGCAACACAAATTTCTGCTGTATCTTTCACTACAAAATACAAAGCAAGGCCTGAAACCCCATCATCTCAAACACATACCATAGGAAATCTGGTTTCACTCTTTATCTTTGAATTCCAAGAAGTTTACTCATGGGTTCATCACATCATCTTGTGAGTCAATCCTGATAGCACGTAGTGTTTCTTCAGTTGTAGAATCAGAAAATCACAGAATCATAGGATGATTTGGGTTAAAAGAGACCTTAGAGATCATCTAGTTCCAATCCCCTGCCATAGGCAGGGACAGCTTCCACCAGACCAGTTTGCTCAGACCCCCTCCCAGCCTGGCCAAGTTTATCCTGACAATTAGGTATTTCATGTGTTAAAGGTACTGATTCTCTCTGTTCACCAAAGAAATCTCAGGCAACAAGAAGCTCAAGGAATTTGATCTAAATCTCACTTGAAGTCACTGGAAAAAAACAAAACAAAACAAAACAAAACAAAACAAAACAAAACAAAAAAAAAAGCAGGTTTGAAATCAGCCACCAGCTATGACATAAAGAAAATTCTGGCCACAACTGATGACGTGAGAATCTCCCATCAGCACAAAGTCTTGGGGCATAGAAGTGGCTTTCTGTCTGATAAGCTTTATCTCTACCCATGGCAGGAAGAAGCAGTTGAGGGGGGATGAGGCTGTGTGTGCACATGAACACTGTGCCCCCCCTGGGTACCCTTTACAACCAGCAAAGGGAAATGGGTGTCTTAGGACTTGAACTAACTTCATTTAGAGGCTCATTTTTCAAAGAAAACAGCATTAACCAAGCAGTAGGAGAGTTCATTTGTCTTCTTAGTCTACACTGGAAGAATAATTTGGAAGTCAGAATCCATAGAGGGGATGGCCAGGACACTCAGGCAGTTCATACTCCCATGGACACTCAAATATTCCCTAAAACAAAGCTACATAGCAAGGGCCTGTAAAAATTGCAGGGAGATAGGGGAAAATAGAAATTAAAAACAAATAAATAAAGGAGGATTCTGATCCTTTTTCAAAAAACCATTAATTTGGGGTTTTTGTAAAGGTGATGCTTTAGAACTCATGATAAATCAGGAAGATTAGAATGTTATCTTCTTTTCTTCATACATATATATGCAGTTCCTAAAGACTGTGAAGTTTTATGAGATAACAGGCAAAGGAACCAAAACAGAAAGTAACTATTCATGTATATACCTCTCCTTAGAGTCTTTATTAAGATTGTATTTTTAATGTGGTGAAGGAAAATGTAATCTGGTCCTTACATCTGGGATTAATGAATTTTGTAATTTTCTTATTTCCCAAGACAAGACCAAATCGTGTTCAAAAGCCATTCAAACTCAGTTTCTAGTGAGAAGAGGAAAACGTACAAAATTTTCAGTTTCACTGAACTTAAGTAAAAACATTTAGTTGTTCCTAGTGACTTATTTCAGAAATTACTAGTTATTCATCAGCAAAAATGAATTATTATTCTGTATATTTGGTATAAAAATATTTTGTGGTATAATGTGAAAATATTTCTGAGGTAAAAAATCTCATCAGTCCAAGGTATACAGGACTATTTTTAATTACGACATCAATTACTACTAAGCATTAGGAATTGGGATGTTATCAGTGTGTTTCTCGTAAAGAAAGCCCCATGCTAAACCTTCAAAAATGGAAAACAAAATTAAAAAAAAACCCTAAACAACTATAGAAAAAGAAGTTGTGGAAAATGTGTGAACAGCAAGAAAACAAATTACAGATTAGCCACAGGGGGTTTTTGAGGGAATTATAACAAAAATGGAGAGTTTGTCACATATTTCCATACATAGTACAAAAAGCTAAGATGATCAGAGCAATCAGAGATAAAAACATGGGACAGCATGGCAAAAGTCAGTAATTTCGTGTGTTAAGATAAAATGCTGCAACACTTTCTGTAAGTATGTAAATTATTTTTAAACGAAGCTTGACAGCAGAACTCCTCTGCCCCTGAGTATCTGGACAATATTGCAGAAGAGGGAGAAATTAATTCTAAAGTCTTGAACCTCTGTTGCTGCAAACACAAATATATGCAACAATAAATGCACATAAACAAATCGTGCCTTTAAACAGCAAGTTTTTTGTGTTTATTCTTTTATTTTGACAGATCAAGGCCAGAGTTTTTTGTTGTGGTCAGGAATCATCATCTAGAACACGGCTCACTGCTGACGAGATTCATTAGGGTTTTATGTCACATTTAGATCCGTGATAAGAAATCCCACTAAATGTAACAAGATTGATTCTTTGCTTTAGCTTTTATTCAATTACTTGTCTAAATGACAAGCAAGAACCCTGAGCCCAGGTGGGACTGCTGCAGTTCAGTTATAAAAGCCAAAGATTAGTAGTCATATCACCTTGAGTTTAATCCTCTTTTTTTTTTTTCTCCCTGGTTCACAGTAACCTTAGGCAAAACGGATTCTTTTTTCCTTTATTCTCCTGCAAAACAACAGGTTGTAATAATTTTGAGCTGCCTCTCAGTTGTTCCCTCATAATTTTTCTTTTATGCATAATAAATACATTTAAAAGTGCTTTCAGATGATAACAGCAAAGAACAATAGTACAAAGTACTATCACCATTATGACCTGCAGAGCTTTGTCTAGAAATTGAACAAGCCCTTAATGACAAAGAAATCTTGTGAAAGGCTGTTACCTCAAATGACTTGATGTAAACTAGTGATGTTCAGTGGTATCTGCTCTTGGAAACCAGATTATCCCAAATGAGGATGTGACCCAAATCCTTTTCTTCTCAGGAATTTGAGCCTGTAGCGAACCTTTAATAATTTATTGTTTATTTAGGGCAGAGTGTGAAACAGCATGGCCGGGCTGAGCTGGGATTGCTCCAACACTGCCCAAAGGGTTGGTTCCCCATGAACAAAGAGTTGCACTTTGCCAGGGCACCCCGTGGTGTGCACATGGAATTTTCTAGACAAATATGATGACCAATTTATGCTCTGAAATGCTAAAATATCTCAGTACAGAACGAGAACAGTGACCAATTTGTGGCCTGTGTCTGGCAGCCACGTTCTTTCCCTATGCAAATCAAACCACTTAAAGAGCAAAGGCCCTTCTGGTCCAACTTTTTTTACAGGAAGGAAAACACAGCTTTTTACCGTCATGGGTCAGAAAAAATTAAATATTCAAATTTCATTAAAAAAAAAAAAAAAGTTGGCACTGATTTTCACAAAACTTCTTTTAGCCTTTTTCAAAGTATTCATTTAAATAGATTTTTCCTTTTCTCAGCTTTTGTCCTGTATAATACATATTTTGTTTGCTATGTTTTTCCATACACATCTTTTGTTGTAAGCAGAGAGAAAACATTTATTAAACAAAGCTGACTTGGTCTTAATTAATTTAAGGTCTCGCTCTTTTTCTCATTACAAGCTGTGTTAAACAAAATTATTAAAGCATTTTCTTAATGTTTTTGAACTTACCTTAATTTTTCTTTTTCCCTCCACTAATGGGAAATGCTGTTACTCATTCTCAGTCCATGTGTCTAATAGAAACTAGCTTCTGACAATTAAAGTGCTAGCATGTAAGTTCTTGAATGACATACCCCTATCTGAAGATTAATTTGTGCAATTCATGACTGATGAGATGCATTATTATCTGCAAACTTATCACCTTTCTTACCCAAGTTCCAGCTCAATCTGATCTTTGTTAAAGCTAAATGAGAACAAATGCAGTTCTTGAGAAAAATGGAAAAAGGTGAAAAATGCAGTACATTTTGTTTAAATCATTTTTTAGAGACACTGTCTGTGGGTGTTAGTATAGTTATGAATCATTTTATATCCAAACTTGAAACAAAACAAATAAAAAACCAGAAAAGACACTTATTCTTAGAGAACAAACACTCCATCAAAATGTTTCCCATCTTAGCACCAAAAAGGGCAAAAAAGTGGAGCTTCAAAAGATTTGAAACTGCAAAATTATGATCAGGGAACACAGAGTCAAGCAAACTCTCACTGACATTTGGGCAGGCGTTGCTTTCATTCTAAAGAAAATTCTTGCATTCAATCTCCTTTGTGAGTAGTCACGAAAGCCTTCCACACCTTATCCTCAAGAGTTTCTTCTAAGAAGACTGAAGATGGTGGTTTATTTTTGGGGTTTGTGAGAGTGTCTTGCTGGGTTTGGGGAGCAGGATTGCTCACACAGCACTGACACGAGAGCTGCTCCAAAGTCACCATTGTCACACAACAGCAGATTTGAGCACATCCAAGGAGAGCAATGGGATCAGGATCACCAGCCCAGCCCCAGTTGTCATGATCCATGGTCAGTCTCACAGTCCAAGCAACACACACATTATTTAGTATTTTTTGCCTCTTTCCCAGCTTTGTATTTGACAATGGAGGCCTTAACTTGCAGCTGGGGAGTGTTGCATGAACATAATGGCAGCTGAGAGGTCTGAATATCAGTTCCACATCTTAGAATTGTAGAATGATATAATTGTTCAGGTTGGAAAATGCCTCTAAGTTAGAATCAAACCAATAACCTACCATTTCCAAGTGTACTGTGTTCCTAAGTGCCACATTTATCTGTGTTTTTAATGTCTTCAGGGATTGTGACCCCTACAGCTGCCTGGGCAGCTGTTCCAATGCTTCACAACCCTTGTGGGGAAGAATTTTTTTCCTAATGTCTGATCTAAACTACTGGCACAACTTGAGGCCATTTCCTTTTGTTCTATCCATCTTTTCTGGACCTACCTTGCAGGGTGGTTATTTCACCTCTTTCGGCATCTACTTTATCTCCCCTCCTTCCTCTGCCTGGTTAATTTAGGCTACAATCTCTGTGAGCCTCTCTGTTTTTTTGGTGTGAGGTACTGATTTCTAAAGGCCTCTTGTTATTACCACAATAAAAACAAATCATTATGTCCAGGAGGAACCAGGGGTTTAAATCTCGTCTCACATGCCCTGATAAATGCTGATGGAGTCATCCATACCAAATGATATGTGACATTAAATGTGAATTCTCTTACTAAGCGCTGTAGTAGGATGATACTTTCTTCTGTCAAAAAACTGTTCTGGTTTTGGATAGAGCAAAACCTCCAGTTTCTGTGGTACAAGCACAGTCTCAGGACATATGATTTCTGTAGCTCCTCAATGCAACTGTCCTTGCCACAGAAAAAGGCTGGTATGAGCAAAACTTTGAAGTAAACAGCAGAAGGAATCTGTAGACTGCTCAGTGTTGAGGACATATAGATCACTTGCTGAAAAAAATTAAAACCAAACAAAACCCAGGAGCCTTTACATGGGTTTCAGGGAGCTTTGGAGGAAGACCTCAAACAGGTCTGATACTTAGTACTACTTTAATGCTTACCTCAATGTGCAGAAATCCTCTGTATAAACAGCACTGCCAAGGGCAACGGTTTGTTTTTAAGATCACAGGGGAGTGAAAGGGCTGGGAGAGGAAGAGAAGCCTAAAACTTCTCAAAGACTCCTGCAATGACTTTTCCTTCCTGTTCTGTGCATTGATCTCTTTTGCTCAGATTAAAACCTCCAGTGCCTGAAAGACACCCACAACTGACACCTATTCCACTAGACTGAAAACCATTTAAAAATTATGCTGCACTGTGGGTTTTTTTACAGTCACGCAGTGATCAGAGTGGGAGAGATTTAAGACAAGGTTATTTACATTAAAAAAAAATTTGATCGCTTGTCTAACAGCAAAACATTGTTATGTCATTAAATGATAAGGACCGTGTATGGCACAAGGATATCTGTTCTTTTCATAACGCTGAACACATTTCTTATCCTCCTGACATTACAGTAATTTAACTTTGCAAAGTTATATTCAGATGCTGCTGGTTTAAATGTTCCTGTACATGCTTATACAATTCATATTATGATATCCATTCTCAAAATAACTGTCAAGCCCTCCTGCTTTAAAGAAGACACAGTGCATTGTCCTGAAACACTGTATACTTCAGAACCAGACCAAGAAGACTTTTAAATACTGTTAAAACAACAATGTGGATTATTATTTCCTTGCATGGTAAAATCATCATTTATCAAAATCTCATTTAGCAAATTGTGTTTCAAAAGAGATGCTGCACAGCACAGGACTGAGGCCTTAGTTTGTTTGAGAAACAGGGTAGTTTGAAGTATTTTCTTTCTTTCTTCTTCTTCTTCTTCTTCTTCTTCTTCTTCCTTCTTCTTCCTTCTTTCTTCCTTTTTTTTTTTTTTTTTTTTTTTTTTTTTTTTTTTTTTTTTTTTTTTTCTCATATTTCCTGTCAAGGGACATGAGTGATGTCCTTGCATATCAGAAAAATGAACACTGCATTCAGCCCTGGTTCAACTCAGTTGAGAGGAAGTACAAGGCTGAATCCTGAAAAGCAGCATTGTGTTCATAATCTGTTCAGTGACTCTCAGGCTATGATTCAGCTCCTTTGGGTTTCCCAGTCACTGAGTCACCTTGATCAGGATCCTGATTACTGATGGTTTCCCTGTAGTCACTGGGGAAAGAAAAGCTCCTATGAAGACTCATGGTAGGAAGCCTGAATCACCCTGGGGTGTGAGATCAGCCAACTGGAATAACCCATGCCCAAGAGGCACATTGCTGCAGACCACCCCCTAGACATAAAATTCAGGAAGGGAAATGAATTTTTCTACTCCTTCCCTCACCTAACAAGAAAATATGTTTGTTTTGGAAGGGCAAAGGAGAGAAATAGTTGTCTCGTGTTGAGCAAAGACGGGGGAAGTGAAGCAGATGCACTTCAGAGAGTTCTTTCATGGCAGGAAAGGGAAATGGTTTAAAGATCATACAGCAGTACAGTAGGTTTGCTCACCTTTCACTTCAAAGGTTCACTCATCTTCTGTTCCATTTTGGGCAGTGGGATGAGTTGATGAGTTTATGCCATTTGCTGGGCTGCATTTAAAATAGCCTTCCCACACCAGAATATGCTGGTCACCAACCATGGTCAGCAATCCACTTGCTGTAGTACTCTTGGCCAGGTTTTCTGGAGATGGCACAAAGTAAAGGAAACTTCTAAAACAGCCTGAGCCTGAAGACAAAAACTTAAATAAGCACACTAATATCAATCTTTTTGTTTTCACAGGAAAATGCTGTGGCAGGAGTGATCTAGGTCAGTAAATATTTGAATAGGACCTTCAGATACCACCTCTATTAATTACAAGGATCAAAATCTGAGTTTGGGGATTCTCAGTGATGTTCTTCAGGTATCCATCTTGGGCTGAGTGCTGTTTAACACCTTTGTTGGCCACACAGACAGTGGGGTTGAGTGCACTCTCAGCAGCTCTGCTGATGACACCCAACTGTGTGGTGCAGTTGACACTGGACACTGGAGGGAGGGGATGTCATCCAGAGGGACCTGGACAGGCTTGAGAGGTGGGACCTGCAAAGCTCATGAAGTTCAACAAGGCCATGTCCAATATCCTGAGCCGGGGGTGGGGCAATCCCAAATTCAAACACAGGCTGGGCAGGGAACGGATGGGAGCAGCCCAGAGGAAAAGTCCAGGTGTGCTGGGGAGAAGCTGCCAGGGTTGGGACATGCACCTGAGGTGGGTTAATGATATTTATGCCAAGACCTCATTTTAAACATTCTTTCATTTTGAAAGGTTCTAAGATACTTCTCCATTGTTGATTAGGTGATAAATTAAAGAATCTGGTATATTCTGCTTAACTTTGCCAGACACATCAACTTCATTGGTCAATTTAAAAATCCAGGAATTGTCCCAAACAGTCAGATGGGGGGGAAAAAGGACAACTCTGTGTCCATTACATGTACAGATGCTAATGAATAGACAAAACTTGGCAAATTCCAGTTGTACATGACTAACTGAAATCTAGGCTACAGTCAAATCTAGGCTACCATCCTCTTCTTTTCCTGTCTAATGACTGTAATGCATTTTGGGGGAAAAGCTAGATCAACAGATAAAATTACCCTCTTCCCGTTCTCTAAATCCTCTGTTCTTGGAAGTCATATTCACAGTCACATATCCATGCCATTTCAATGTTAATTTTTCCGTCAAAACCACCACCTTCATTACTGTTGACCACAAGTGTAGCAGTACAGGGTCGCCTTGTGTTAAAAACTGATAATTTATTGAGTTGCCTTTTCACTTTCAGGGTTGACCCTCTGTTAGGTGAACAAAGCAACATCAAAATGGTTAATAGGAAAATATTTTGCAGAGATCTCAACAAGCAGGGGGGTCACAGATTCGTTAGAAATGCTCCCAGCAGAATCAGGCTGAGCACAAGTCCCCAGCCATGGCTGAGGAGCAACACACTGGGCTCTGCCAGTGAGCAGTGCCAGGGCACTGGAGTGTGCACAGTGAATTGTCAAAAACACCCTGGGAAATGCAAAAGAAATAGGCTGGATTCTGCCCCATGAACCGCCAGGCCAAATTAATCAGAGACTGCTTGACAAGTCATGAAGGACAGATTCTGTGACAAGGAGGGAGGAAAAAAATGCAATCAGAATCTGTCATTGTGCCAAATCAATCAGAGTTTGTAGACTGGATCCTGAAACTCATTTGTTGAAATATGTTAAAAAAAAACCCCAAAATAACTACCCCCAAACCAAACCAAACCAAACCAAACCAAACAAAACCCAAAAAAACCCAAACAAAAACAAACAAAAAAGAAACCTCCAACATTCCCTCCCCCCCAAAAAAACACCAAAACACCTCCCCCCCCCAAAAAAAAAAAAAAAAAAAAAAAATCAAAACAAAACGAAAACTAGGCCTGGGATAAAACTTTGAACTCTGCCACTATGGTAATTCACTGGTCAAATTATAAAAATGGGTAAAAAAATCTGAATATAAATTGTGGCATTCAAATATGGGAATTAAGACTGAAATCTGGTGCTCTGAAACTCATAAATATGGACATGTTTTAAGGTAAACACAGGGATTATTTTTTATGTTTATCAAACACCAAAAGAACGTACTGTAATAAGCTGCTGCTATCAGACCTACAGCTTCAGGAAGTGATGCTGATGTTAAGAATTTTGATCAGTATATCCAGTGCAAAATAGGTATATCTCTCTCCTGGTTTTGTGCTAAATCATAGAATGCCATAATTTCATACTGATTTGCTAGATATTAAAAAAAAAAAAAAAAAAAAAAAAAAAAAAAAAAAAAAAAAAAAAAAAAAAAAAAAATTGAAAAAAAAAAAAAGAGTTGGAATATCTATCACTAAGAAGACAGAAATTGTAGCATTTCAGATTAAACTTGTAGAATGAACTAATTTACTCTACCTCGAAATTCAGTTTCCCTTTTACTACTCATTTTGTCAGTTCATACAACAAAAAATAATATGAACAGCAACACCTTTTACAACTTTTTGTCACACTTCCTATTCAAACTGCTGCTATCTTAAACTACCTCAGACTATGGGAAATACTGAAATGTTCAGGATGTAGTTGTTGGGTTTCTGCTAAATTGGATGCAAGTGCTGAGTTCAGAAATATATGCCTTTAAACTTAGTCTGCTTTTCTTTAAATTTGATTTTTTTTGTAAACTTGATTTCTCTTTGAGACTTCAGGAAAATTGTTTCAGTGCTTCCAGTCTTCAAGCTGCTTAGATTTGGAAAGATATAGAATAAAGTGAGATTAGGTTAATAAAAGAATCACTGGGAAATGGAAATAAAAATTTAAAAAGTAATAAAAAATGAATTTTAAAAAAGGAAATAATATTTCCTTTGCATATATTTTAATAAAATATCTAGGAAATATGCCTATGCTTTTCATATTCCTTCAGCATTTTCCTGCACATTTTACTTGATAATTGGGTTGCTACATGAAAAGGAAAGAATGGTCCTCAATTTTAAAACACCTGAGCACATCCTCAACTTTCTGCATAAAACTACAGCCACATGAAGCATTCAAAACAAATAAGGCTGCTCCCTAATAGAAATGCACATAGGCATGCTCACAGGTCTGTGTTTCAAGGTTTGATTGTTAATCATTTTTTATTTGTCCTAATTGCATTTTTAATTGAAACATACAAGAAAAAATGTGTTAGGTTCACTCTTGACTAATTCATACTCAATCATTTTAACATTAAAAAAAAATAATGAAACCCCAAACATTTACTTTTCAGTTGAATCCAAGCGTGGATAGTTCCAGCCCCTCAAATTTATTTTGAGAAAGTTATGAGTGTCTGAGAAGAAAGGGGAGGGAATAGGCTGGAACTGACTTATGAATGCCATATTGTGTAGCTAAATCCTGTTTCCCTCTGTTATTACAGAATGTTTCTCCTTCCCTGCAGATTAACAAATAAAGAAAAATATATACTAGAAAGACTCCAGTTGTTCCAAACTATGTATTATAGACAGTGCTTATGACTGCTTTGATCTTTTCAATTTCAAAATTGTAAGTCTATTAAAGGTTTAGGATACTAAGAATCAGGAGCTAATCTTACATTAAAGTGATTTGACTCACAATAGTGTAAAATGTTGATACATCCATATATGCTATTTATTTAGATGCCACACAAAGACCTCCTAAATTATTGTCTCACTGTTCAGTGCCTTGAGGGAACACACCTGAGTCTGGTTCCTTCCTTCTGTAAAGAACCCACCGGGGTTCAGACCCGAGACAAACTTAAGAAAAAACTTCATGAGATGTCCATGTCCATCACTCTCACTGCAGTTACCTTGGCCTGCTACAGAAACTCCATAGAAACTTAATGAAACCAACAAATTAAACCAAACCACAGCTAATATACACTGGGAGCTGTCAGTGTTATGTTCTTGGGAAATGATTCTGCTTTCTGTGTGCACAAGAGGTGTCAAGTGAGTAATAACAGCTTTTCAGGGCTCTTTTTAAAGTTCCTTGTAAAAGACAGATCAACTCTTCTGTCATCCATAAGATGGAAAATCTCAGTTCACATGCCTGAAATGTATTAATGTTACTGCAGAAATCACATAACTTGATTGATGATAATTTATTTGATGATAACAAATCATAGAATTTGCTGTGGGAGACAAAAACCCTGATGTCAATCATTCATCTTAATTGGACAGTGAAATAATTTGCTGGAGAGTTTGGTTTTCACTGATGAATGGTGAACCTAAGTGTTTTATGGCTTCCAGGTCCGGGATTTAGGATTTAAACACACAAGGTGTTGAGCAGACTAGTTCTAATCCAAAAGTTGCTTAAACACATATGTAAGTGCTTTGCTGGTTGCTCTCAGATGTGTCAGCATCTTCTACTGACCAACATTCAGTGTGAACTGGAGAAAAAGTAAAAACTTGCTCTTCTGTTCCTGCATGCCTCAGGTTCCAGCCCCAGCTGCTAAAAAACAATGAGTTCATTAAACCAACTCAATCTCACTCCTTTTCCTCTGATGAGGTGTATTCATCAGGGTGATGGAAAGCAAACAAAGGTTTCAGACTTCCTAAACTTCACCTTCCCAAGCAACCACAAACACCTGGAGATGCCTGGAAATCTGGGCTTGTCCTTCCCATGCAGAGATAACAATGAGAGAAACCCCAGGAACACACCTCTCACTGGGAACTTCCTTCAGTTTGGTTCCCCTGAGCAGCACGCAGGAAAGGAGGCTTGAAAAATTTCTGAAAATCTCGTGGTGAAGTTGTAAATATTTTGCCCTTCTCTGTTATATTCTAACATGTGTATTTGATAAAGAAGCTTAGAAGATTAGAAGAATTTGGAAGATTTTCTAATGCTGCTTTATTTTAGCTGATGATATTAAATACATGGGTAAACAGGGTGATTTGGCTTGATTGGTTTGGGGATTTTTTTCAGTTTTAGAAGTATCAGATAAGAGTTGGTCCTTAATAAACTTATTTATGATTGCCTGGTATGTGACAAATACTATGACATCATTGTGTCTTGATGAAGAAAGAACTCATCATTATCAATTTTGTGTGATTATAAGACTAACAATCTTTAACATGACATGGGATCTGAATATCTCTGAAATTCAGTTACTGCAATTTTTAAAGAAATTATACAATCATTACTACGTAACTTGATAGACACCTTTGTTTTACATATTTGTGGTTTCAAACCATTCAGGAAAAGCACCTCCTTTGCATTTTCCCTGACTAAATAAAGGCCTTATTCATTACCTGGATTTGCTGCTAGTCTTTCAACATCATAAACAAATAAATAATATTTTAATGCAACTCTGAAGAGATAGATATGGCATGTAAGGAGTTGGTTTTCAGCTCTTAAAATTATAAAAGTGTTGCTTTGAACCCAAACCTGAAATCCTCAGTCTAAACAAGTATTGATCCTGGTAATGATGCTGTGCTAGAACAACTTATTCCTTTATTTCATGTCAAGTGCTGCATGAATATTCCTGCTGTTCAAATAAAAAAATACAAAATTTACTTTGTCAATTTGTATTATTAACTTTCTTCTAAAAATCACTATCTGAGCATCACATGCAGAGAACAAAACTAAAATCACCCAGAAACAGAGCTGCATAATATACACTAGTTTCAAATTGGGAACATATCTGTACAGATTTTTCAAAACAACTGACCTTTTCAAAACTATTTTAAAAAAATGTATTTAAATTGTCTGGAGGATTGTTGCTACAAAGAATGTGAGGTACTAGATTCATGCAGAAGGTTCTAAAGTCCTTGATAGGACTGAGGAAATTATTTTACTTTAGGGTTGTTAAGAAGTAGCAGAAATGTTTATGTAAGGAGTAAAATCTCCTTCCTCCAACTCCCACATCTATAAACTGCAGCTACTTCCAAGGTCTCAGTGAGATAAAGGCATGGAACTCTCTTGCAGTTCTTTCCATGACTTGATATCTTTTTATAGAAAATTATTGGGAAATAAAAGATGGTTCTGAAATATGTTTTTCATTGTTATGAGTTTCTAATCTAAAAATTTGGAAATATTATTTTTCCACTTTCTGCCTAGCTTTTAAAGCTGGTGATATTTTCATCTCTTTTTTAAACATTCCAAATTTTTTTTAAATTAAAATCTTCAGCCAAACTTCTTCAGATGCCTTCCTTTTTACTGAAAACATATTTATGTTAAAAGCAAAACAAATTAAAAAGTTGAATTGCAATATAAAAATAAGCAAGCAAAGATTTCTAAGCTAAGACCTGATTCAAATTTTTTGGAACATTTAAAAAGGAGGAAGTGCCAATGTAACAAAACTTTGTGACTACTCTGCTCTTGCACCCCAGCTGTTGGTGAGGTGAGGGGTTCCCTTCACAGAGTGGGAGATGAAAATCCAGTGCTTTATCTATTGGATGACAGATGAATTGTAGGTGACTACCAAAATGCAGAATTTACAATATCATAGAATCATGCAATTATTGAATCATAGAATATCCTGGGTTTGAAGATACACAAAGATCATCAAACTCCAGCTCCTGGCCCTGCATAGGACTATGTGATCCCGAAGATCCATTCCAAACCCTTAACATTCTATGATTCTATGGCTACTCCTGAATTCTTGCAGGAGAGGGCCCTAAGATAAAAATATATTGCATACACACAAGCTAAGATTATAATTCAGGACATACTTTTAATAAGAATTTTTCCAAGTACAATAAAGATTCAAAACATCCTCTATTTCATCTAGTATGTCTGATGAGTCATTTGAGTTTAACTTTTGGAGAGAAGTATTGGAGGTGGGTTGCTGCAGTCAATCCCAGCCTGTGTCTGCAGTTCCTTGCAAAAGCATTGATCCTTATGATGTTGTAGGGTCAGGCATCACTCCCAATAACCTATATATGACACCAGCAGATATGGTTTCTCTTCCAAATTTCAGCTCCAGTCCTGACCTACCTATACATTCAAGTATAAAACTTTTTGAAATGACTGCTAGAAACCTCAGGTTATGACCCAAAGATTCCATTCTAATAAAAATGAAAACACCAACCCAGCAACAGCTGCTGTTAACAAGTTTCAGATGCCCAGCTTGCAGCTCTGCAAGGGAGCAGATCTGATTTAGAGACTAATGGCAACAGCTTTTCTTATAAAACAACATCAACAGAACTTTGCTCAGAGCCCTGGTGGTTTTCACAGTCACATGCCCTTGAACCTAGGATTTTATTTTTTTTACTTTTTTTCTCCAAAAGTTTAGGTACAGTTAAGACTCATTAAAAAAAAATATATATATATATATATATATATATATATATATATATAAACTCCAAAGAATCCATTCTACATTTTATACGAAATTTAGTAACTCCTCAATAATGGAAGTGTCATAAAACTCATTGTAGAGGCTGAAGACTTTGGATGAAAATACCAGGAAAAAAAATCCATAGAAAGATGCTTTTGAGCTAAAATATTCCTGATAAGATTTAAATCCCAGGCTGAATTGTGCATCCTTCCTGGTGAGTTACTGTTGTGTTACTCCTCTCTCCCTGCAGACAGAATCCTGTGAGGAGATGAACCTGCTTGCCACATTTCATCTACTGAATTCTCTAATGAAATTTTAGCTTCTAAACTTTCAATTAGAAAGTAGAACTGAGTAAGAAAACCCAGCTTTGCTGGGCAACAAAGAATTAACAAAACGATTTGAGAACAAATCTTGTTGCCTTCTTACCATGTCCTTTCCTGTCAAATTCTTTTCCCCCTGCTACCCATCTGCAGGCTCTTTATTATATGATACCTTCTCTGTGGCCACTGATGTCCAGGAAAATGATGAAAAATGAATAAAATATTTTATTGTATTGTAAATAGTTTTGCATTCCCTGAAAGTGATGAAACATTCTGTGCCTGGGTGTACATAGTATATTTTCAAGAGTAATGAGTGTATGAAAATGCTTATACAGGACCTCAGGAAGGACATCTCTCCCCAGACACCAGCGCCTTCTCACTGACTTGCAGTGTGAAGGGTCCAAGTCCAAATTCTGCTTAAATTCAGAATTTTTATTGTTGATTTGGGATAAGGATTGGACCTGGAAATTTTCAGAGAACATGTGAAGGTAGAGGTCACTCTTTCTCTATGTGTTTGTGAAAAAAAAAGTTCCATTTTCTATTTCTGAGCAACCCTAACTCTCTCAGCCTTCATAGGAGAGGTGTTCCAGCATTGTGATCAACCTGGAGGTTCTTCTCCAGACTTGTGCCAACAGGCTTGTGGTGTTGGGGGCCCAGAGCTGGACACACCAGGTGGGATCTCACAAGAAAAGAGCAGAGGAGGAGAAACCACCTCCCTTGACTTGCTGCACATGATTCTTTTAGTGAATCTATCCAAGGTTACCCTATTGATTATGAATTGGAGCACGATCAAGCACTTATTCTTTTATGGATTATACTGCAGTGAGGTGTAGAAATATTATAGTGGTGTGTAGATTGCAGAATATCATTAAAAATTATAAGAATATCATAAGAAAAGAACGATTTCAGTTAAAAACTGAACTAAAATACTGGATATTTTTCACGTTCCACACTTCCCTAAAATATGCAGCAAACAGAATTCTGCATACCCACTGCTTTGGTGAATGAGGATATTTCTGCAGGTCTGAGTCACTTTCATGCTGTGTAATGTCTGGGGGTGGCTCACAAGCCACCACTTTGCACTTATTGCATGGTTCAGATCAGCCCTGCTGAACCTGTCCCAGAGGGTTTCAGAATCATTCATGATCCCAAACCTTCAAAGCTGAACAGTGAATGAAAGTTGAACTCATTCACGAACACTCTTGAAAGGGAAAGTTTGATGACAATTTAGCATTTTTTATTTTTCCAAGGAAAGGATGAAGCTTTCTTCTCCTTACCCCGCCTGAGACTAACAGAATAAATTGAGTAAAATAGTAAATTAATCCTCTGTTCATGTTTATGCTAAACTGAACTTCCTCTTTTGACATTCTTCCCTTCTCTTGACTACTGCTCTTGCTCTGAAACATGCAATGTGCTTACCATGTTTTAAGATAAATCTTTCTTATTTAAAGCAACTTTTGGGATCTATAACAGATCTTATTAATGACAACATAATCCCAGCTCTGGTAATGAGTCACTTGGGTCATGAGATGGGCAGCTCCAGAGTGTGATTCCTCCCAGTTTGAGAAAAATGGTCCAAAATATATAGGTTGACATGTCTTTGGAAACGCCTGTGCTTGTGTGACAATATTCAAATCTCTTTTCCTCAGTTAAGCCATTTTAACCTTGGAATTATTATGCTGCTTTGCTTCACGAGTCTGTCACTCAGATCGTTCACAAACTGCTTTGAAGGTGGAAAGTGTTGTTATGACTCAGAACATGTAACTGTGGCCTCCTTGTAACAACAATGGATACCAGTTTTGGTTGAAGTGCTAAATAGGAAATAAAGACATAAGCAAAGTTTGCAATGTGTCTGTTAGGCTGTAAACATCAAGTATCCTCCATTAGATGTTTTTTCACCCTTGTATAAAATGGCAAATATACATACCTGGAAACAATGTACCAATTTAGCAGTGAAATTGTATGATGTATTTTCAATAATCATTTTGTATCTGCTTACAGCTCGAACTTAAAATTGAAATTTACTTCTTTATCGAAAATGGATTTATAATCTTGGACTTTACACTACAAGACAACAGTTTGCTATTGAGAGGTCAAACTGCCCATTGAACTGCTTCCTCTTTAATTGTTACTGACCATTTTTAGCTCAAATTTAGAATTATGTCACAGAAATAAAAATTCTTGGAGAAATAGTTACTTTTCAAGTAGTTGTATTGAAATCAGGTGTTTCAAGAAAAAATGTATTCAATGCCAGTATCAAAGTAGAAGGAATTAATATAGATCATTTTGTATAGAACTAGAGGGAAAAAAATGGACTTTAAAAGAGAGAAATAGAGAACTAATAAATATAGAAACAAAGAATAAGGAAGAAAGAAGTATAGTGTTATCTCATTTACAAACTAACAAAGAAAACCCACACCAAAGGTCACTTTTCAATTATCTTGTTGTTGAAAGAGGGTGAGTTATGGAAAAAATGAACCAGAGAAGCCTCAAATCACAGAATCATAGACTCATACAATTACAGAATGGTCTGGGTTGGAAGAAACATTAAAGATCATCCAATTCCAGCCCTCCTGCCATCAGCAGTGACAACTTTCTCTATCCCAGGTTATTCCAAGCCCTGTCCAATCTGGCCTTGGACGCTTCCTGGGATAGGACATCCAGAGCTTCTTTATGCAAACTGCTCTTGTTTCCTTCCAATTCCCATTGCAAAGAATTTCTTTCATTTGTCTGACCTAAATCTACCATCTTTCAGCTTAAAACCATTTCCCCTTCTCCTGTCACTACAAATCCCTGTAAAAGACTCATAACCCCCTTTTGGATATTGAGAGGCTGGAATAAGGTCTCGTCAGAGCCATCTCTTCTCCATGCTGAGCACTTGATAACAATCACAACTAACTCTGCAATTAAGCAGAAATAGTGAAAACTTGAAGAGCAAAGGAAATTTAACTCAATATTTTTGAGAGTTTCTTCAAGGCTTTGGGAAAACTCAAATTTGTTACACACAAAAATACCTCCTCCTCCTCACTTTTGTTACAAGGAAGGTTAAGGTGGCAATATTTGCCTGTCTTTATTTCTGTATAAACGATTCCTAATAATGTGTATACATAGCAAATTCAGATCATGTGGGAATGAAAATGCGTGTTCTTACTAAAGGAGTAAGAAAATCAATTGTGTTTGGCATCAGCACTCATAGGCAGGAGTACAAATAGAAAGAGGTGGGCGGCCTTGTGGTGACAGGAGGAGGGAAAACTAAATTCTAAGAAATAAGAAGGGGTTAGTAGCTATATGGAAAAAGGGTTATTTTTAGATTTAAGGAGCAAACAGTGTTAATATGAATGTTTAAGCCTTGAGCTTTGCTTTGCTGCAAAAGGTCAAGTTCTCAAATCCCATTTTTCAGACTGACTTCTTATGTACATAAAAGGCTGTAATAATATAAGAAAGACAATATTAATTCAGGTGCAATAATTTAATTTGTTATGTAGGGTTAAATTGAATTTTGGTGTTTTGACTCCATTAATTCCATATTAATGCAAAACATTGCATTAAGGTGTGTGATACATAGGCAAAAAGCAGGACAAGAAATCTTTTCTTTGCCATCCATTCTTGACAGGTGGCTCTAAAACTGATGTATCGTTCCACACCACCTACCCGTTGATTTACCTGTTGGTTGATTTACCTGTTTTCAGACTGCACTGTGCCAGCCATTAAAGGGGTGGGGGGATGTGGGGAGGAGGGCAAGAAGAAGAAAACTCTCAGTAGGTCCCAGTTATAAACTGTCTCCCCTTCCAGGACAGATGACGGATTTCCTAAAGTACCTCTGTGGCACAGGGAGGGTTGTTCATTCAGTTTAATCAACAAGCACTACCCTACCAGAGGGAAGGACATTCCCTACATTATATTTACAGTATTTTCATGGGGCACAATGTGACAACCGCTCTGGGCAGAAATAGAACTGTAGAATTATGGAATCATTAAAGTTGGAAAAGACCTTCAAGATTATCAAGTCAAACTGCCAACTCAGCAGCACCACCTGAACCTCAAGTTCCATAACCACATTTGTTGAACACTTCCATCCAGGGATGACTCTACTCCTGGGGTGGCTCATTCCAATATTTTTCAACCCTTTCCATGAAGAATTTATTCCTAATATCCAATCTAAACCTCACCTGATGAAACTCAAGGCCTTTTACTCTCCTGCCATTTATGACATGGGATAAGAGACTGACCTGCACCTCACTACAGCCTCCTTTCAGGCAATTGTAGAACTTAAAAATGTTTCCCCTCAGCCTCCTTTTTTCTGGGCTAAATGACTGCAGCTCCCTCAGCTACTCTTCATCAGAGATAGGGGAACAAAGTCCTGGGAAAAAATTCAAAAAATATCCCCACAAACAGATACACTTTGGGCTAAATTCCTATTTCAGAAATACCTCTGCTGTAAGAACAACTGTAATCATTACCTCAGTCACAAGCAGGGGTTTGTACGGCTCAGAGGGTAATGACAACACTGAGATGTGTCAATTTTTTTGCTTAGGCCAATTTTTGCATATAATATTGCAAAGACTGTATGGACTTAATTGTAGAACCTGGGTTGTATTTGCCAATCTATGAGATGGAGACACCCAGTGCAGGAAAGCAAAACTTGAACTGCAGCTCATGGAGTTGATGCCTTGGGAAGCATCTCTGAAACAGAGACTGAGCAGAGCTAGAGAATAGAGTAACTATTTATTGGAAGGCCTTCAAGGATACACTTTGGGCGGGACAAGAGCCTGATCAGGGCTACAGCCAAGGTGGACTCCAAAATGGTTACAAAATGGCTGACCAGTCACGAGGTCTCACATTTTTATGAGTTTTGGTCCATTTTCATATTGGAGTTTAATTGTCCAATTACAGCTTCAAATTGTGAGGTCTCATCCTTCTTTGTTTCTCTCTTCAGCCCACCATTGTTTATGCTTTTGGGCCTGAGACTTGTACTCATTGTCATTGGCCTTCAGGAATAGGATTTGTTTTCTCCACTCTATGAAAAGAGCTGACTGACACTTAATATGAGGCTCAGAACGGCACCCCTGGGCAGCAGAGAATCTGAAAAACATGAAATCTCAAACTTAAGGCATCAGAGCCGTGGGTGATATCAGTATGAATTAGATGGCAGTGTCACTCTCACCACACTGAATTCTCACCACAACACTGCAATGTTTCTGTTTCACGCGTGGGGACACATGAACAACTTTTTCCTGTGAAATGGTAGTGAGAGAGATGTGGGTGATCAAGCTGACCAAGGAGAGTTGAGCTCCTCCATTCTAACTTAGGTTATATTTGGAGTTGAGTTTCAGCAAGAGTCACAGAGATACTTAATTCCACCTGAAAATGCTGAAATTAATCATGTTCATGAGATGCCTATTCCTGACCTTTGGACTGATAGAGAGCCTATCCTTCACTTACTTACACTAGACATCAAATGAAATTAAATCTTTCCAGAAATAGAACAAAAAACAAGCCAATAAAGTGATCTGGATAAGAAAAAAAAAAAAAAAAAAAGGCAATTAGGAATTTTAAGGTGTCACATCAGCTGCTTCTCACAAAGGAAGACCATGCCATTCACAAGCACACCTCAGTCTTTGTCTGGAGTATTATGCACAAGGCTGATTATGAATCTACAAGAAAATTAGTTTTAAATAGAAGAGCAAATCTGTAAGGGGGCATAAGTCTGGGAACGACTACAGTTCTCTGCAAATACATGTGGGAGGTGAATGCAAAAGAGAGAGAGAGTATAACCCACAATGTTATCATGAATAAGGATGATATAAAATGTCCATTTGCACATTTAGCCTGAAAATAGGGATATGATCATATGTTTTAGCAAGTGGCTGACCTATATAAAGCAGGATTCACCATCCAATTCCGTGTGTCTGTGATACAGCCTGTGCAATCTCCTTAGCTATTCATGTCTCATTATACATGACACATCCTTCTTGATTCACATTAGCCACAGAATGCTGGTTTTTGCTGACTGCATCTTTCTCTTAAAAAGACATTAAAAGGGGATGAGGGGAGTGAGAAGAAAACCCTTAACTGTGAAAGTAGGAAGAGAGAAAAAGCAGCTTAGTGCAATGTGTGCATGTGTGTACTCATTTGCAGATGTCCTTAACACTAAGCACAGTGTAAAACGTATATCCAGAAATTGATTAAGATCTCTGTCTGGAACTGAAAATCTTTCTCTTTTTAATCTCTATCACAGTTCTTAGTGGATTTGAGATTTCTTAGCTTATAAATTATCTCAGAAAATTCAGTGAACACTGAGACAAAACGTAGAGTTTGCCATGTGGCCTGGTAGCAACCTTGTCTAAGAGCTGTGCCCTCAGACATGTGCATAGAAGTAAATTTTCTCTTGCTCAAGCACAGGACAGGTAGATGCTGAGCAGGATCTCAGAAAGAGTTCATTCCTTAGGCTCAGTGGCTCCAGCTTGGGACAATGTATTGAATTTCTAGGCCATGAAGACTGAGCACTTAGTCTTTGACCTAGTGACTAATCCAGTTACTCCTTGGAAGAACATCCCACCCAGAGGCATATCTTGAAAGGCAGAGTCCATGCTAATCAGTGCAATAGCATGACCTACATCCTACCACAAAAATCCATGTATGTGAAGTATCCCTGTGAGGCCTGGGGCACTCCAGAGGTTAAAATAAGAAACATATTTACTTAATAGTTAGCTAAAGCCTTACCAAAAGCTCTTATAATTATAAAAGCCCCCAACCTCTTTTCCATCCCCCTTTCTTCCTCCTTCCTCTGAAACTACAAAGAGAACACACACCAAACTTCTGACTGGAAAGTCATCCAGTCCGATCTTTTCGGGTTATGTCATGAGATGCAAAGGTCAGAAAGTATGAGGAAAAATTAATCAAAAGACCTAGTGGGGAGCCAATCAAATTTCATCAGCAGAGGAACAGCAGAGCAGAGGCTTTTACAGATGTGATTAAGGAAAAGTAATGATAACTTTCCAGAGCAGGATGGAGTCCAAAGCTTCTTCAGTTCACTCTGGTGACAGTGCCAAGATGTGTGTCTGGGTGAGGGGAGCAAGGGTCAGACAAACAGGTATTGCCTATAGGCAAATGCCACACAAGCTGCTTCTATTTATAGACCTAGCCCTGTTATTCCCATAGACTGCCTTTGAATTGCAGTATTTTATCAAGAAGAAGACAAGTTTTAGCTGCTGAACCTATAGAAGAAGCACACGAACCACCCTTTTCTCAACATACATAGTGTATTTTAAAAGAAAACTATATAATAAATAAATAAAATCAAAAATACCTGCAAAAGACTAAGTTTTTTGTTGTTGCCAATACATAGTAGTAGTAGTAGTAGTAGTAGTAGCTGGAGAAAGTACATCTTAGTATTTGCTCCAGACACCAGTGTGCTCTTCTCATGCTGTTCCAAATGTTTCTCCCAAAAAATCCAGCTGAGTGCATTCATGGAGAGATTTTCAATGGCTCCAGTTGTGTGTGAACTAATATTACGCTTCCCTGCCTCCAAACTGGAGCACACAAAGAACTTTATTCCTTCACCATTCCTGAAAGACAGGAGGGGCAGTGTTGATATGGTGAGATTGAAGATGTGGAGAAATACACCCAAATTTGTCACCAAAATGTGAAATCAAACCCACAGCCAAGACAGTAGTCTTCCTTATTCTTTTCTTTGACTTTGTTCTATTATGATCTCAAAATATAACATAATCTTGAATTACAGAACCCGTGTGGTGACAAACTACATCTGTGGTTTTTTTACATATCTACATATATAAATAAATCATGAAAATTTATGCAAATATTTACTGAATCAAAGCATGATTTTGGTTCCTGAAAGGGAACTGAACTCTGTGTGTCAGCACATTATACATCCACATTATATTTTCATATAATGGACATATTTATTTCTTTGTCCATCTGTTAATGGAGCTGATGCTGAACAGGGAAGAGTTAAAAACATTCATGACACTGACCCTGAGAAATTAAAATCATAAGCAGAATATATCAGCATGAGATTAAGACTGGGAAAATAGTAACTCCCTTTAAATCTGGTGTTCATTATTAAGACAATATTTGAAGAAGGGAAGCAATAAGCAGAGGTCCAAAATATCTAGTAAAAAAAAAGGTAGTAAAAAAAAAGAAAACAGGCTTTAGATATTTTCAATGCCTTGTGGAGTAGAGCAAGCACACAAACAATAAAAATAAACAAGAAAATGTCAAAAGAAATTTAAACTTTAAATCATTTTACTTTGTCATTCTTGTCTTATAACTGTTTGTGTGCCTCATTTTTACCCTTATTCATGGAACATCTCATGCCTTTATCACTTTTGATATAAAACTGTCTTCTACAGAGGACATGAAAATTATGAACATTTTAAAAAAGATCCAGTTTGTAAGTGACCCTGCTGATTTTATCTTACAAGTTAAACAAATCTTTTTTATTATTATTATTATTTTTATTTATTTATTTGTTTTAATATCAGAAGACAATAGATAAGTAAAGTCATGAGAAAAAAAGCAAGAGAAATTGTGGATGTCCCCTTGTCTCATTTCTGGAAATGTTCAAGTCCAGGCTGGAAGAGGCTTTGAGCAACCTGATCTAGTGAAAGTTATCCCTGTCCACAGCAGGGGGTTGGGACTGGATGGTTTTTAAGATCCCTTCCAACTCAAAGTATCATTCCACGAAAATGTGAAAGGACGAGAATTACAGGGAGGCAGATGTTCATTGCCTGGCAAAGCCCTCTTACTGCAGTAGAAGTGTTTACATGACAAGCAGATGTTGAAGAGTTTATCTGGACCATGACCTGAAGTCAGGGTGTGTTGAAAACCCCATTGGAATCAGCAGGAAGTCATCTATTAAGTTCAACCAATGATGAGCTCTAAATCCAACATGGTTCAAACCATGAATACAGAGACAAAGGTACCCATAAATATTTCCAGAATTGAAGTCCATCCTGTAGATCATACATAGAAACTTTGAGGGTGTTTCATCCGTGCTGAGCCCTTTTGCATGCTGTGGTATGAATGACAGCTAAACATCTCCTCCCTCTTCCTGAGAACAAAGACATTTTCCTGTAATTCTAACACATCTTTTGTCATTTGACATTATTTCAGGTGACTTCTCTGCTATTCAATCATGCGAGATAGCCAGGAAGATAAATGCTTTTGGGGACAGCCAAGAACAATACAGCAGTATTTTAATGTGTCCTGGGTTTCTCTCTTTTTCTTCCTGGCAGGTTTTGTTGTTTTTTGTTTGGTTGTGGTTTTTTTTTTTTTTTTTTTTTTTTTTTTTTTTTTTTTTTTCCCTAATTTTAATTCTCCCCTTTAAAGTTTACTTGACAACAGCATTTATTTCATGTTGCAGTTGTTACAGGTTAACACTATTGTTTTATCAGGGAACATTTATCTTCAGGGAGAAAGTTATCCTAATACAGGACCTATCTTATCCAAGGGCAAATAGAAAGGGGAACATTTCCAGAGGGTAATGTTAATGTCCCTAATGCTATAAAAAGAAATGAAATCTGATTAATGCCACTATGAAGAAATAAGTCATAGCTTGTGTATAAAATACAGTTGCCTTGATTGGAAGCATTATTTTTGGCAGTTAAAGACAGTGCACTAAAAGATGTGATGGCACTAAAAACATGAAAAATATCTTACTGCTTTGGAATTATAAATAGAGCTTGAAATCTATAAAACTGGAGAGCTTTTAAAAAGTCAGCTTTTCTCCAGTGAGAAGGAAGTAACACACTGCACATCTTTCCCTAGGTTTCTGACATGGAAAGTTGCACTTGCACTGTGGGGAAAGTAGGTTTGTATGGAAATGGGAACTTTGGGCAGTTGATTGATTCCTCATTGTTGACTCATCCATTTGCCTCCTCCAAAGGCCACTATATTTTAGAGCAGTCTCTGATACACTCCAAGATGTTTGGTTTTTGTTGGTTTTTCTTAATTATCTCATGGAATTTCTGAGTGGAGTGATAAGAGCTGAGCAGCAGTGCACAAACCCTTCAGCTTCCTCATCTCTGCCATCTGCAGAACACCCAAAGGTAAACATTTGGACTTGCCAGACTCTCGTTAAATCAGGATGAATTTCTAACCAGAGACAAAAATCTAAGACGTGAAGTCAGCCAGGGACAGCAGGTCTGTCAGGAGAATTGCTACCTTGGCAGCAGATCCCAATGGCTATTATCATCCTGTTGATTGAAGAATGGCAAAAGGAGGACAGAAGAGGATGAAAGTCACAACAGGTTGTGCTCAAGCACCCATTTTCTGAAGATTTCTGGTGGAGGGCTCCAGAGAAGTAAAAACTAGCAATAATCAACCAAAGTAATGACCAAAGTAATGACCACGATGGCAAGCAATTTGATCTGCTGATGAGTCTCTCCCAATTTTATCCATCAAAATTAAATTTCAGAAAGGAAAAAAACCCTTATATCCAAAACACTGAATAAGGGCCATCACCAAGCAGGAACAAAAATAATAATTCTTCTTCAGAACATCAAGATGGTGCTTCTTGCCTTCTTCTCTTGCCCTCTGTTTTGCAACACACTAATGGGTTGCAAATAAGGAAGGGGAGTTGAGAATAAGAATAAGCAAGAGGACTTGAGATGTGTGCACACCTGCAGGGTGATGATCACAGAGGCATTTGGAGTGTTGGAAGGGAAGGATGCAGGCTCTTTAGGAAGGATGGGCATGTGAGATGAGGAGATGGTGTTGCCTTCTCTGTCAGTGACCACCTGGAGTGTGTGGAGCTCCACCAGGGATAGATGAGGAGCCAACCAAGAGCTTATGGGAGGGGAGGGTCTTGGAAACCAGGCCATCATTAAAGTTTCTGCACATCAGCAACTTCCAGGGCTATCTGAAAGAAATTTAATCTGGCACAAAATTGAAATTTTGGTGTCAGGTTCAGATGCAGTTCTTAGATGCAGACAAACTAAGATGACTTCTGCTTGAAATAAGCTGGGAGCTTCTCCCCTTCTGAGCTGGCAGCATAAAAGTAATTTTGTCCTTCTATTGTATCTTGCTGTTACCTGATAATAATTAGTATGAAACCCAGGAGGAATTAAACAGGAATAGATGCAACATTCCTGTTGTATCCTGTAATATCAATTTCAGGATACAACACTTTGAGGTAAGCTGGGTGGGATCCCAAACTCCTCTACTAAGCAGATTTTTGTTGTGATTGATTTAAATTCTGTAAATTATGTAAACACAAAAGAATCCTCTCCTTTTCTGTCCCCTGAGGCAAGTAAATTCATGGGCCAGATTCTGGTTTTTATATCCCATAACCAGTCCTGTGATTTCTGTTGTAGAATTAAATAGGATTAAAGATTCTGCATTGGCTGTTCTGACACTTATGCAAGATGTGACACAGCCACAGCCAATCTGGCCAATGAGTCAGTCATCTGGATCTGGATCTAGGCTGTAGGTGTTAAAAAAGGAAGCTTCTTTAAACACCTGAATTTCCTATATGCTCAACAAAAAGAAATTAGGTGTTTTGAAAACCATCAGAGGATTTCTACATTCAGAGGCAGGTCTCTTAAGGATTTTAAGGACCTGAAACAGATAAATGAGATCTGACTGTGAAAAGCTTCAGGGGTTTGTATCTTGCCACATTGTACAGAGGAATACTGCAATAAATGCCAATACTGTCAATATTCCTAAAATATACAGTGAGGAAGAGTATGTCCAACAGTGCATGAACATCTGCAGGCTTAAAATGAAAAGGTACATTTTCAAATCAAAATTACAAGTTCAGGAGATTTTGGTTTTCTGCAAAACTGTTGAAGTTCCCTGAAATTCATGTCATCATCAAAACTAGAAAAGATGATTTTTTTACTTGCAAATGTCACTTAAAGGAAAATTAAAAATTCCATGCAAATATATATGCTTGATCTTAGAAAAGGATGGAATTTAAAATAAAAAATTTGCTTCTCCAGTTGTCTGGTGTACAGAAAAACATTTGCAGTGACAGAAAATTTACCTTTAACTCCCTACTCTGTGTGTCCAAACTAGAATGCAGATACTATGGGTGTCCTACCCAGTAGGTCGTTGGTTTTATATCAAAACAACCTCTGTGAACTTCCAGTGAAAATTCTGCATATTCTGGTAATCACATTTTTTGTTTATTAAACCATTTCAGTCAATCTGAAACAAAGAAACTGAATGAGTTTAGGACCTATTTCTGTTTCATTTGTTTTACCCCCTTTTGTCTCTATATCATAATGATAAAGTGATCCAATACTCCCTTCATGAACACATCTTGAGTACAATATAAAATCTTTAGATCAAAGATTTTATAACTTAGACAGGAATTATATTTATGTTTATAGAAATGGGAATAATTTTATCAGTATGAGGTAGCTTTACATGACAACCCTTTGCTTTAAGGAGTCACAGTTTAATTGATGCTAATTAAGAAACAGTTATTTCCCTGAGAAAAGAGGAAAAGCCACCTACTCTCTAAGGAAGGTATATTGTTTCATCTTTATTTATTGAATTTGTATGCACTTTGGCACATCTTGGGACTCCAGAATTAAGCTGAATTAAACTTTCAAGGCTGTGGGGTCAACATTGAAATTCTTGGCTCCAGCTGAATTTTAACAGTGCTGTGAGCCAGTGACAGAGACAGCCTTAATCTCAACAGGTGAGGTTCTGACATTGCAAGTCTGCAGCAGGACTAGTCTGAAATATAAACCACAGAGAGGACAATCCCACCTCTGGAAAAAGGCTGGAGTCTCCCCAGTAAATCCACACAAGCATTCAGTTCCAGTGAGGAGAGGAAAAGTTATGAATGGAGCCAAGGGAAAAGTTTAAAAATCTGAGATACTGAAGACTTTGAGGAAAGATTGGCTCTTGTTTCACATCCATCCCTGTTGCCACAAGGTACACAAAAGAAAAAAATGTTTTCAGAAAAGGGAGAGATCCAGGGCCGTGTCATTTCCCAGCACTGAATTCATTTACTTCATTAAGAATGACTTCCCCCATATTTCCATTATTTCAGATTTCCAAGCCTGTAAGCTTTTGCTATTAAGCTTGTCCATACTTCAACATTTACATTTGCATCTCTTTTTCTGGTACATTATTCATTAGCTTATTTATCTATCTTTTTAATTTTTATGCCCATCTGCTTAATTATCGTCTTAGAGAGATTATCAATGCCTTCCATTTTCTTTGATGTCAATTTGAAAAGGGACAATGAGCTTAGAGACAACCATCATTTCAGCCATTTTGATGACATGCCTTGTCCTTTGACCAGCTTGGCAATCATCTGACCCCCCTCCTGACCTTTGCATAATTACTTATCCAATTTCCTTATCACCATTCTCCCTTTCAGCTCCTAAAAGCAATATAGCTGTGGTCACTGTCAAAGTCAGAGTGACCTTGTTAGGAATCCCTCTATTGCCCTAATGAGATAACCAATTAATCACTTATTCCTTTATCTCAATCTCAAGTAATTTCTAAAACTCCTGTTATGTCTTCTTTTTTGTTTTGACTAAATGTTAATTAACTTGACCAACTTTGCCTCTTTTGCATTCACCCATCATTTAAAACAATAAAATGTGTCTGAGTAGTTTTGTTCCTACATTTCCTCCAAGTGTTCAGAAAGATGAGTTATTTTCCAGATTAATTTTATTCCTCTACTATGTACTCCTTAAATAAGAACAAAGTCTCAGAAAATTTTGTGGAAGCAAATTCTGTGGAGCTAATCCACAAATAATTCACAATAATAAATATCAAGGGTTTTTTTTCTGAAAAAATTATGCTTCAGCTTGCTTTTAAGCTAAAGTTGGAGAATATTCTACCTCCCTTCCCTGCTGATTTCCTAAGTCTTTCAAAATCTCCAGGAGAAACAGATGGACCACTCCTGGAGACCAATAGAGAAAACTATAATTGTTTAAAAAGTAAATTTGTTACAGATTTGTTCATTTGGTATGCCTAACCCTTTCCTCTGCTTCTTAAACTTGCAGAAGTATGTTCTGTACTTCTCAGAGGAATTTTTCTCCATACAAACACTGCCCCAATTTAAGTATATCAAAGACCAGTGCAGAATGGAGGCAGGAAATATCCACAGAGCCATAGATTTATAAAATTATTTGAGTTAGAAGGGTTAGAGACCATCAAATTCCAATCCCCTGCCAAGGGCAGGGATGGCTCTCACTATCCCAGGTTGCCCAGAGCCCCATCCAATCTGACCTTGAACACTTCCAGGGATGGGACAGTCACAACTTCTCTGGGAAACCTGTGCCAGTGCTTCACCACCTGTGAATTAAAAAAAAATCTCTTCCTAATATCTAACCTAAAGCCACCCTCTACCATTTTAAAACCCTTGCCCCTTGTTCTGTCACTATCTCTCCATGTAAAAGTCACTCTCCCTCCTTTTTATAACCCCCGTTAAGGTACTGGAAAGGCACAGTGGTGTCTCTCCAAAGCCTTTTCTTCTTTATGCTCAACAATCCTACCTTTCTAAGCCTCCTGTGTTCCAGCCATAAACAATGGACTAAAAAAAAATAAAGAAAAAAGAAATTAAAAAAAAAAGAAATCTGTCAAGTCTATACAAATTCAACAGAGTGGGTTAAGGAGATCTTCATGCCAAGACAATCCCAGCTGTTGCTCTGCAGCATCAGTCCAGGTATTTATAGCCACAGCCACGTTTGTTCAGTTTTCAGCTTGACTCGATAAGCTTTAAATGCGCACATATAAATTCAGCTCAGCTGGCCCTGGCCTAGATCTCCTCTCAGGTCAGATTCCAGGGGTAACTTGTGAGGAGCCAGCTCAGGTGTATGCAGCCACAGGATATGCATTCCTCGGGAGAAGTTGAATCAAGGCTGAGAGTACAGGATCCAGCATGTTGTTAGGGATATCAGGCAAGCTGGCTTTCAGAGAAAAGACACTCATGGAAAGGAATATCTTCCAGGAGATGTCAGGTGAGACAGGCATTCTGTGGGCTTTTCATCTGAGTCCCAGACAAGTTATTGCAATAAAAAAAAATTAAAGTGAAACCTTTTGATAGATATATATATATATAAAAATTTTGAGGTCATAATAGACTATTCTGATTTTTCACTCTGATCTGTGAATAGCAGTGTTGTGGGCTCTTACCACACCCCCATCAGACTCTTTGCCATTCCAGAATGTGCCTTGAAAGCAGAAAAGTCTCATCAACAAAATTTCTCTGCAGCGAGTACTCTTAATTTTGCTGTGAATCCCTCCAAAACTGCACATAAACAAAGTCAACAGATGTTAAATGTATGATCAATAGGCAAAGGCTGTAACTGAACAGCATTCATCTCTCCTTCAAAACTGACATATTCGTGGAGGGAAACAGTGCCAAAACAAATACAAGCAAAGCAATAGCCTGGAAATACTTTAAACATATTATTTGAATTCTCAGAAGTATCATTTTTAACTTAAAGTAAACATTGGCACACAAACCTAACAGTCTGCGTAATCCAGTCTTGAAGTGTAACTTTATTTGTTATGGGGATTTGCTCAAGGAAAGGGGGAGGGGAGGGTGAGGTGGGAAAATAAAATAAAAGCACCCCTCCTTCCAAAAAAAATCCTCCTACTACTACAAAGAGGAACCGGTTGTTTCTGCAATGCTGCAGACATTTCACAAGGTCATGGAAGTGGCTGTCTCAAGCTGCTTTAGCAATCTGGGAGGGAGGAGGGATTGAGTTGTCATGCACTTGGATGTTCACTTGGCACACCGGGATGGGGAGCCTTTGTGGCTGTGTTAGTATCAGTCAGAGGCTGGGATGTGCCAGCCAGATTCCCACCCTCAGGAGCACAGGAGCTGGGTTCTGTGGGATTAGTCCTGTGTGAGGAAGGAAGGGCCATAACCCTCCTTCTTTGGGAGCCTCTGGTGTCATGCTGTGGCCCACCAGCTTTTCCTGAAATAGTGCTGGCTCCTGGCAATCTCCAAATAAAGTCTTCAATTAACAGGGAAACAAATACCTCTGAGGAATCTAGCCAGGATGTGCTATTAAATGGGAGATGTTGCAGGCACCTTTTCCAGCTGAGAGAGAAATGAGGAGAAAAATACCCAAAATATTTTAACAAGACACAACTGGCAGAACAGCCCTCCCTTGCTGTCAAGGATCAATTTTATGCACTAGGGAAAAGAACCAGAAGCCTTTATACAATAATAGAGTCATTAAGGTAGGAAAAGTCCCCTGTGATCAAGGAGTCCAACCACTAACCCAAGACTGTCTAGTCCACCACTAGGCCACTGTGTCCCCAAGTGCCACATCTACCCATTTTTTAAATACCTCCAGAGATAGTGACTCAATTTTCCTGGTCAGACTGTTCCAAGGCTTGACAACTCTTTCCATGAAGAATATTTTTCCTAATATTCAGTCGAAGTCTCTCCTGACATAGCTTGAGGCTGTTTATGATTTTTTTCCCATCTGCATGCTAGCTAATAATCTGAATTAACTAATAAAATGGATGAGTCTTCTTGGCTTTATAGGAATTAATTCTTCATATCAATGGAATTATCTGACTTTCAGGATTCAATCTTCCTTGATCATACTTTACTTTAACTGTATCATCTTCACTGCAAAACTAAAACTTATTTTATTATTAATTTGATGTTGTGGCTATTGGTATACTCTCGTACACCATTTATACTCACTACCTGAAAAACAGAGGTTTACTTTATATATCTAAGATTGAAATGCTTAGTTGAAGCTTATTATATAGATTATATCTCTGGACAGAGAATTAGAAACAAAATATGAACAAATTTATTCTGTCCTGAGGTATTGTAATAAAAAGAGTGAGAGCCACTGCTTAGGGACTGGTTGGGCACCAATCAGTGGATGGTGGCAATTGCACTGTGTATCACTCCTTTTCTACATTCTCTTATAATCACTGGTATTTCCCCTTCCTTTTCTGTTGTGTTAAATTTTATCTCAACCCATGAGTGTTACCCTTTTTCCAACTCTCTCCCCCATCCTATAGAGAGAGAGTGAGTGAGCAGCTCTGTGTGATTAGCTGCCTGCTGGCTTAAACCACAGCTCTGCTCCATATAGAAAATGGAGGAGATTTTGTCTCCAATTAATATTAAATAATTAAATATTCATTGGAACAAAGAGACAAACTGGTTAAGTAGTTAATGCTTCTGTAGAGATCATATGCAAGGTCATATTTTAAGTCTCTTCCTTAATGACTGTTTAATTATTTATAGAAAATGGAAGCACTTCAATGGCAAGTTCAGAGAGACACCTGCCTCCATACTGTCACTGTCACAGGAACTCAGCCAGTTCCCTGTTTTTGTGGTTCTTATCTGGACTGTGGAAATATGAAGCTGAGTTCTAGATCTCACAAGGAGAGGGCTTGAAGTTGAATTCCTTCCATTCTTGGTGAGTCCCAGAAGGCATCATACACATGCAGATGGACATTGGCATTTTTCCTCCAAATTTCAAAACAATTGTCCTAATGTAGAATAGAGAAGATGGTATGGGGGGAAAATCAAAACCAAAAATGAAAGTTATATCCAGTGTTTTCAAATCTTGGCAGCTCCTGGTTTCAGTTTTAACCTGAGATTCCCAGCACTACTTTTGAACAGCAATATATTTTCGTAAGGTGACTGCAACCTCACAAACTACTGAGTGACCAGAAGCAATTTCTATGATTGAAAGAATATGACAGAAAATTATTTTAAAAAAGGGAAAAAATATTTTATATCTCACTCCTTCTCATCTCCCCCACTTTCTTAAAAAAAAAAAAAAAAAAAAAAAAAAAAAAAATTAGAAGAGAAGAAAACAAAAACTCAGCCTAAGTGAAAGCCAACTCACCTCAGGAAAATAATTTGGCATCAGCCTTTATCGACAGCTGCACTTCACTGCAGCACCTGTGTGTATCATTGCAAGTGATGAATGACTGGGGAGGCTGTTTTGTATTAGTGAAACACGTCGTGGCAAAGCTTGTATTTATATTTACGGGATGAGTTTGAGTTGGACCTGTCTTATGAGACTCAGATCTTGGTGGTTAAGGTGGGATGTATTGGCTGTGTGGATGTTATTAAACTCAGGAATGCCTCCAGATTTTAAGGTCTGAGTAGATACATTGGCCATGTCCCAACTTGGTGTTAGGGTGAGACTGCCTCCACCCTATCCCAAAGTTCTGGTTTCATTGGACACAATGATTTTGATAAATAGTTAAATATGGGGGTCCATACAAAAAAAGGGAAAAATAGATGAAAAGTAATAACCTCACCAAATAGAACAAAATTCTGTAGAATTCAAAAGCAATCATGTTGTTTGATATAAATTTAAAAATAACTTCAGGGAAATAAGGTGGGGAGTTGAAAAGGAACTGAAAGAAAAAGTAAAATCATGTTATTATTGTATTTCAAAGTGGCATTTTCACAAAGGGATTAACTTGCATCAGGGAAGAATCTTAAAAGGAGGATGAATAATAAACAAGCCAAACAAGGCATTGGACAAAACACTTGTCCACTAAAACTATAGAATTGTTTCACACACAAAAAAAGAAAAGAAATTCTTTTGGATTAATCCAAGTTGAAAATACTTTTTCTGGAGATTTTTGTTTTTCTCATTAAGTTGAAAGCTCTTCGTATTTGTACTGCTTTAAGATATTTATTTCCAGAAGATTACTTCAAATCCCATTGAGATCAGCAGAAGACTATCAGGTGACATTAGTTATTGTTCATTTGAAGTCCATGAGATTAAATCTTTTCTTTTTTTTTCTGTAACTTTGTGAAAGTTCTGTGTTGTCAAAGCCAGAGAATCTTCTACATCTGGTTCTTCTTTTTCTTTTCTTTATTGCATTTTGGAGAGATTATAAATGTTAATAGTTTCAAATTACTTATGGAAAACAAGACAAAACACACAAAAGCTTTCTTCTCTTGTCTCAGTAGTATTTATTTTGGGGATATATTTGACTTAACATTATCATAATGCTGGAATTACGAATTCTTGGCTGGTGGAAATTGCAAAAATCTAATTGATGGATCAACAACAGTTAATACTCTTAACAGTCTACTTCACCATTTCTTCCAAGTCAGATTGTCATAGAACACAGACCAGGCACAGAACAGGACAGAGTAATTCTTACTTATCTAATGTGCACTGGTTCCAAGTACAGGAATGAATTTGGTGTGCATCAGTTCTGTTACCCAAGCTGTTTCTCCAGATACCATTATTTTTTATTCAGATTTTTTTTTTAATATTTCCATCAATATTTTTGGTGGAAATAACGTGATTACTTATTACCAGGTATTTATGTTCATTTTCCTACTTGTTGATGAGAGTTTCAGTTGGTAAATATTGTTCATCAGTACAGGATAATACACCCATAATAATTACTTTTTTTTTTTCTGAATTCCTGACTGTTATCTAAAATGATCATATATGTCGTCAAGTACTAATAAAAAAATTCCCGTAATCTAAAGTCCAGCAGGAAATTCAAATTTTGACATGCACTAAGCTGTCCCAAACACACTGTGACCTCCACTTATCCTCCAATTTACTCAGCTGAGTGGTTCAAATGTACAACTGAGTTTGTCACAGTTAAAATCTTATGCATATAAAGACATCTTTTTCTGTCATTAGAATTGTTCCTCCATTTTTCTCTTTATGTGTATATACACACACACATGCACACATATATGCAGGTAGTTTAACTTGAAGGTTAATGAAGTTCTTTTAAATAAGGAAGAAATTTCATTTTCTGAATTATAAAGAAAAAACTCCATGGCAAAAAATGTATTTCAAGCTGATCAAAATAGGACTTTTACACTCTTTTTTATGCTGTATATTTATAATATACACATTGACAAGAAATTAGAAATTAAAATAAAAAATAAAAATATTTTATTCAGTAATTATAAAATTGTTTATATTTACACAAAAACACAATTTAAAAAATAATTTCTTATAAATGTTGCTCTAGTCTATAAATTAGTTTTCATGATGAAGTTCTCATGATAGACTTACTGTTATAAAACATAGTTGAATACCAAGACCTAATTTTTGTCATTCTAATTTAAGTTTATATTTGAAAATTAAAATAGAATATATTAATAATGGAGATTACACTATTATTTTTACAAATGGTCTTTCATTTTGTCCATTTTTCAAGGTAATTCTTGTGTTACACAAAGAATTCCTTAGGAGGATGAGATAAATTTGCTTAATTACTACAGGTGTGATATTAGCAAATGAAGTGATTGCTTTAAAACGAGCCTGATGCCTGCCATTGGTGTCAAGGGATTTCTCTATTTGCCTGGATCTAATTCTGCTGAAGGAAATTTCAAATGCAATTAACTGTTTCTCCCTCTTTTGTACAACAGGAGAAAATTAGCTGCTTATTTAATAATGAATGCTTCTCGATTTTACCCATGAAAACTAAAAATATGTGTTGGCGCTTTAAATAATGACAATATTTGAGGTTTGGGGTAAGTTTGTTTGCTTTCAGAATGCTGCGCTTGTTTTTATTAAAAGTCTACATGCAATACTTGAGAAGGAGATTGCCTTCCCCAACCAAGAGCAATTTGGTGCAAGCCATTCATCAGACAGTCTTTGGGATTCAAGGAAGACAGGCAAGAATGCATCATGTCAGTGGCTTCTGTGCTCTGCTTACAGGACACACATGGAATAATACTTGAGTTAGTGGTGAATTAAATAAATTCAGATTTTGAAAACAATGTATCCATATTGGTCTCAAACTTAAGTTTTATCTAATTATGGTAGTTCTGCCTACTCAGACTTGAAGGACCAATGTGTTCCCCAACACTTTCAGTATCTGAACATCTTCTGTCCACCAAACCACGGGTCAGCAGGGTTGTGACTTCTGCTTTATTTCAGGTGAGCTGGGAAGTTGGAATTCACATGACATAAACCTTCTTTGACGTGTCAAGCCTTCTCTGGAAAAGAGTGAAACTCTCTAAGACTGATTTGCACATGGAAGAGCAGTACAGACATGGAAGGAACCACTCAACTTCTTTTCTGTGACTTTTTTGAAAGGGTCGACTACATGGACATTCACAAGTCCCTGAGAAAGCAGACATGACAGTAGTAATGCTAATGTAACTTTGTCCAAAATAAACTCTATTTTCAAGCATCAATTTTACAGGATTTTAATTTCTTCCTTGGGACCACTGATTATCTGCCACAGCCCGTATATGTCTATCACCTAAAGAGCTTCCTCTACACATGCCTTCTCAGGGTAGTTCTCTTTGAAATGTACACATTTATGCATTATTAACTTATTCTTTGCCATTATTAACCCTTCTTGTCTTACACTGAAAATCTGCTTTGTTTTCAAGCTGTGATGCCAAGTTATCCTGTTATTTTTTAAATAAAAATCATGACATCTCTCTCCTGGAGCATTATCATTTTGAAATCTCACATAAGCCTAATTTTCACTGGGCTGTTCTTGATGAGGACACAAATGGCCTTGGTGATTGGTTGCAGGTTCTCAGTCATGGTTATCCATATATTCTTTTAATTTTTTTTTTTTTATTTTTATTTTTTTTTTTAATTTTTTTTTTTTTTTTTTACTTAAACATGTCCAGGATTTTCCAAATTCATACAGATTTAACATATTTGTCACTGACTTATCTCTCACTGCTGCAAGGATTAATTATTTAAAACAAGAGCATGTCACTATCTGATACAAGTACCAGATCTTTTAATGCAACCAAATTTATATAAATGAAATGGAAGAATTAGATGCAAAAACCAGTCTTGCTATATATATACAAATATATATATAATCTATATAATGTAAATATTTTTCTATTACAATTTTTCTCTTCTGCTTCATCTGCTTCATCCTCCCTCCCATCATTTTTGTATAAATTTTCCATTTGTTTCACTCTATATTCTTCTCTCTCTGTCCTCTTAGTTATTCCGTTCTTAATGATCAAATTATCTTCAACTTTATGTATATATACAGTCTTTTATTGCTTCATCAGATTTTGAAAAAGACGAAACAAGATTCTTTACTATTATTATAATACCCTTACTTTACTCCTTCTTTTCAGAATGTCTGCTACATCACATAAACATTAATCTATTATGATTTCATTTTATATCGAGGCTCTTTTCTTGTCCATGAGGCAAATTGCAAATTGGCACAACTGAAGTTGGTAAAACCAGTTCTTTGGGACACTGCAGCTGGTTACAGAAAACTTTCTAAAAATCCTCCATACCCTGGAGGTAGAATTTGTCAAGATGCTCACATAATTGAAATTTTCTATGGCTGTTAAGAACCAAGAGAATAGCAGTTCTTCCCTCCAAATGAAATCTCACTGCCAGATTTGTATGACATTTCATGATCCAAGCTTAATTTGTTATACATTGTTCCCAGAAGGTGAGATGAGATTACATGGAGCCATACATTAGTTAGAAGATTTATTTTACACTTACCCACTCAAAGTTCCTTTCTAGTTATTCAAGCAGAATAGAACGATCTTGATTAGTTAATCTCTCCACATCAGCGTTTTTTCCACAGAGCACTTCACAGAAATGTTTTAAAATTTCACAATTAAAAAAGCAATTAAAAAGGATTATCAAAATCAAAGTTGATCTTTAATTACTGCCTATATCTAGATCTTTATTCCATGATATACCAGATAAAATACTCTTAAAAATGCTTTGTTAATAGCTTTTTTATTACTGAGAACATAGGAAATTTCAGTCTTTTGAGGCGCGTCGCTTTTTTAGATCAACTTCATTTTCAGGTTGTCATCTAAAACTTTATTTCCATCAATCTTGTCTTGCTCCAGCTGAGTAAGCCATTCCTTTATCTTCTGCCCACTGTGAGAATCGGCCACCTTGCAATGACTTGGGTAGTGTGGTCAAAGTACTGCTGTAATTTCTCCGGTGAAAAATTGCTTTCTATCTCCACCTTAGTGAGCAAATCTCTTCTGGCATCTGTTCAGTCAGGTCTGCCTCTGTGAGTGCCCGCAATCAATTTTTGGACATTTAGACTTCTAGAAATATTCAGGGAAATATTTAACTGCTCTTTTTCCTCAGACTGGTGCTGGCATAATAGTTTGCTGAAAGTCTTTGTAGTTTTACAGTTCTTGCTGAAAAATAGCTGTTGTTGACCAGAAACAATAGCAAAATAACAAAGGTTCTCCAAAGATGATTTCAGTGTCACTAGTTGTAGCATTTATATGAAAAGAAGGGAAGAGAATTAAAAATGCTGGTAGTCAGTACAGCTCTGTGTTTGAATGTAGTTAAGAATATTCTGAATAATAAAGGAAGGATTTTTTTTTAAACTGAAAAAAAAAAAAACATATTAAAACCAAAAGCATATATATAAATAGAGATATCACTGAATTGAAAATCTCATCATAGTGGAATTCCTGTTCGGTTCCATCAATAATTTTTTTTCTTGTTAACCTCAGATTAATCTTCTCAAAAAGGAGTGCATTTCACAGAGCTTTAATGTGAAAAATGGTGAAGGTGAGGCCCAGTTCATCAAATTTCAGCAACATGAAAACTGCATTTTGTCTAATCAAGTCACCTAAGGCTTGACTCACACACCCCACGGTGTTGAGGGTCACCTGAGGTGTACTTGGAATCCAGTATCTATTTGGTCTCCAATTTCCTCTCCAATGGGAATCTTCTCCTGCCTCATGTAAATACCTCAGATTTATGGGGGGCTTTCAAACACTACTGAACATTTTCTTCAAGCAACCTGAAAGCAGACTTGATTTCCAAAGTGTGGCACCAAATATGTAAAGTTATGAGTAATTTTATCTAATTCAGATATCTTAATCTACATGTCAGAGTCCTCACATTTTAGATTTCTATAAATAGGTGTCTGGATGTGAGCTGGGGGTCTGAGGTAAGCAAAGACTTAGAGAAATGTCAGAGAAAACAGGCAAATGAGGTCAGCATGTAATAATAAGGATATGTGTGTGTATATATATATATATATATATATATATATGTATATAACAAAAGTTTTCTGAAGTTCTTCAGGGTGGAAAAGACAAAGAAAGCAATACTTCTCAAATCCCCTTTTCCCATGTTGAGACACCCCTGAATCATTACATTATACTACATCCTACTACAGAGAAGATCAAATGCTCAACTTTTGCCCTTCTGCCCTTAGAGTTTGTAGGACCCTCAACCCAACTTGTTTGGACTAGTGCAAATTGACATATCCAAATCAATAGATCCCTTGTTGGCCTCTTTAACTCCATCTGAACTCCTTCACAACCACACTGAGCCCTACAAAGACAGTGCAAGCACAAGGCAAGCAAATCTCAGGGTCAGGTGAGGCTTTTCTGAAGTGACAGCTGAGTGAGGACCTTGTCAAAGAACTTTAATAGTCACTCTCTTCTCCAGCACAAGCATTAGGCCATCAGGCAGTGTTTTCAGACTTTCTCTCGCATGGGAATCTTACGCTGCAGTAAGACATGAAATCCCAATGTTCTCAAAATCTTTCCTTTTTAATATCTGGATTCTTTCCTAATTATTTTCAGATTAATTCCCAGCTAATACATAAGGATGAAATTTGGCTCATGACCTATAACCCTAAGCATGTCGTAATTCTGTTACCAATCTCCTGATTTCATGGGGGTCTTAACAAGCACCATATGTGACAGAGTGTGTTCCTGTGCATTAATGATCCAGGGAATCCCTGGCACCATCCTGCCTTGCCACACCATCAGCAGCTGAACAATGGCAGCACCAAGGTCTGATGGAATGGGTTTTTTCTTTTCCATGTCTGTATCCTCAAGTCTGAAAAGGACTCTCAGGAACCCCATAGTGTGACTGTGCTAGCCAGTAGGGATTTGGTTTGTTTGCCTCTGGTGGGTGCCTCTCCTCAGGTGATGAACAAGCTGAATTCTATTTTCCCCCAACCTCTGTGATGACTATGCAAATGCTGTTCAACTCAGACACAACTAACCAAGGATGAAAGAGCAACAAAATTCCCTGAGCTGTGTTAAAAATATTCACACCACAGGGGAAGTCCTGGGGGTGCTTTGGAGGAAAGAGCTGTCTCAGGCCTGAGAGAGGAATTGTTAATAGCACTAATGAAGAGGTCAGCATACAATACCATATGGAATCAAAAGGTAGAACAGATTTGGCAATTTAACAGCCAAGTCAAAAAAGAGACCAGCATTCAGAGATTAACTCTCTACTGATCCAAGTGCATTCCTGGACACACAATGCTTGACCCCAAGCCTAGAGACATCCATGGGTGCAGTGGTTCGGCTTTTCCAATGGGTGCAGCTCCGGCCAGCCCTGCCGCCACTACAACCCGGGGGCCACTTTGCCAGAGGCGTGGGCAAACCCGACCACGGTGCGGATAGTGCGCAGAATAGAAAGGCGGGACTCTCAGGATGTGCAACCAAGGGGTGCGTGTTCCCCAAGGCAGTGCTCCGAGAGAGACGCTGACCTCGGGATGCCACGGCTCTTTATTGAGTGGGTTACAGGGGTGGGATTGCGTGGGACCAATCACAACCTTTTGCCAACGTATAATGAGGGAATGCACAACTTTTGAACCAATAATAAGTAACTTGGGGAGGAGGAATACATGATGAGGGGGTGGGGAAGTTATATAACTTAAAGATTGACACTTAACAGAAAAGTGGTAAACAACTATTATGGGATAGGGTTACCAGGACAACCAAGGTTTTGGCGGGAAAGTCTGAGGGAAGGAGAGAAGGGGAGAAGGGGAGAAGGAGAGGGAAGGAGAGGCCATCTTAAACAATAGTAATAATTACAAAATTATAAAACACAAATTATAAAACCAAACTGGAGCAGTGAAAACCCAACTGGAATTGAATTTAAGCACCACCACACATGGGAGTATTTCTATCAGCTTCAGTGGGATGTTTGGATTCCATGTGATGGGCATGGCACATTTCTTGCTGCTGGAAGAAAGTCTGGTTTCATGAAGTAGAAATGGCTGTTAAATCATGGGCTGTTCCCCCTCAGAATCGTAACAGAATCATAAAGAGCCTTGGGTTGGAAGGGACCTTAAAGACCATCTAGTTCCAGGCCCCTGCCATGGGTAGGAGCGCCACCCACTAGATAAGATGAAAGTGTCCCTCAGCCCTACCCTGGAGCTGTCCCCTCCTTCAGGAAGGACTCAATTTTCCACTCTTGCTTCAGAGAAGAAGCTGTTGCCCCTTTCCTCCTTCTCTGTTTGCCACACATTCTCCTCCTAATTGCCTGTCCCTGACACCAGCCCAAAAAACCTTGAACACTAACTGTGCTATTAATCCTTTCTTAAACCTATATATGAAATGGCTCTTACAAACCACCATGGATCTTGTGCATTGTCTGAAAATGAGCTCTAAATCTAAAGGTTTTCAGGCCTGTGGGGGAGAAAACCCATTACATGTGATAGCTCTCTGCAAATGTGGGCAATTACAGACACAAAAATCCTCCTTACCACTGCTGAAACTCTCTGTGATCAGCTGCATTCACAGTTGCTACCTATAGACTGAAAAAGCTTCACTAATGATTTCTTACATTGGACCGAATGATATCCTTGACAATAACATGATCCCAAGAACCCTCTCTCACTTCCAGCCATCACCATCGGGGCCACAGGCTGGCACAGATGAGCCAACACACTCCTCCAGACCTGCACTTATGTTTCAACAATAAAAGCCCAAATGCAGAATGTTTTCTTCTCCGTCTCCTCCCTCCCAAATGCTACTGATCGTCCTATTACCATGGCAACCAACTCCTGCTGGCATGATCAAGAAAAAACCTGATTTGGGATTTTAATTAATTGCTTGGAAATGGAAATGTAACAGTGACTGGCAGTTCAACTAAGCACGTTTGCAAAGTGAATAAAAATAGAGTTTCTGAAATACTTGAAATTGTTTCACTGGATATAACCCACATTTTTTACGAGACACCTTAATTTATTCTGCTTCATAAAATAAATCTGCCAAATGTACTAAGCCATTTTGTCAACACAAATCATTTTGGCAAATACTTTAATCCTTCTTCTTAACAAAATGTATTGTATTAAGAAAAAAAAAATCTAACCCATCACTATAAACCCATAGGTTTGATCTGAACGAATGCCTTTTTCACCAGTAGGTCATATTTATAAAAGGCTTTCATCTTGCCTTCACAAAAGAGGATGTTCTTCTTCCAATGCACGTGATCACTCATTAACATTGATGGCAGCTACACCCCCATATTCAGCAGAGAATGGAGCAGAAATGGCTTTCAGTTGATTTTTACGACCCCCAGTCTCCCTGTTTCCAAAGAAAATAGAGTTGTCATTGTCTGGGTATGGCACTGCCCTCTCCTGCGTGCTGCCAGTGCTGCTGAGGTGGTGTCATAGGTCCTGCATTGCTCAGCCAAGAAAAAGCCCATTTCTCTCCAGATTTTTAAGAACAGGAGGATTAGGATATTCCTGTTGTCTCTCTGCAGGTCTGGGTACCCCTAGTTTCCAGCATCATGCTAATTTTGTAGGCCTTGTAGTTTCACATTATTTATATATATAGTTTATATATATAAACTTCTTCTTTTAAGAAATTAGAAGAGGATGTGAAGAATTCAGAAGCCCCACATCACACTCAAAACTGGAAGTAAACTTCATCAGCTGCATGAAATCCTTCCTTATCTCTCCTGAAAGAAAGCAATAGTGACGTGGGGGTCAGTCTCTATTTCCAGGTAACAAGTGGAATTGGCCTCAAGACCTGCCAAGGGAGGTTTAGATTGGATGTAAAGAAATATTTTTTCACTGAAAGGGTGGCCAGGTATTGGAACAGGCTACCCAGGGAAGTAGTGAAATTATCATCCTTAGAAGTTTTCAGAAAACATGTAAATGTGGTATTTAGAAATAGAGTTTAGTAGTGAACTTGGGTTAATGGTTGGACTTGATGATCTTAGAGGTCCTTTCTAACCTTGATTCCTTCCTTCCTACATGATTTTTTTGATTCTCCAGCTGGGGATGTTGCCTGATGGGAAAGCTGAAATATGGTTGTATTGTAAACATCTCATGGACACTTTTCAGTGACAGCACAATAATGCAGTGCTGCATGGAGACAAAAATTTCCATATTACTGCTAAAGAACTTCCTTATTCACAAGAAGAGTCAGGGCTCCTGGAAAGAATCAGGAGCCTTCACTACCAATTCTGTCTTACCTTCCTCCTTTGAGATTTTAGCTTTCCACTTATTTTTATTCTTTGTAGGCCAGTGGCCTCCCTGACAATAAAAGCTAAGAATAATTCTATGTTAACTCACTTACTTTCACATATTTACTGATTCTCCTGCGAGTAGATTTTGTCAATCTTCCAGACGAAAAATATGCTTCAGCTCCCACTGCCAGAGTATTAATTCACATCACAGGATCACATGGAGTATCCAGAAGTTGCTAAACTTCCTTACTTGATGGCTTAATTATATTTGAGAGGTGACTGGTTCTTGTCAGTTTTCACACATTGACAATGTTGCTCTTTAGTGAACACTATTCACTCATCCCCTGAACTCTACTCCAACTCATGGTAGACAACCTCAGTGAGTAGAACTGTACTTAATGATTTGAGTTGAATTTAATTAACTATTTTTAAAGATTACACATCACAGGGTTGGAAGAGGTTCTGGAGAGGTCTTCTTTTGAAATCTTGGGCTATAATTACTCACCTTTCCCCACAGCTTTTCCTTTCTCTGTGACATCTTTAAAATACAGGTAATAATTTCCATTATTGGAACATCTTTTAGGACTCAAATATCATTAAGCCAGTAGAAATTGTGAGACAAAATGAAAACGCCAGAAATCTGGTGATTATCTATCTCTTATGGTCTCTATCATCTATTGGTATTTCTAAGGCAACTATCTTTGTGTTATCTAAGCACTGTAATATAATACAATCACTTGCAAGTTGTATCTAAGTGCAGTGGGTTTTACTTATTAATAACCTAGCACTTATCTTCAAAGTGCTTCACAAACTAATTAATTCTCCCAGCACCTTCTCCCTGTATGGCAGGTGAGACAACTATTATTCCCATTAAATATATCATTCTGATTATTACTTGAGGAAATAAGGTTAAGTTACTCATCCTATCTCCCAGAATAAACGGTGAGTGCTGGAAGGAGCATCTGAGCTCAGTTATTAAGGAACGAGGTTTTTGACCTGATTTGAGACCACCTGGCCAACATCACTGGTAACAAAATAATTATGCGCTTCTTTAAAAATTAGCATGGCAAAGCACAATGGGATTCTTTGTCTGAGACTGACTATTTCTTGTTTGTTTGCTTTTAAAAAGGGCCCTGACCAACCAGCTCCATTCTGCCATGTGAGTCATCCACATGCATCAGGCTTGTGAAATGACTTACACTGACTTGGCTGCTTCAGTTTTATGTGCTCCATTATGTTGGCATCATTCCTCAGCAAAGCAATTCCTGCATTTAAGTTTCTGCATCTTCCAGGTAAGGAAATCACATGGGAAAGGTATTTAACAACCATGGAAAAGAAAGAAATAATAGGTAATAATAGGGTCTACTTCTTAAATTGTTCTAATTTCTTGATTGTTCAAAAGCATTTCTGCCTCATCAGACTGTTTACAACTCTGGTTTATCTGAAGGTATGGATATCTCAGGCCATGTGAACACACATTTAAAAACTAATTCCACTCCTCAGAGCTTCAATGGCTAGGTTGGAATTAGGATCATGCCATGGGATATTGCATAACTATTGGCAATAGCTAATGACATTCATCAGATGAAGTAGTTCCAGGAGGTAAACAAAGATAAAGCCATAACAGTTACCCAAGAGGAGGTCTTATATTAATTACCCCCATTCAACACAGCAGCCTTATCAAGCTGTAGGGTGGCCTAAAATCTCCTTAAACTCCCATTTGTTGTGTAAGGATGGCACAGTGGGCAGAAATCCACCAGCTGCCTCCTTGGAGGAGAGTTACCTTCCTTAAGGTCCCTGCCAATAGAAACATTATGCAGCACCATTAAAGTATGTTTTAATTATTTGCTGAAGGTCAACTTGACAGTGTAGCCATTAAGTATATACACACACATACAGGCACACATAACTTTATTCCTATAGAATTAAAAACATGAGAAATTGGATATTGGCACACCTGTGTTCTATAAGGATGAAGAGGGAACTTCAAAAGGCTGGTTTGAGTTTCAGGAAAACACTCCAAGCCTTTGAGGTAGAATTCATCCGCCCTAACTTGGACGTCTTAAAACTAAACAACTAAGTCTGAGCTCGTCACTCCAAGCTCCTTTTGTGGGGAGAAATGGGCATCTCCGGAGTGTAATTCATCTTATCCCATCATAGGCGTCTGAGAGAGACTGGATGAGCCCCTCCCTGTAGGTCCTCATGTGTCTCTGCCACCTCCAAGGAGAGCCTAGCTCAGATTTAGATTTTCAACTGTTTGATACAGAAGATTGTGTGAAATGAATTCCACCTTTATATCCTCCTCTCAGGCTTGGTTCCAGCCCCTTAACAGCCAGCTGGTGTTGACATGGAAAATGTAGAACAGGGTCAATGAGTACCTGGGGCTTTTCTGCTACTTTTCCCTCTAGCAGGGCAGAGTTACAGAAATAAAGTAGCACAAGAATAAGAAGCAAAAGAACAACTTCTTCCGCCCAAAAATCAGGCAAAATTTGTGACATTCTGTAATTTAACAAATGAGTGACTTGCTGGCAGTACCTTCTACATCTGATATTTCCTCATTGAACCTCAATTCACAGACTCCTCTTTCAGCAGGTGAGTAATGTCTTTGACTCCAGGAAGATCACAGGGCCAGTGAAAGTTGAGTACATACATAAATGTTTTCAGGATCAGGCACATATAAATTAATTAGAATTACGTATTTAAATAGCTTTGTGGATCTTGGCCTTTGTTCCAAACCTTCATCATCTGAGGCCTGAGTCTGTGATCTTCACGGAACATGACACCAGATGTTCATTTTCTGTTTGGAAGGGCAGTGATAAGGAGGAATGGGAGAAGGAATCAAGACACTTATACAGTTTTGACTGGACAGTGTGATCATGGTTTTAGTGGCAAGATTTTTTTTTAGATTGTTCCTGAGATATTTCTATTTTTTGTAAAATTGCTGGAAACCTTATTTAAGGGGAGAAAAAAAAAGTGCAAAGTATTTGCCAGAGGAGGCCTGAGCTTTGAAAGGAGATGAGGGTACTCTTTGCATTTCTATGCATTTATTTGCATAAATACACAGAAACTGGGGGGAACACGTGGCAACTTCCAGCCTATTTCTGGTCAAGCTGTTAAGTCACTCATGAATTTGCTTTAAATTTTAACTGTATAGAATTATTTAGTCTTTCTGTGTAAAGACTATTTCTGTTGTGTTTGTGTAGCACCTAGAACAAAAAATACTAAAAGCAAGAGCTCAGACATACACACACACACAAAAAAATTTTCTCTGCCCAAATCAATGGAAAGTAGAGAAACCACAATAGTTCACCCACTTTCATCTCACAGAAAACCCTTTTCTCCACATTTCAGAAGAGTTAGGTCTTGCAAAAAGTCCCTCTCTGCCACTTTCCTATGTCTCAATTTAAAATGAGAACTTCAAGGTCAGTGGGAAGCAGCAACATAAAAGCACCCAATCCTTGCTAACACAGCCTGGAATAGTGGGTGGGCCGTCTCTCAGGTGAGAAAAGGCAAGCTGCAAAGCAAATACCTGAGGTGACTTCTCCTTGTTTGAGTCTGCTACCCTTAGGGCTGTGTTCTTTTGGCTGGGGATATCTGTTGATCTTACCTCTTAACAGTAATTATGCCAGACAGCTTTTTGGCTTTCAGTTCTGCTCCATAGGTAACATAAATCATACAAATTATTACCACAATGCTAAACTATAATTACCCACAGACCCTGACATGCTAAAAGGTGTATTAATTTGATAATATAATAAATACGTTACTGCATAAAACTATAATTATTACTTCAAAATTGACACTTATACCAGCTTGAATTTTTTTTTTTTTTTTTTCCCAGCAGGCAACTCAATTTTACATTGACCAAGACCGGAAATGCTATTTGAATTCAGTGAGACATATTGAAGTGTAATATGGTAACATGTGGGAGGCTTCTCTTAAAGGGAAATGTCACTAGAGTTACTTTGGGGTTTGGAAGTTATAATTCCATGAAGCAATAAATTACTCTGTATTTCAAGAGGAAAAATGTATCTGACAAATAGCCCAGGAAATGGGAATAATATCAACATATTTATCAAATAGCCCAGGAAATGGGGACAATATCAACAAAATACCTAAAATGTTACCAGTGGGGAAAATAATTCACATACTAATGTAAATAAACACCCTTATTTATGTTGTTTCAAATGCTGCTGGGGAAAAAAAAGTGACTGACACTATAGGAGGAAATTCTACTTTTTTTTGGTGGAAAAACTGACAAACACATCTGTGGGAAAGACCGAGGTCCCAATTCTGCAACTGTTTGGGTGTGGACAACCCCTGGCACAGCTCCCAGGTTTATTTTATTCAGTGACTGCCTAATGTAAAATACATAAACAAGCCTGGGAACAGAGGTCGTAATCCAGACCTGCTCCTGCTCTGCTCAGCAGCCCAAATGCTGTAACACCAACTCCTGTTTCCCATTTTCTTTACATTTTGTGTCTTCCACATGGTCAATATAAACTTTTAGGAAGTGAGTCTTTTTTGTTCAAGCCTTCTTAAACTCAGGATAAAAATGAGCTCACTTCTTGCTCCTGATTTACCCTTTTAACTGCAAGAATCAGATACACACCTTTGCTGGGCTATGTGGAATTGATATTTTCACAGAGTGGTTTTTGTGACAGTTCCTCTTTGAGCTTCTTGTTGTTATTAGGATCTTAAAACGTGGAGCTAAAGGAAATCTTCAAAAAGTATTTGTTCTCAAGTTTTCTTTAGCAACCTGAATACCAGTGATTTTTCAGGCTCTTCCCTCATGTTTTATCCCCATTTATACTTTGGCTTGCAAAAGGAAGGGGGGGAAGTATCAAAGGAGAAGGGAATATCAAGTTTATTTCAAGTTTTCATTTCTGGGTGGTATTGCTACCATTTAACTTTATGTATTTACAGTTACACCAGTTGCCATAGGCATTCTCTGTATTCAAAGGACAGCTATAGGCATCTTTGGAAGAGCTAAATCAGAGGATCTTCCTTCTGCAGGTGTTTTCATTACAAAAAAAAAAAAAAAAAGTGAGACTATGATGATTTAACTGAGTAAGCCTCATCCAAAGTTTTTAGGGTTTTTGTTGGGTTTTTTTTTCATTACCAAAATAGAACTAAAAGTAGAGGAAGGATTGTTCAGAAGGAAGAAGTGAAAACCAGAGGAGATAGAAAGGAAAAAATACTAGAATATTAATATAACAGAAGTACCTAAAAACAGCTTTCTTAATTTTCCATGAAAAAAAAAACTATACGTAAATGTGTTTGTGGAAAAACCTTAAAATGTCCCCATTAACATTTCTTTTAGAATACTTAAATAGATAGATAGATAGATAGATAGATAGATAGATAGATAGATAGATGGGGAAGGTTAGTTTGTTATCAAAAACATTTGCCACAGAAGCAGAAAATGCCTTTCAATACCCTTGACTTCTGTCAAGATGGGATTTTTTCTCTACCTACTTGCAAGATAAGTACATTTCTAAATGTGAGGGATGGTGGGAAGATACCTATTTTGAAAAATATTCATTATGATGCTTGAGACCATACAAGGGACTCAAAAGACCCTGATTCTCTTTATGTAAATATCTGTTTAACTCGTGTGTAAATACTCTTAACAAGGTGAGTTCCTGGGTTACATTAAGGGTCAGTGAAAATGAATATTGTGGAGCTTTATCATTACCTTTGGTTGTTATTCCTCCACTGACCAGACTGAATGATGCAAACAGGTCACTGAAACTGCTTGGCAGACACTCTTCCCCAGGCTTAGTGCATGTATTATATAGGGCTTTATTGACATGGTTCTCCTCAAATGCCAGTTTAGAATGTATTAATAGCTGTGGCAAAGCTTCTGGTGACTTTCCTCCAGTTGGAACAAAAGGTGAACTGTTTGGGGAGAGCAGGAAGAAAAGATTTCCGAAGTATCATCACTATTTTCAATGAAACATGAGCTGAAAAACCACCATGTTGATCCTGAGACCTGGCTAGAATTATTGGCCAAAACTGAAAAAATAACCACTGAGGCAAAAGGAAAAAAAAAATAGGGGGGAATTAAAGCCAATAAAGTATATATAGTTTGTATATAAATATATATAAAGTATGTATATATATATAGTTTAGTACAGAAGACATGAAACAGTCTGTTGGAATATGTTGCCTAACTTGGAAAAGATATTAGGACTTAAACTGGAGGTATAAAGACTGTCTGTGTTAACTTCTGAAAGAACAGCTACTGCAAGCTGGAGCCTGGAGAATCCTGGAATCACAGAATCAATTAGGTTGAAAAAAACCCTCTAAAAGCTCAATCATTAACTCAGCATTGCCAAGCCCAAAATGTCCCCAAGTGTCACATCCACATGTCTTAAACACCTCTGGGGATGAGCACTCTGTTCCAATGCCTGACAATACTTTTGGTGAAGAAATCATTCCTATTATCCAATATAAACCTCCCCTGGCACTACTTGGGGCCATTTCATTTTGTCTTGTGGCTTGTTTTTTGGGAGAAGAGTCTGATCACCCATGTGTCTACAACTGTCTGTCAGGCAGTTTTAGAGAGCAAGAAAGTTCCCCCAAAACCTCCTTCCCTCCAGGCTAAACAAGATGAATTCTAGTAATTTCCCAAATTGCAGGGTACATGAATTTGACTCAATTTTTTATTCCTTATGCTCATAGATAGTTTTGGTCTCAGCAAATTGCTTGTTTGAATACACATGCTGACAGCAAATATGATGTTATAGAAAGCCTTAAACATATTTACCTGTCTTAGGTTTTTCCTATGTAAGTGATTGTTGCAATCATTTCGATGAATCATGTTGTTTGATAGAAATAACAGCTTACTTACACAACTGGAAGTTCCTTTTCCTCTTACAGCACGTTTGGGAAGGAAGGAAGAAAATAAAAAAAGTAGTTGTGATTACTTAAATCTATCTTTTTAATAGTGTGGTAGACAGTCAACGATGATGATGTGATTCATTACTTGCCTATAATGTTAATTATACATTATTAGCTGTTTCACTGTCTGATAGCTGGCAATTGGTGATATGATTCATAAAGTGCTTTTGTTAAGCCAATCTGAAAATCTGTTTGATTTAGGTTAAAAGAAAGGGCGATAGGTCATAAGAAGTTGAAAAAAGAGAGAGAGAGAGAGAATTAAAAAAAAAAAAAAAAAAAAGACACCGACATAATTTGCGGTTCTATTTTTATATGAACAACAAGGTTTGCAGTGAAGAGCTGTTGGATACAGTTTCGGTGAGCAAGGATTTTGCAGAGAGATTAGATCAGTTACAAATTGCTAAATCTGATGACTTAGATAAAAATTTAACCAGAGGCTTTGAAAGAGGTAGAACATGTTTCTGTGGAGAAGTGATTGCCCCGTGCTTCCGAGATAGAGCTAATCACAGAGGGCCGCACTGGCTGCACCCTCAGTGAAAAACTGAACAGGAAAGAAATTGTTCATTTGAGAATGGAGATGATTTCCAGGCTGAAAACTGCACTTCACTCTCCAAATGCACCCCGTATTTTGGGGAACCCACTAGAAGGCAGCCCTGAAACTGCCCAACAACATGTTGCCTCCCAATGTGTTTCTATCAGATCTGTGCTACCAGCTCAATAAACTGAATAAAACAATTGTTCCCTCCTCCACATTCTTTCTAAGATTCCAAAACCTTTTCCCATTTCCACAGGAAAAAAAAACAAAACACTAACTTTAACCAACCACTTAAAAACCCCAAAGAAAACATATTTTGCCCGGAGATAGCAAATACTCCCGAGGTTAAACATTCATTCCAGATTGGTTCATATCTGCACTTTATCTGAGCCAGCAAGGGGAATTGAAGCTTCATCCTTCTTGCTCCAGCAGGCACCAGCTCAGGCAGAGTGGACCTCATCCTTTCTCTTATGTGAGTCAAAAGTGAGTTATAGATCTGAGCTTCTGTTTCCCAGTAAGAGCACTCTCCATAAAGGCCCATCTCACAAACAGATTTCAATTCCTAGGAGTAAACTACCTGGTTAGGAACAATTTGTTAAAAAAAAAAAAAGTAATAAATCCACTAAGAAAAAAAATTAAAAATCAAAATCATAAAACAAGTCAAACAAATATTTTTACTTCATTCATTTTAATATCCCTGTAATAACTCTTAGGGGAAAGAGTTAAGATGAATGTTATATCACATTGTTATCAAAGGGATTTATGTCTTCTCTTATCCCAGATAACACTCCTAAGGAATGAGATAAATCACACTGACCACACAGTCCTCTCATCCATTTCCTCACATACCCAGCTCTTATGTGCAGCAACAACCCTGAAAAGAATCTTTTCAGGGAAGGAAAGAGAAGTGCTGTGTTTCCAGAACTTCAATTGCATTTAAACACATGACCTAGAAATGCTTCATGGAAACTTTTAAGACTATTTGCTGCTATTAAAGCAATAGTTTTGTGGGACAAAGATAGGCCTGAGAGCTAGGAATTCCTGAGTACTGTCTCCAGCACTGTCTTGACTGTCTGTTGCCTACATATCACAGTGATTGTGTGATTTATTTATAAAACATAGATTAGATTAACTCAAACAAGATTAAATTAGATAGAACAAGACACTTAAACTCTCACTGACTATTTCCTCATCTGTAAACCAGTGATATCTGTATTTACCTATTACATGGTGACTGTGAGCATTACTTAATCTCCCTAAAGAATTATCATGATTATCATTAATCTGGAACACACAAAACAAGTCCCGATAAGGAAACAAGCTTGTGAATCAGCTGAGGTGGAGTAAAGGTACCAAAGCAATTCTTCTGCTGATCTGATAGCCAAGCATTCTTGATAAAGGTTTTGGGATGGCTTCATTTCATATTAGGCATCTAAAATATAATGTTTAATATAAGATAGCTGTCAAAATTCCCTTTGTAGTCCAAATGTGTGTAGATGGACGTCATGCATTAAATGAGTCAATAATGTCATAATTCTGGGGTGAATCACCTAATAGATTTCTCTACATTATCTGTAGAGGGAGCCTGGACAATTAGACAAGATATATTTTAGATAGTTAATGTTATGTGAGACCAAACTGAAGGATTTAGTAACTTGCTTGAAGGACTACAGCCACATGATGCATTCTGCCCACACAGGAGCAGAGTAACAATCAGTACCAGCTGACTCCCAAATTATTGTCACACATTCCTTCATCCTAAAAAAAATTGCCATCCTTTTTGTAGTCCACAAGACCTCATGATAGTTTTGAGAAATCCAAATTTAAAAATTCTGTTAATTAAGGTAAATGCTACCCCCTAGTACAGCATGGTTAAATATTTTGTACATGGAGCCCTTCCATTTGGGGCAGAGAGGAGAGAGGGGAACATTTTGGGGTAAATTGTGTTTCTTAGCTGATCTGTTCTTTTAGAAGGGGCAGGAGTTGTTCACTGGGTGATTAGGAATAATTTCTTGCCTCTGAAATTTCTTTTCTTTTCCCCAAAGGAAAATATTTTCCTCCTATATGACTTTCCACCCCAACTCTTCTCTTCAGCAGACTAATGCCCCGTCCCTCTCATGAGAACAGCTCGGGTTTGTTCCAGAGTTAACCTGAGAGCAGAACATCCTGCCTCTGCCAGAAGGAAAGAAGGAACATCTCCCACTTTGGCTCCTGCTCTAAAAGAGGGACCAAAGGACATAGAAACAAAGGTAGAGGATGTGAGGCTGCAGTGAGGAGTGGGAGTGGGGCTGAGAGGAGCCTTGCTGCCCAGGCTGACCTGGAGCTGTCCAGGTTGGTGTCACAAACTCTGCAGTCACACCAGAGCCTGAATTACCCCTGAGTAGTTTGGTTCCACACAAATGAAGAGCTGCAGCATTGTCGTGGTGCAGCTACATCACCTCCCAGGTCTGCTCAAAAGCAAGCAGGAATTTCTCCTCCAGAGCACTTTAACACAGCCTGATCAGGCAGCTGCTGCCCTGATGTCATGTTTTGTATGTGTACACTGGGGGCCAGAAGTGAGAAATACCTTCCTAGCAAGGGAGGGGGCTGGAAGAAAACAGGGACTAAAAGCAGGTGGGAACAGGCTAAGATTTACCTCGCCTTAGCAAGTCTCAGCTGCAGAAAGGCTTTTAGGTTAGATCTAAAGCTTTTCTGAGTCAAGAGGAAAGCTGCTATTGATGTAAAGCAAAATACGTGGGTGAAGGTTATAGGAATGTTCCTTGTGAAAAAAAAAAAAATAATGCAAGAACCTACATATTTATATATTTATGCAGTGAGAAGTTCTTTAAAAGACAGTGTTTCTCTTCTTAAGTACAATGGTAAAAAGAGTGATAGGGTTGAGCAGACTTTTAGAAGTTTTAGAAGCCAAAACATGGCTGGCCTTTAATTTGTTATAATCTTAGAATAGGGGAGGAAAAAAATCTTTTTAAGCTTAAACTATCTCCATGTTTTTCTTAGTAAAAGGAAAACTATTTCAGATAAAATAGAAACCACCCTGAAAAGCCATGTGGAATTTGAAATTAATCCAGACTACCTGTGAGTAAGATGTGCAAGGAAGGGTCTGCCTTCAGTCGTGTCTTGTACTGAACTCAGAATGCTGTCAGCACTTAATAATGTTAGTAGTTATAGTTCTTTTCACACACTTTTTCACTTCTTCGGTGTTGGCTGGAACTGGAAAGAGCAGAGCCTTTCCAAATGGAAACAGAGAGCACTAAAAATTACATTTTAAAAACAAAAACAAAAGAAAACCAAACAAACTGAAGCTATGCTGAAGTTTTCAGTCCTTCAGTCCAACTTTGAAAACTCATTAGTGGTAGATAGTTCAGATAAGGTATGAATCCAGATGTTACTGTGTTTATCTTCAGCAAAACCAAGTTCAAAATTTTACTAAAAAAAAAAAAATGGCTTGACTCCTAAATCTGAAATTAAACATGTAAGAAAATGCCTTGATGGGTAAGAGCATGAAGACATGAAGCTTTTCTTGACCTTAATGAGATGTTCAAGGTACTTAACACTTTTGAAAATCGGGCCACAATTCAGCAAAGCATTTCAACATGTGTTTAACATTAAACACATATTTAATCAGATTAAAGCATATACTTAAGCACATTCCTGAACCAAGATCAATTTAAACATGTGCTTATGATCTTTGCTAAATAAGGTTCTCACTTAAGTTTCTAAATAAGGTTTTGAGCGCCTAAATTTAGGTTTTTTTGATTTTATAAAAACTTCAGTCTGTTTTGAATGAAATAAAAAAAAATTAAGTGAAGGGGAAAAATTTTAATACCCCTATTTGTATTGCTAAACACGTTTATCAGTATTTGACAGACTACAGGTAACAAAAAATTTGAGTCATTAAGGAGAAGTAAAAATATATATTGTAGGAAAATGTAGATTTTTCACATTCAATGCAATTTTGATTCCTTTTGAACATTTGATTCAAATGTTTTATTTATATCAAATAAATTTTGACCCAATATTATCCAAAATTAGAGACCAAAATGAATTTTCATTGTGTTTTCTCTAATTTTATCCATAGTGTGTCTATTGCTAATATTGATAGAATGAACAAAATAATTATTTCTTCCTCTCTCTTTATTTAATTTCCCTTCTGTTTTCCTTTAACTTCTCTTTTTCCTTACTTATTTTTTCTTGCTCTTGTACCAGAACACGCCACATTCCATCTCTTTCTGTTAACACCTCTGCATACATTTGAGTTTCCATCAAACTCCTGTCAGTCTACCAGTTGTGCAATTACTGGTGTTAAGACAAAAGCAATGTTGATGGCCACAATTTTGATTAGGGTAGGAGTGACTCACTGGGACAGCAGCAATCCAGAGCATGTCCATGCACACGTTTGCAGCCAAGGCAGCACACAGACACACAAATAAGATTGAGCAACGAGGGTGAATTTGAAGTTTGTTAGCAGTTAGACACACAACATTCAAGCTGGATGGTGGCCAACCCTACTCCATCATCTCTGGAATTCCTGCAAGGTGGAGGACTGCTGGCCAAGCTGTGGGATAGTCCTTCCCTAAAAATGTTCCCTACTTTCTCCCATTCTCATTGGGAATATATCAAGTCCTGACTGCTTCAGAGGCTGGATGGGGCTCTGGGCAACCTGGTCTAGTGGAAGGTGTCCCTGCCCATGGTAGAAGGGTTGCAATACAATGATCTTGAAAGTTCCTTCCAAACCAAAACTACTCCATGATCTTGTGATTCAACACATGTGTGTTTTCACCCTGTTTTAAGTAGGGCGGTATTTGCAGGTAGGTTATCTCTGGATTAAAATTAAGTTTTTTGGAGAGGAGGTGCTCAGGGTTAAGTGCATTAGCAGGTACTGCTTAATCATCTGCAAGCTGTAAATTCATTTTCTAGCTTATACCACTCTAACTTGTGTTCAAATTCATAGCCTTGCTTAAACTAGAGCAAATCCCTATGTGGACACACTAATTTCAGTTTTAGAGTGGCTTATCTCAGTTTATCGTAAACTTGTTCTGAATCAGCTTATGCCAAACTGGAATAAGCTTAATTTAAAATTGAAATAAAAGGATTAGGATAAATGAAATTGGTGTAAAATCACACCTTTATTTAAGCCAATACTCTGTATGCAGATAAAAACCTAGGACTTGTGTTTATTTAAAGTGAGTGTTAAAGAAAATAGAATGCAATGAATAGGGTAATATTTCCTAACCCTGTTGAGAGAACATTAGAACAACAAAGAGTTAAAAATAATGCAATTTGAAAAGAACTATTCTAAAATTGCCTAATCTCCATGGTTCAGAGCCTCTCCCATTCAGCCACATTAGACAGCAAGACCCTGCAGGCACTTAATAATACTTTTATATAGTAGCACTTTACATTTTCTGTGCTGTAAAAGCATTAACTAATTAATCTTCACAACAACCATCTGAGGTTGAGAAGTGAGGACTAATATCCCTCCCTTCCTTAAAGATAGAGAAGATAAAATACCAGGCATGTCAAGGGCCCCTGTTCCTGACTATTGTGTGTTTTGTTTTTGCAAGTGAGAAGGCCTCTGACACCAAATATGATGGGATAAAGTTGGATAGCCAGAGCTGGAGTCTCCCTCCCTCCCACCCTCCCCTATGACAGGCTGCTGTTGAAAATTTGGCTTCAGGAGATATATTTTTCAGACTCCAAGCCAGGAAGGCCCTTAAGCATATGCTTAACATGAATCACAAATAACATGGAAGAGCCAATGTTCTCCTGTGAAAAATGTGTATCTCAGAGCTTTGGTGGCTCAGTTCTGGAGACATAGATTTCTAAAGGAGGCTTAAGTGCCTAAGTCTCACTGGGGAGGTGAAGAGTCAAAATCCCAAACTGCTAGACCTTGCTTTCCAGAGCCTGACTAGAAATTCAAAAGATCCTGGTTTATATTTTAATATCAGAATTTGAATCCTATAAACTCATAGGAGAGGAGGCATTTACAAAAGCCCCTGGTCTCCTAGAAAAGTCAGGCCCTCTCAAGCAATGAAGATATTCTTAACCACCTCAAGGGATTCTGCTCTGAACCATCCTCTGGTCCAAATTAGCCATTCAGCCTGAGCCACACAGTCTCATAAACTGTCTCATAGAATTATAAAGCTTGAAAAAGACCCCCAAGATCATCAAGTCCAACCTTCTCTTGGAAGACAGATGCAGTTGCATAAAATGGTGAATTTTCTCAAGTGAGCGGGTGACATTTCTTTATTTCTTTACACAAATATTTCCGTAAGCTCCTTGGGAGGGCACATTTATCTGTGTGTTTGTGCTTCACTGCAGGGAATGGGATATTCTCACCATGAGACTTCATCTGGCTCAAAATTTAACAGCTGACTTTTCATAACTGCACCTTCCTGGAGGTGCTGGATGGAGCTCTGAGCAAGCTGCTCTGGGGACAAGTGTCCCTGCCCAATGCAAGGGGTTGGAAAAAGATTTTTAAGGTCATCTCCAACCCAACCCATTCTGTGAGTCTGTTCTGTTTCTATGGTTCCATTAACTCAGCTTCAAAACTAAGCATATTCGATCCCAGAGATTTTGTGATGGATACACCTTAGAATCTTAGAATCTTAGAATGGTTTGTATTGGAAAATGTCCCCCTCTTTGCCTCTCACCTGTAGAGGCACCTTGGATAGCTAGATTAAATAGATTAAATATCCAAATTTAAGATAGCTAAAATTAAATCAGGAAAATGTGGGTGTGGGTTTTATGTTATTCTGTCTTACAGGAGATTGAAAAATCATTCCTGATAAACTTGCATGATAGTTTCTAGTGATGGTAAATGGGTACATGGATAAGTAATTTCCAATGGCAGCTGGAGTAGCTGAACCCTTGCTCTTCTTGGAAACAGCCACATACTTCAGCTTTAGTTTAATCCTGGAGTATTATTCCAGTTATTGCTCTGTGAATTTCCTCCTCAGTATTTATTTTAAAGCATAACTTAGATATAAAATCCTCTTTTTTTTTTACCATTAGTTGAATACAATAGGAGAACCTTGTCCAGCAAAGCAAAGGTGGCTGCAAGGAGAGCTCTGATCACGTTCTAGCATGCCAAGTTGAGATTTTGGCTGGCACTAACAAGCGTTGCAACATTTATTAACTCATTACTTGGGAAATTGTCTCACCCAATTTCTTCAGGCTGCACCTCACTCATTGCTACACGTTTGGAGAATAAGTTAAAGATGCTTCATGTTATTTCAAAGTCTTAGTCACTGTTGTTTGGGTGTGGGCACTCCTTCACCTGGGCTTCAGAAATTGAAAATAAATGAGAGGTGGAGGTACAGAAACTATTCTCTCAAAACCAGAGGGAAATAAAGAAGCAGAAAGATGAACCCTCAAGTAATTTAAAAAAAAAGTAAGTAAGAAAGAAAGAAACTGTCTTCTTAGTTCAAAAGGTATAAAAAAATCTATGCTGGATACTGAAAATCCTGAATAAGTGATATTCTGGGAGACCACTCCCAGAATATTCTGTTGCTGAAACATAGAGCAGAACAGTGCATGTGCTATCTGAGTAACATCGTATCAGATAATCTGATGTGCATCAGTATTTTGGCATTCTTTTCAATGTATAAAAATGCCAATGGAAAATTAATAGATAGTTAGTAAGGCAGACTAGGCCTTCAAATTGATGCAGACAATTTCATTTTTCTGATGTTTTTACCGGAGTCCTACAGATTTGGAAATATGGGAATATGGGAATATTTTATCCAAGCAACCACTTCTTTCTGAATGTCTGCAAGCATTTTTAGGGTTCACAGTCACAAGTGGCAAAATCTTAACTTAGGAGAGATAAAGAGGAAATTTTTCCTTGTGAGAGTAGCGAGGCAGTGGTACATGTTGCCCAGAGTAGCTGTGGATGTGGACATGAAAAAGGTGCCACATGGACAGATATTAACAAGATCCACTGAAAGAGTTTCAAATCCTACCCCCTCAGCAGTAAGTTCAAGTCTTCCTTGTCCCTTCCCTGAGTTTTAGACTTCAGAAGACTGAGATTCCTTACTGTTATCACAGTTATGAGACTCAGTATAAAAATAGCTAAGGAAAACCTAATATTCTGTATTACACAGAACATCAGTATAACATCTTGTTCTCAGTTCCACATTGTCTCCAATGTTTAATGAACCATTAGAGGCTTTTCTAAAATGTGATTTTCCAGTATCGATACAATTTTGGGAGTCTGCTAGCAAAACTAAATTGAGCATGTGCAGTATTCCAAAAGTAAGAACAACCTCGACAGTTCGAAACATAAGAATAACTGAACTGTCTTTCCTTAGAAAAACAATGGAGTATGTAAATTGCAAATCTAGACTTAGTCTAAGCTAGTCCATATTAAAAATAAATTGAAAAACATTGCAGACATTGCTAATTTAGCATGAAGGCAAAAACATTGCTGAAAGATTACTGTAATGGAGTATAGTTAATTCCATTCAATTCTTTTTCATGGTTCTTAAGAATAGGTCAGAATAAATATTAAATCCACAGGAGATTTATTGCTTCCTTGGAAAATCAATATGCCGTGAATCAACATTAACATGAACTTTGGACATTCTCTGTGTTTTCTTTCCTGGGAAATTTCTGGTAAGCCTGTCTGAATCCATGGATATTCTCACCACGACTCATGTAAAACTGTATGCAGCATCATGCCAGCTAGCTGTGATTAATACATGGATTTAGCTGGGTCTGAGGCTGGTGAGATCTGAGAACATTCTTAAGGAAGGTGGAGAATCGAGAGCTAAGCCTTGAACGCAACTGAGCTTGGTTAAAACTTACTTGAAGTCACGGTCAACATTGTGCAAGTGACTCAGACTTCACCAACATGTTAAACACAGCCAACATCTGTAATGGATACTGCCCCACCTGCCCAGCCTTTGCTAATATGGCACATAATTATATGTCATCAATATTACCAGCCTCCTTTTCTGGTATCATCCTTTCCATCTACTCTTTCTGTCTGTTGCCATCACTGACTGATTAAAATTTTGCTTAGCTGCTATTGGAATGTAGGTTGGGTTGGTGCTCAACTCCCCAGCACTTTGCACAAGGTTGGCATACACTGGAAACCTGTTTGGGCCAAAAGTCAGGAATCTGGGCCAATATTTCATCTTGAATGCGACCTGCCAAAACTGAAGTGTACGATTTAAATAAAGTTTGATTTTTTTGTTTTGCTTGGTTGTTGGGAGTTTTTTTGCCCTACAAAATCTTCTGTCAGAGGTCAGTTCAGCACAAGGCTGATGTTATTCAGCTTTAGATTCATACAACTAAATTTAGAGCAATAATTCCGTGAATATAGACTTGACTCAGTCGCCCACACCGATACTTAGTGTCACTTGAGAAACCATGACATATTTGATACGCTCATAGATCTTACATATTTACTTTGGGATTTATAAGAGACCCTCAGACCCTCTCTGACCCTTTCTTGTATCCCATGGTACTGAAAATGCCAGAAAGAGCCCATGGTTGAGAAAGTGGACCACACACATTAGGTCAGTTGAGTCTCTCTCATATGGACAAAAATAGGAATTTAAACATCAGCTGATTAGGCACCTGAATGGAGACACCTAATTTGGTTAAGAGAGCCTGGAGTCAAGATATTCTTTACTTGGGCTGGTTTCTGTTACTTAAATAAAAAGGTCTCAGTGGCATTTTCCTGTTCCTCCGCCTTCCCCATTTTTTCCCAGTCCATACAGCCTCCGTCCTACACCACAAGGCTGGGCAGATTTGCAGACCTTGGGCAAGGTTGATGTAGCCCACAGGCTTTTTGATCGTGCTGCAGGTGAGAGCTCTGCAAATTGGCTCCAGTGGGAAGAGGTTGGATCTTTGACTCTTGTTATCAGAGATAATGCACTGAAACCCAGCATGCCTGATGAGATTCCTGAAATAATCTCACTGTTGTATCTTGTTATACAGAAATGAATCATGTTTAGGAACAGATTTACTTGCAGGTGAAGTGAATAAGGAGGAAAGGAGAACTGTGAGATATTTAGCTCTTCTAAGTGACATCTATTACTCCACCACCAGGACATTTGCTAACACTCATGTTCCCAATCCAGTGCAGCACCAAACTTCCAGTTGCCCTCACACAGCTACAGAGTGCTAGGAAAAAACTTATACAACAAATGCAAAGGATTTGTCCAGCGAGATGGAGTTTCTACCTTGGTCCCCCACCTGCAATCTTGGCCATCTTTTTCTACCCCCTGAAACTCTCCTCTTTCTATGTGTTTTACTTTTTAATTGTGAAACTTGTCAAACTCATTGAGGATTATCAAATTGATTGTGAAACAGGTATTGACTTGAATGTGAACTAAATAGAAATAGTTTCTATTTAAACTAGAATGGAATTGAAAAAAGCTTTGCTTAAACTCTCTGGGGCATGGTTTGCCTCTTACCACTGAAATGAAAATTCATACAGCAATTGGCCTTCAAGGTGTGTCCACATTGCAAGCAATGGTAAAAAAATAAATACAATGATGCTGATGCTGTCGACAATATAATAATGATAATAGATGATACTATTTTATTCATTGAGGAAACTTACTGCCTGAAAGTACAGAGAATGACATTCCGGTATAATTTTTATTTTTCAATATAATTCAATATTTTTATAATTACTAACGGCTTTTTGGTTATCCATCAGCACATGGTGGGTGGAAATAACTTGGGGTGTAACTGATGAAGCTAGTTGCTCCTTTTCCCCCCCCCCCCCCTTTTCTTTTTTTTTTTTTCTGTTGCTGAATTTCTTGATGTGTATGCTTTTCCACACAGATGGCACCTTTGGCAACAGCCTACCTGGCAGGATTTCAGGGCACCATTAATCTATCAAAGCAATGCTAATGAAGTTGGACTCTTAACAGTTTACTCACCATCTGCTTCTAACCGTCATCCTTCCCTGTGCTGTCCCTCATGCTCCTCTCGTGGAGGATGGGAATTCTGAACAGCACTGATTAATGTGATTTACTGGTACAGCTACTGGTTTCATGCTTTTGCTGAAAAACTCTGTTAAAAAGTCAAAGCCACAGCTTTTGAAAAATTTCACAGAAGCCAAAGGTGAAGTTTTAGACCCGCAAAATAACCAAATTTTGCCTGACCCTGTAGACACCTAGGTTTCCATAAGTTTCTGTCTTTCCTTTAGACTGGATTACACAACAAAAGTCATTAAATTTAGACTAACATAGGATACCATAGTTTGTTTATTAACATGAAATATTTCTGACTTTGTCAAAAGCCCAGAAAAAAAAAATAAAATGTTTGGGGCTTATTTGTCTAAAACACCTACCTAATTTATTCAGTGATATTGCACGATCTAAATAAAGCCACTGACTGTCCACAAACCTCACCTCACATTATATCTTTAGGCCAAAAAGTTACCACAACCACCATTCTTCCAGTAAAACTCTCTTCTGAAACAGGCTCATGTTGCCAAGGTGTTCCACACCTATTCTCATTCCACCATGGACTGGATTTGCAAACTAGGTGGTTTCCCTGCCTATCTGGCTCACAGGACCTAAGCCAGAAACATTCTCAGAGCACAGAGAAACTCATCCAAGAAAAGGAGATTTATAACCCTCTTGCTGACTCCTTTATATTCAAAAGTCTCATGGCTTCACCTGGAACAGGACAGTCCCAGGTGCAAGTTTCTCTTTCTCCTGAGGGGGTTTGAAACCACATCTCTGTTTCTCTACCTCCCAGGAGAATACCCTAACCACCAAGAGATTGTCCAGGAGATTGTGGGTCTCACAATCTCTTCCAGTAAATCTCTTCCACTTTAATTAAATATTCATTGTGCTTTTGGAAGAGATAATAACTCCAGACACAGGCAGAATGGGAAAACTTGGGTTTCTAATCCCATATCTAACAGATATGCTCAGCATGATGCACTGGGTTTGTTAAACTAATTTTAGGAGTTGCATGCATTATTCCATGAGTTTACCCAGGGAGAGCACAGACTCCCTTCGAAGCTTCACACTCAGCCAGCAGCCAAAATTAGACACTGCAGCAATGAGCAAAGTTCTAGTCTTTCTGCATCTCTAGTGGCTAATGCATCACTACCTGAATTATTTGCTTTTAATTAGAAAAAGGAAATGATAACAACAACTCCCCAGTGTCGTAATTGCAGACACACAGTGATTTAATAAGAACAATTGCTGCAAACATATGGGCTAAGCAACTCAGGGCAGTCAGTAAAACCATCAATTATAACTGCTGCAACATTTATAAGGGTAGTCAACGACAGTGACATTACAATTTACATGATTATCAATAAAAAGATGAGAAAAATGGTAGAATTCTGAGCCTAACTTACTGTCACCATCAAAACAGGAAAGCAAGGGCTTGGCCATGGAGAGTAAAAAAGTTTGAGGCACCAAAAAATGCTTAAAATGAAAAATAGACATGGAAAGAAAGAAGATAAACAAACATGAGGGACGTGATAGAGATCATGAAATTGGTTGTTCGCAATTACCCTGTTTCATATTACAAGAATAATGAAGCATCCTATGGAATGGGATGGCAAGACATGGAGAGAGGATAAAGGGGAAGACATTTTTTCACAATAGATAATTGACCTGTGGAACTGATTGCCACATGATAGCTGCAAGTCCAAGAGCTTAGCAGGTTTTAAAAAGGATTAAACATGTATAGGGATAATTAGTTCACCCATTATTAAACAAGATAAGTTTTATTAGTCACTAGTTATATTAAACAAGATAAAGACCTCGTAGGAAACTTAAATTCTTACCCAGTGTGAAATTCCTGAATATCAACTTCCAATGGAATTTTCAAAAATAATTTCTTTTCCCCCAGTATTTCATGGGAAATTTTGAATTTTAATTTCAAGACATCCAGCATGCTTCTACCTAATATAATTAACAAATAGTGTGATTTCATCTTGACTTAAAGCTGGATTAGCACTGACATGTCCTGGCTAATAATTGGTATCTGCACTGAAGTAACTCCTATAAGATGAAATGGATATCAAGGTTTTTCTGTAGAAAAGCAACAAGAGCTCAAATATCTTTTCAAAGTCTTCCTAAGTGAGATTAACTTTAGTTTTTATAAGGGATTTCTACCCCAAGAAAATCACATCCTACATACTTTTAGGGTGATTGGCTACCTTGCATTCTAGACAGTGCTCACCTGAGGACTCCACCTATGTGCAGTCAACTTTTTCTTTTTCACTCATTCTAAAAATATTCCTTTCTCTTGGCTCAGCTCATATGCTGGAATTTACCAGAAGCATCTGCAGGAAGGTGTTCCTCCTTATCATTCCTGTCAGTGGAGAGAGTGGCTACATCCAGATGGTGGCTTGAAGAATTGGGGGATCACACAGACACTTAGGCTAGAAGAGACTTTTGGAGATCATCAAGTCACAGCAGAGCTTACAGTGAAATTAGACCAGGCTTTGAAGGGCTTTTTAACTTTTGAAATCACTCTGTGGAAGTGGGTATCTCTCTTCCTACAGAAAACTCCAGTAACAACAGAAGGAACCCAGAAGAACCCTAAATGAACAGCTTGACGTAATTTGGGTAAATCCAGGCCATTCTCAGGTTTTTGCCATGTCTCTCTTATGTCATATCCTTTCCACACTCCTTGCTCACCCCTCCAAATCTCTTTAACCCCCAAATGGGCATTTTCTAATAGTTACAACAAAAGAAGAGCTGTGTCCTGAAATGACTGCTCTATTCCTTTCTGGCTCTATTCCCTGATAACTTTACAAATAGTTTTCAGCTCATTCCTGAAATACATCTTTTCCCTTGTACTTCTTTTCTCTCTCCCTCTTACTCACCTGATCACATTTCCCTCCCTATTTCTTACAGAGTCTATTGCTCATTACTGGGGCTAAAACAGGTTTAGAAACAACCTGTAACAAAGAACATTCTTTAAAAGAAGTAAGCTATAATTGAGGAACCATATTTTCTTTGGTGATTTCCTACTAAAGTAATACTTTTTTCCACAATTTTTCACCCTGATAATACCTCGCTTAAAGCTCTGTGTTGAAGTGGTTAGGTCAGTACTCTGCTTAAATCTAACACAGGTATCTCAACACTCTTCTTGCAACTGAAGTGGAGACATACCTTACACACAGCTCTTGATGTCAATCTTGTCAACCATTAATGTAAAAGAAACCAGAATCCTGTTCCAAGAATTCATGAGATTGACATCTAATTGTTTCCTTCATTTGGCTTTTGAGTATTGTGCCCTTAGGGTTATTCAGGTACAGGCACATCATCAAACTTCATTTCGTTTGTCCTGTATTAATAATTTTTTATGGCAGTCAAGTATGCTGTGGTTTATTGGAGAACTGCATGTTTTTGAATGTATTTATCTTCAGATCACTCTTATGAGGAAATCAAGTACAGTCATTCCCATTTCGCAGATTTGGAACCGAAGCACAGGAAGGAAAAACAACCTGCTGAACAATTGTGTCCTTGGCAGAGCAAGGACTCCAAAATCCAAACCCACCTTTCATTTCAGAGATTCATTTCTACTGTACTGAAATCCGAGATCATTCCATAATCACATGAGCTGAGGCAAAGTGTGAAGTGTAATAAAAATTCCCCTGAAAACCCAAGAATTTGGGTTTCTGTAGGTTTCTAGATTGCTATAGACAGGGACTATTCAATTCTCTTTTTGGTCCAATTCAGTATTTCCTTTTAAGAACCAAATGCTCCACATCTGTTTCCAAACCATCTACAACAAAATGTGGATGTTGCTCTAAGAAATTGCTGCATACCTCAAAGTGCCACCTTTCCCCCAATTCTTAGTCTGACAGCTCATTTTCACAGAAAAGTACCTCTTGTTCATCTTCATTTCTTTATTCCAGAAAACCTCATAACCCACCTCATCCCAAGTGTTCTTTTTCCTATTCTATTTCTTTTATTTACCCCTACTCCCTGCTCCATAAATCATTTTGTCATAATTGTAAGGTTTTGTTTTTAAACTCATATTGCTGTGGGTTATTCCCACAAGCTCTGGAAAAATCAGTCCTGCATTACAGGATGTGTGAACAAACTGGGCAGGTTACAGAGCAGCAGCTCTAGGTTAAGTCACAGTGTGTTCCCAAAACACCTGTTGGAGCTCTCCAAAACATTTCACTTGAAACAACTTGCTGCAACACATAGAGACCTTTCCAGAAACGTGTTCACCTGGGAAATTCCTGGTGCTGGTGCTGTGGCTTGTCTAAATAATAACCAGCTCTCTGCAATGCTAAACTTTATCTCTGAATGTTTCGACAATGATGTACAATACTAAAAAAAGAAAAAAAAGAAAAAAAAGAAAAAAAAAAAAAAAAAGCTGGGTTCTGTCTTTTAGTTTTAATTTATTTTTTATTATAGATGGGCTGTGGATAGGTGAGTTAATCTGGAGATATCTCCAGGCAGTTGGTAATACCAATTTAACATGGCTCTGTCTGCATTTTATCTCAGCTGAGATGCTAAATTAAACATGCATTTAAAAATAATGGCATCTGAGCAGGGTGTCTCATTCTATTTTAGCCGGCTGCAGTATTTTGTTATGTTTGCATGTTACTCTGTAAATGTTTGTGTTCCTTATCCTGATTACAGATGCAATTTTACAGCCTGTTTATTGATTTTAAAACTTTAGAATACCATCAACATCGGCCATAAGGAACCTCATTTGTCTGGCAAGAGATTGCAGAAGGAATTTTAGACCTGATTAATTTGGTCTTGTGTCGCTTTTCCACTTGAACTTGTAATAGGAAGGCTACATATTCATTGTGCTGTTTGTGTTTGTAAAAAGCCAATGCATCACATTGGTGTATTTAAACCTGTGCAAGATTTTTTTTTCCTTTCTTACTCATTTTAGTTATCTTGTATAAACAGTTTGAAATAAATAAGTGTACACATGAAAATAGATAAGAATTCACTGGGTTCTGTTAAAGAAACACACACAACTAAATACGTACTGTATTTCTCCCTGTAAATAACAAGTCTAAATAATAGTGTATTTTTGATATTCAGTCATAACCACAGGAGTTTGGTCACTTTAAATTTTGCCTGAATAAAGAGTTCATGATCTGACCTAAGAATTAAATTAGCATCATATTTAGCAGAACAGCACACATATACACACACATAAAAAAAAAAAAAAAAAAAAAAAAAAAGAGAAGATTTCTTCAAGGACACCTCTCAGGCTGGAGTTTAAGCCAAGAATAACAACTGATTTAGACCTCACAGCAATCCTGTGGACAAAGAATCATCCCACTTTACAGAGAAGACAAAACCCCACAGCTGAAAACTCCCTTACCCAACACCTACAAATTCATTGTTACCATTGAATGAATGAAGAGTTGACAAATTCTTTACAGGAGCCACAAAAGCAGCAAACAGCACAACATGCCCAAGAATATTTGTCTGATGTTAAATTGTCACTGCAGGGTATTTGATACAATAAGTGACAAATAGATATTTATCTGGAAAACTTTTATGTTGTTTTTAGCACATTATTCTCCAAACCACAGCCTGGACTGTAGTAATATTATAGGTAAATAGAGTTAGAAATTCATGATGTCAGGGAGTGCCTGTGATGTGCAAGATCTCTTGGCTACCTAATGCTGGACAAGTTCTACTGTGGCTGAATACATCTTTCATCTTAGCTCAGTGCTTATGCCCTGAAAACTCCATTACTGGAAAAATATAAGTGATTACATATTTTTCAACTTTTCTTAGACAAAACTGACTGTATTTTAAAGGATTTCATATCCACCCTAGACAAGTTGGCCAACTGGACTTGTCCAAGGCCAGGGAAAAAAATGAATGCTATTTCAAGAATGAATGCTATGAAATGACTGACAATATTTTCAATTAGAGTTACCTACAAATGTTTAAAATTTTTATATTAAATTTGACTGATATTTCAGTCATTATGAAGAGAAATAAAACTTTTCTGAAGAGAAGAAAACAGGGGATATTGAAATTATATATTATAGAAGTCGAATTTGTTTTAGGAATTACTGCAAAACCTAAAAAAAAAAAAATCACTTTCCCATTTTATCTGAGAGCAATCATAATTTATGCAACATCGTTCCAGAATTCAGTCTGAAATAAATTGATATTTCTAAGAGAAATTAAAATTTCTTCTATTACTCTGTAAACTGAGTGTGTTTTCTTTGATTATAGCAAAGAGGTAGGATTCCATCTTAGAACAATTTTACAAAACTGAAAATCACTCCATTGAGCAGCACTCCAATGTGCCTGGTTTTCAAAGTCAAGGTAACACATGCTTTGGCCACTTTAGGACATGTTTTGAAAATCATCTTATCTGCCAAAATCCTCACCTAACGAGCCGTCCATAAAGTCCAGCTGGAGACCAAAAAGGCTGAAGTGATCAGCTCTGTGCAAAGAGAGTTCACAGACTGAGGAGCCTTTTGCTTTCCAATGCCCAAGTGTGCAACCTGATAGAGCAGCAAATACAGCACCATACATGGATTTTCTGTTGCTTTATTAATTGACTGCTTTAACAATGGTTATAATGTGAAAACTCAGGGGTTTGGAAGCTAATATTCTCATTTTGTCAACAATTTCTCTTTCTGGAAAGATTTGCGTATCAACTTCACCTCGAGCAAAGATCCTTTTGAGTAATTTCAGAAAATCATCAGGCTCTAAACAAGGGTCAGTGAGGTGCTACCAAGCATAACAGGAAAAATTAATTAAAAGGGAAGAGTTCCACAGAGAATTATGGGAAAGAATAAAATGATAAGCAGTGGGGAGAAGTATATCCTTGTGCTGAACACTAAAACCAAGCTGATAGCTCTCCGGCATAAGGCACTGGGCAGAGTAGAGCAGTAAGTAGAGGACTACTACATAATTTGGAGTATTTCTATAAGCCTAAAAAAAGGTCTACACCAGGAGAAAGATGAAAAATTTGGGTTAAGGATCAAAAACAGATCAAAGTCAAAAGGGATCAAATTGTTGTGGAGTCTTTATCTTTGGAGAGAGTCAAAACCAGACTGTACGCAGTCCTCAGAAACCTGCTCTGAGAGTGAAGTTGGATGGGAGTTTTCCAGAGGTTCTCTCCAACCTCAACCACCTTGGACTTCTGTGATTGACCTGACAATTTGACACATGCTAGTTTTGTTTTGTTTCCCAACAAGACCAATCTCTCCACACTGAAGACCTGCAGTCCCTTTGGACAGGGATATTCATCTGCCTTTAATTGTATGGCCAGGAGGGGTAAATTTCCTTTAAAAGTCTAGTGGCTCTGGCAGCACTTATGTAGATGCCTATTTTTCATCAATATGGGCTCTGGAATTTGATCAAGATATTCTTGAGGCAAGCTTGGCTTCATTCTGCTCTGAAAATGGTATAAGTGACACCAGTAGATAAATATCAGGCCTGGCATATTTTCAAATACTAGTAGTGATAATAAGAATTTAGTACAACCCAGACCTCCCGGTGTAACTTCACTGAAATCAATGAGATATATAATGCAAACACAATCCTGTGAGGAGGAGCCTCAAATCTGTCATGTAGTTTAACATTCCTGACATGAGGAATCAAAAGAAATGGGTCCCTTGTACCTGAGCTTTATAGGCAGAGCTTCACCATCACAATCAAAAAAGATGTTCCACTGAAGTTGATGTTAGACACTAGTCACCAAAATGTTCACATTCTGTGATCATGGTTCAGATTTCAGATGAGACACAAAATAATGTTGCTGTCACCATGTATTTGCTGTCGTGGTATTCAAACATCAGATCCTTTCGAAAAGGAGATACTGCTACATTCCACATGATGGCAGGAGATCTGTTTTTCTTGCTGCAAAACCAGAGCTTGCAGTTTAAGATTGTCCTATTAAATATAGCAAGATAAGCAATCTCCCATATTCTCCAAGCTGTTTTATAATAATGTCTTCTCAAGACATACTCAAAAGGGACCATTCTTCTTTTTATATTAAAAAAACCCCTTCCAAACATGCTGAAATAGTTTTGCAAAGTTTACCTACGTGATTAAATAAGTGCTTTGTAAAATAATACACACAAGTCAACTGCTATTTCCAGGCAAATTTACAATGCTTACCTTGTTTGTGTTGTACATAATTAGGTCAACTAGCTATAAGATTTTCTATATATTGTTCTTTATGCTGTCCTTGCTTTTATTAAGAAAGAGGAACTTTCAGGAGCAATTCAGTAAAACTGATTTTAGATTTTTTTAAGTACAAGAATTTTCTGCCTTTTTTTTTTTTTTTTTTTTTTTTCTTTTTCTTTTTTTTTTTTTTTTTTCTTTTTCTTTTTTTCTGAAGAAATTCTGGAAATACTAGGATTGCTTTTTCCTGGAAGTTAATGAGTTTTCGTATGACTTTTCTGGAGTGCTTTTGGAGCCCTTTAATTAAAACATCGAACATGGGGTTTGTTATAAATATATAACAAAGATGTTCAAGTGTTTAGTAGGCAGTGGAATACCAGGAAATTGTCTTTAAAACATTAATTTAAAATGTTTATCCTTCACTTTCTTGGGTTGGATTATGTTATTATTATTTTTTATTCTCTACCAGCCATCTGCTATTTCCATATATGAAAAATAAGGATAAAATCAAACCAAAAATTTTCTATTTTATAACATGCTTCATTGTTTGCTCATATATTTAACAAAAAAAGCAGGAAAAAAATCTCACATGATTTCTTGTTTTTCTCTCATATGCAGCTCATCTTTAAGCAATATACATGAATCATTAAATAATTATGCAAGAGCATGTTCTGCTAAAAAGTGCACCAGGTTCATCCTGTATTTTTCTCTACCAGGGAGTGCCCAATTCTTTTGGCACATTCCTCTTTATTAACTTGATTTTAGGGCCAGAAAACAATCATAATATGAGATCTTGATATCACTTCATGCTCCCATTAACTGCATCGAGTTTTTTACAAGACTGGTTAATGAGACAACAAAATCAGATGATGGGCAGCCATTGGCAGAAGTTATTTAGACACTAAAGGCAATTAAGAGACAGGTAAAATACATAATTCCATCATTTTCATGTATGAAATCAATCTTTATGGACTTTTTTTTCTGCTTCAAACATCAGCCCCATAAGTGGCTGGGCTGGAGCTGTGGGTGCAGCAGAAGCAGTGGTGGTTCCACAGCTCTGACTGACACAATGAGGGGGTGGATCAATTTTTCAGCAAGTGTCCAGGTGAAACACCCAGAATCAGTGTCAGCAGCAGTTTGGACAGGGTGACTTCCCCCACCAGGCAGAGGGAGCCAGGAGACAGACACCAACCAGCCTGGGAATTCTGCTTGGCTCTGTGTTGGTCAGGAGCTGCACGATGGTCACTCCTTCCCTAGAGCATCCCCAGCTTTTAGGTTATGGAGATGTACAGAGTTCTGGGGATTATTTGGTGCTTGGGAAAACATAGAGTCGATATTCTTAAAATTTACCTTTAATGGCTCTAAATATATCCTCTCAAATCCAACAAAAGAGGAGCTATTCCCCTTTGGTTTTATAACGCAGCCAGCAGAGTGAAGCACGCTGCTTAAAGTATAAGTCCATCAAAGGCTGGCACCTCCTTGCTTAATAAACCTTTCTCTTTGTGTGTTTGACTCATATTTGATCATTTTTAACTGCATTTGAGCACTGTTAGCTCTGGGGAGACAACTCAGCTTTTGGCTCAGAGATCAGGAACGGAACTGTAGGATAATTTTCAATTATAATATCTCTCGTATTGATGATGAATGATACTCAAGAAAGAAAACAAAAACCTGAGCATGATAGCATAGTTTTAACTTGTAACCTGAACAGATGAGGTCTGTGAACTTTGAGACTTAATAGCAATGGAATGCCACATTATTATTTTCCAATACTTTCTGAAGAAGAATTTCCCTGAATGAGTGCTGATGACAATTTAGAAAAACATTTTTGGACTGATCAGTGCCTAAAATGCAGTATCAACTAGCCAAGCACATTCACTTTGCAACTCTTCCTTGTTTGGTGCTCTGTAGCCTTCTTTCAGCACACCTTTTAATTTGGCAGAGGAAACAATGATTATTTTCATAATAGATTCTCATCTGTCATGTCCCTTCACTCAGGAACTACTACAAAATTTCTGTGATTAACTTGTGAGCACTTGAAGGTAATTTTTAATTTTGAACTCCTTTTATCCCCTCATCTCCTTTTTTTTTAACACATCTTTACTTCATTTTGCTTTTGAAAAATCAAACTAAAAAAACAACTCAGCAAACCCCTAAATTTTGAGCAAAAATAGTTCCTGCCATGTCCCTTTAGCAAAAGTGAGGGTGAATTTTGGAGAAAGTGGAGCAGCAGTTTCTTTTGCTAGGACAAATGTGATCTGGAAAATCCACAAATCAAAATGCTTATCTTGTGTTGGTGCCAGCACATAACACATGACTCCTTGGTAGATGAATGTCTACTGTAGGATGCATTATTAGTCTATTTTGCCTCATGTGCTGTTCTGACCTACTTTAACTTATTCTTAATAATGCACAGCACTGAAGCAATATTGACTCATATACTCATTTCTCATATACAATGAGGCATTAATAATACATTGGGGTTTTTTTTCCCCTCCAAAGCAAAGATATGGTTAAATCAAATGGATCCTGATGTGAACATCAACAAATGAAACAGATTGGCCCTTGTACAAGCAAAATGATGTTTTATAGGGAAGGTATTTCATTCTGCTGCCCCTGACAGATGTTTCCTTAAATATGCTACTGCTATTTTTATGCTGGGCAAGATGGGGTGTCTGGTTTTGCTGGGTTTTACTACAACTTTTCAAAGTAGTTTTTCTTACCTGCAACTAAAAAGCAAAATAAAACAGAAAATTTGAGTGTGTTTTAAAATGCATTGAAAAATCCTTCTAGAAAAACAGAACCTACAAAATCCCTTGAAATAAATATTGCTAAAAGGTGCTATGTGACAAACAGGAGCCGATTCTGAGACAGTAAAAGCAAAAACCAACATAATTTATATAAAATGTATAAATGGCTCCAAGGAGCTTGTTACCTCTTGAGCCTAATGAGACCAAATTCCTCATGAGGGAAACCAAAGAAGAGACAAATGAACATCATTGTAAATTTTTCTTTGTATTTATAACAAACTAGAGGACAAATATTTTTCTACAAACAAATCTTGTAAGTTAACTTGCTTATTTGGCTGAATCATTTTAAAAAGTTCCTTGTCCCTTGCTACCCTGTTTTTCACTATTTGTATTTTCTAGGGTCAACCAGCAGATTCTGGTTAATGACTGGAGACACTGCAGTGCTGAAATGCAAGAACTCAAATAGTTTCTACTTTCCTTCTGCACCAGAGTAACTTGTGTCTAAAAAGCAAAAACAACACAAGCCATCAGTCCCTCAACATACAAAACTAAATTCAGATATTTAATATATAACATTTATCTTATGATTTTTTAATTTCAAAGCAAGGTGTGCTTCTTTTGAAGACACACACTGCAAATGACAGTAGCTGCTCTTCATGCACTATGAAACTCAGGTGTAATAAGCTATAGTAACATCCTTAACTCCTATCTTTTTATAATTTTTATAATAATTTTTATAATTTTGAAGCACAATTCACTCTGGTAAAAGAACAGTGTTACACTAGCTTCAAATAAGGGAGGTTGGAATAAGAATCAACTCAGATAATCTAAGTTTATATTGACATATTTAAAAAGACTGATTGCTTTATATAATTAATTAAAGGGTACAACTCTTCTGCAGTACCGAAATAATTAACAAGCTCTGTTAAGTGCTAATAATTTGGCCTTTTTTAATAAATGAAACCTTCTCCAACTTTTCAGCTTTAAGCTTTGGATAATACTTCAATTTGCTGTAGAGTTTCAAGAAAATTAGCTAATTAGTTTTTCAGAGATCTAATCAGCTGGATATTGGCCTTCAAAAATGTTTGTACATGTACTATCATGACTTTTAAATCTCCATCAGTTTTAAAAGCCATAAGTAGCAGAACATAATTTCTTTTTTCAAATATCAGAATCAGTTGTTCTTGCTGAAATATGGGAATATTTTGTTAATATGCAACCAGGAAAAAAAATTCTAGTATTATGTGAATATAAACTTCTCAAACATAGAGAAAACACTTAGGCAATTTTCTCCAGCATAGTATTGAGAAACGTTCTGAATGTTGTAAAAATACTTCTCTTTTTTTTTTTTTAACCAGTCTTCCAGTATTTTCCTGCACTGATATTTAGGGGAAAAAAAAAAAAAAAAAAAAAAAAAAAAAAAAAAAAAAAAAAAAAAAAAAAAAAATTGGATGATTTGCAGGAACTTCCAAAGAATAGGACAAGGTTTCTATCAACAGTAATGGCACAAATACCTTGAGACACCTGTGATTGCACATCCTTGCCAAGGGCACCTAATGAGTCGGATGAGTGGCTACTCTCTGATTCACTCAGGAGAAAAGAACCAGGATCTGGAAGTCTCCTTGAGATTCCATGCCCTTCTTCCAGTGCCCCATCTCCTTCCTCACTGGATCCAAAAATCAATAAAATGTGTGAATATTCCTGGGTCTCAAGGAAGGTCTGTTTTGGGGGACTTTTACCTGAATGGAGCACTGGGATGGTCCCAACAGGAACAGGAGAAGCTGTAAAAGGGCAGGAGAGGTGGGTTATATGAGGACTTCAGTCATCTTTTAGCCTCCAAGGAAAATTGTTCCTGGCTCTGCATTAATTGTGGGGTATAACAATACTACCTTTAGGATGCTATTACCTGCACATGCACACAGGAATGTGTGATTATAGAAAGCACCTTTCCCTAAAGTCATGCTAAAAATATTTGCAATATTGGGTGGGGGGAGGCTGTGTTTTATTCCACAACAGAAGTGTTCCATTTCTGTCTCTTTTCCAAAAAAGCAATTGAAAGGCTTGAATCTATTCTGGTTTTTGAAAGCTGCATCCCTGTGTGATTCAGAGCAGGGACTCAAAAAGGCTTCTTCCCAGTCTGTGGTTGTGAATAGCATGTGATCGACATTGTCTTTGCCCTACTCCCTCTTCCCTTAGTCTAATAATTCCTTAGACAGAAATAACTCCTTAGGAAAGAAAAAAAAAAAAAAAAAAGCGCTCACATGAGTTGGCACTTTTTGCACCGTAAAACATCCTTCTGGAAAAATTCCTAAGCAGCTCCCCCTGTAGATATTCGTGCTATCAGTGCATGGATACAGTTTATTTCATTGTGCTATTATTGACATTGACAAAGAATTTCTTATCTCTGGCTTCTAAAGATCAGGCAGACATCAACAAGATTTCTCTCCAACAAGGCACGTTAGCACATGATGAAGTTAGTTTGCACATTGAGAGAGTTCATTAAAGGTGCTGTTCCAAGAAAGATACATAGCCAGGGTTTTGCCAGCTAATAAATGACCTTGGATTTTTTACTTATTGTATATTACATTTGGAATTGCAGCATAAATTGTGAGGACGTGTTTTCATAGGATTTAAGCATGTGCACTCTTGTTCTCTGTTTCTAGCAGACAATATCTCCAGGTCACGTTGTGCTACAGGATCTCAGTCTCAATGTTCTTTGAGATGGATATAATCTTCACCTTTCCCATCAACATATTTAGTAGAAAACACAGGATTTGCTGAGCTGGGTTTTAGGGTATGGGGAAGGCATTGGGGAAGAGGAGTTTTAAGTAAAAGGCACAGGATCAGACCCATTTCTGTTCATATACCTCTACATTGGTCCATTAGGGATTGATTTAACTGGATGTGGGGAGGACCATATGGTTATTGCCACACCAAGTGTCCTAGAGCATATTCAATGCCTTGTTCCCCTCTTCTGCAACAATCTGAACCTGAATTTGCATAGTCTTCTAAAACAAAACCAAACAAAATGAAATACTGACATTGATAGAAGCATCCACACTTTCACTGCTCTAATATAAATACCACAAGTTCTACCTACAGCTCAATCTCACAATGGTCAGGAAAATCTTCCAGTTTAATGACTAAATTCATTTTTCCTTCCTTGAACTAAATGCACCGTTATTAAAGCCAGAAGGATCACTGACAGCTTCTCCCAGCTTTCACTGTGAGCTGAAAATGGCATTCTCATCACAGAATTAATTAATGTTCTTGATGCAAAGAGATAGAGGATAGATTTACGTTCCACATGTTATTGAATAACTCCCACACGTAATATTGCTTTGGCACGTTTTATGTTCCTGGAGTTAAAGTGCACATCAATAGCTCAATGCATCGATAACCTGAGTGTCAGTGCAGCTATAAAACCTGATTCTCCTTGAATTTTGCAGTTTCCAGTACACCAGTCTCATGGAAAGGGGTCCTTGTTGATGCTGTGGAAGTGGCACACCAATTAGAGGAGCTGAATTATATAAACTTGATTTTTTGGGGTTTGTTTTAATTTTTTGTTTTGTTTTGTTAGCCTAATTTAATTTTGCTGAAGAAGTATCTTCAGAAGGATTAAAAATTACACTTTGCTTTCAGTTTTCCAATGCTTGGAGTGTGTCCCCTCTTGGATGAACCAGCCACTTCCAAACTCAGTTCCAGTTTTATGGGGCTCAATGAGACATCACTGCTTTTAAGGCATAATATTAATTACTGGAAATGAAGTTTTCAATTAAAAGAGAATAGAATAGAATAGAATAGAATAGAATAGAATAGAATAGAATAGAATAGAATAGAAAGAATGTAGAATGTAGAATGTAGAATGTAGAATGTAGAATGTAGAATGTAGAATGTAGAATGTAGAATGTAGAATGTAGAATAGAATAGAATACTTCAGCTGAAAAGGATCTACAAAGAACATTGATTCCAACTGCTTTTACTTCCTCTGTTTCAGTTCAAAGGGCTAAGAAAAAATGCAATGATTGCGCCACAACTCCTCAGAGTGGGGTTTTTTTTCCACTAGAGTGATAAATGCTTTGGATAGCACAAAAAAGGCATGTGAAGGCATTTGGAGGTGCCAGATTTGTTGGGCTTTTGACAAGGCATTACATAGATGGAGAGAGTTGAATGTGGTTTCGACATTGCTCTCTTAATCTCACTTACAGCAATTTTATATTTGCAGGTTTAAAGTTAATTATTTTCTTTACTCTCTTTATTTCCTTCTTTGCTTGCAGACTGAAAGATATTTTACCACTCAGCAAACTCTCAAATAGGCTTCATGCTTTTTCTGGAGGAAGAACAAAGATACGAATGTGCATCTAGCTCTAGTTACATGGTGATATCATACCAGCAGAATCTCCATTCAAATTTTTGAGCTAAATACAGTAAAACTGGTGTGTCATCAGACTCAGCTCCACACTTAACCAGCCTGCTCTCCTGGTAAGATATGATCTAATATAATTTGAAAAAAGATAACATCAGCTGTGAGGAAAGTTTGTGTCAATAAGCTTAGAAGGGGCTTTTATTGTCCTGGCAGCACATCATTTTACTTGTTATTTGATTTGTAAAATCAAATAGACTAAAGTATGAATTGTGGTTGTGTAGCAAAAACAACAACAAAAAAATTAAAATACAGTATTTTCCAAGTAGTGAACTTTACAGTGGTAAGGCTATACTGATATCTCCTTTTTACACCTGAGACATTGAAGAATAGAAAATATCATATGATTAATTTCATCACATTTTTGACATCTTTAACTGGCCCTTTCTTCTCCAGCCCTCTTTGCAGTTAGGGGAGAAAAACAGGCACTTTCTAGGCATGCTTCATGCAACTTAATTGAGAGGAATGTTTGGGAATGAGATAAATAGTTCTGGGCCTCACAGGATGCATCAGCCAGATTTCTCCTGACTGTAAAGAGAAACTGGATTGACTTTCACAGATGTAGATGCCTCGCTTGTCAACATATATCTTCTCTCAGATGCATCTGAGCCTTTTTGAGAGACAACTCAGGAAGTCTGAGATGAAGCAGCATTTCTCCAGGGTGAATATCATGACCACCTCTCAGAAACCTGAAAATCAGGTTCTGTCAAATATAATGCCAGTATAACTCTCCCTCCATACCTCCCAGCCTTTATCCCAGGCTATCCTACTTATCATATGGCCTTCAGCAGCATTACTGAAAAAATAAATGTGTGCTGGCCTGCAAACTTGCATTATTTGCTACCTAAGCAAAAGGTGCTCCACCACTCCGCTGAACAATTAAGAGACCAACAGAACCCATTTCAAGACTCCCTATGCTAAAAGCTGAGGGTAAAAAGAGTGTAAAAAAAAACTCCAGGTGGTCTCAGATCCTTCCTCTACCTGAACTTAATCTCTGTTGGAATCAACCTGACTCATTGCTATGCATTTAGTCCATGATATGCATGAAGTAACAGACAAGGGTGTCCAAGCTGCTGCTCTTGAGTCACAAGCAACTCATCCGTGACAGTTGTCACGTTGTGCCAGGTCAATGTCATGGCTGAGGGGCAATTTGCACCTTGGGCAGGAGTTTACAAGCTAAGCCGAGTTCTTGGATAAGGGAGGAAGTCAGGCAGGGCTGTTAAGGCAGGATACAACCCTCATCCATTGAGCAACAAGACCAGCATCTCTCCCTTGGCTGTGAAATGTGGCAGGAATTCCCTCCATGGTTGCCACCCCGTGTTCCCTGCCTCTCTTTGCCTCACAGATTTTGGAAGGCGACCCACAGAACTGGGGAGGTAGGAGGAGAACCACAGAGTCCAAAGAACATGGATAATTGCTTATAATTAATAGTGACAATTGCACAATCACATGTGAAAGAGTTACATTACACAATCTCTTACATAATGCCTAATCTTAACCTAATTCTGCTCCACTGCATATGCCTTGTGCTAAAATACTGTTGTCATTTAGAAGGAAGAATATCCCCATTTAAGTAAAATTTAAAAGTGGATGTTACAGCTCTTGAATTATTCAAGAATCTGATGAAAAAGCAACATTTCGGGTTTTACTGAGGTTTATTTTATTTAAAGACATTTTTGCCATAATATCATTTGCTATCTTAACTCTAGGGAAACTGATGTAGATTATTAAACTGTGCCAGAAGTAATTTTGAATGGTTCTAAAAGGAGGCGAAAAATGAGCTTCTTAACAGAAAATGACAGTACATTTCCTCTTCCCTACTCTTTGATTTTCTTTTTCAACAGTATATTCCCAAATGGCTTAAAGGCATTTTATATTTCAACAGGCACTTTTCCCAGTTTCAGCAACCCCAAGGGTTATCCTACCCCTGTAAAGGAATGTACCTCATTTTTGAGTGTTTTCATGAACCCCAAATTCTGTGTCAGTGAAATATAACTGTATGGTTTAAAAAAGCTGAGAATCTCAAATATATGTGCCTGGGTTGGATACTAGTTGCTGCTATTATTACTACTATTGAGTGTAACTGTTAAAATGAATTATTGCACACATTTCATGAGCACTCATCCCATAAGATCTGGAACCACTTGTCTTTTTCTAATGTGCTTCAGGTTTCTAATAGAAACCAAGGACTTCTCTAACTTCTGGTTGCAAATTATCAAAGGTTATGAGGAAGAGAGGTGGACTCCTTAAGAAATTGCCCATATGTCTCACTAGAGAGGGAGCTGTTGAAACAGATTTGTACATGGTCAGGTTTGCCTGAACTTCTGCTGGGAAGCCAGTTCATAACTCTATTTTACCCAAGGTCCTACAAAATGCAACCCAGAGGAATACTTCAGCATCCCCCTGAAGGGTCCTGAAATATCCAACTTCTGCTCCAGAGTTTAGAGAATGTACCAGAGGGACACTGAGTTTACATAACCCAGAAAAGAGCAAACACTCCTTTGGATGCTCTTGTCATGGGACAATGAGCATGAAGGCTCAGGATAACAGTCTCTGTGTTTGTTAAGCTGGATTTTGATTGCTCTAACAAGTTAAACTTCTCCCTGGCTATCATTAGATATCATCTGGCCTAGAAAGTGATAACAAGGTAGGTCTTTGTGGCTGCAGCACTCACTTCCTTACAATTATGGAAAGATAACGCTGTCATCAGCTGAGGCGGGAAAATTTAAGTAGGAAAGCAAATAGGAATCTGTCTTGGAAAACAATCTGCTGTTGATGATTGTGAATTCTACCTTTATGAAATGTATGTTCATGTAACATTACTTTTTTCTTTTTTCTATTGCTATAGAATTTATTGCTGCAGGATGTTTTATAGGCAAAAGAGATAAATTAATCAAATTAGCAGAATAGTCTATCAAAGTTATCACACAATATGCGCTAAATAGTTTCAGCTGATGTGATGTAAATCACTGATTATCAAAGCATTAATTATTCTTATTCTTTTTTCCTCAGAATCTTCTATAGTTCACTGTTAAAACAGGATTCTGGGGAAAGATTCGTTTTGGTCTGATCCTGGATATTGGACTTATGTTCCTGTTCTTTAAAACAGTACCATCATCTGAGAAGAGGACAGCAAAAAGAAAGGGGTCCTATATACTGCAGAGTAAGATCACAAATTCATAAAATCAAAGAATGGTTTGGTTTCGAGTGGGACCTTAAAGATGCTCTTGTTACAATCCCCTGCCAGGGTCAGGGATACCTTCCTCTATCCCAGATTTCTCCAAGCTCCATCCAACCCGGCCTTGGACACTTCCAGGGGCGGAGCAGCTTCTCTGGGCACCCTGTGCCAGCGCCTCAACACTGTCATAAGGAAAAATTTCCTCCTAATCCAAACCTACTCTCTTCCAGTTTGATTCTTCTTCAAGGGACAGTGCAGATCAAAAGGAATATTGCATCCTTCCATTTTTGGCCTGCAGTTAAAATAAGACATGTGAGCCCAGGATGCAGAAATGGTTTTTATTGTGGAAAAGTAGTCTAATATGAAATGTGACAAGTGAATATTGCTCAGCTCTTTTCAGCTGAGAGTGTGCTAAGGGACCACCAGGTCTTCAAGGTTCCGTGCTTGCCACCATCACTTCCATCATACATATATGGCTGCAGCTGCCATTCTCAAAAGAATCCTACAACATCTACCAGAGACCTCCACACTCTCCTGAGCTAATATCTGTAGCAATAAGAATCTCTGTATCAATATTTTATCAGTGACAGAGTCATCACTGGAGGGCTGAAAATTATGCTGGACATTTCTTGGTTAAGTGTACGTTCCATGACGTACGTGAATATGCGTTTATTTAGTTTCGCTCTGTGTGAATTTATGTCACTCACTTACAGGAGAACAACAGGCCTTGGTTAAAAAAAATAAGCATTGGGACAGCAGCTATTAAAAGACACACACACACTATCTCTGTGCCTTGTAGATTTTTCTAACATAAAGGCAAACTTCAATTAGCTCAGCATGATATTCAGATCAGAACTGTCAAAATGAAAGGATGAATCATTTTCCATTTCAGGGAGAGGGCAACAAAAAGATTCGATAATCGGTGACGTAAGCTCGACTTGTTGATATATTGAGAAGGACTTTCATTTGAATTGTTTAGGTTTCAATCAGCTTTATTACTTTATTAATTAAGCTAAATAAATGTTTTTACCCTGCCTTTTTAATCACTGCTGTTCTCATGGTACCTGTTGACGGGGGCCATGTGGAAGGTAGAAAAGTGATAATTGCAATAATTTTTTTCTCAGTCACAGTGAGTCCTGAAATTTTTCAAAGGCTGTGGCCAAACTCTGGAAATTTGAATTCCCAATTTTTCAAGAAAAAGCCACACTGTTTCACTGTTGTAGGACTGTATGAAGACACTTTCTATCACTCTGAAGTTTATCCCATTTGGCAATAGAGTGACCATGCACCATTCTCTCTGCACCAACAGAGGAAAGCGGGACATGCTGCAACTCTGAATTACACCCAGAATTTCCCTTTGTGCAGGCGAGCAGAAAAAGGCTCCTTTTCAGCATGCAGAAAAGCTCCTCTTGCACAGAGGTGCTTCACCTGCCACTTGTGATTAATTTCCCATTCTGCCCAATGTCTCACAGTGATTATTAATGATAATGCTTTGATGGATGACGGGTGTCTGCTAAATACTTTATTGCCAAACAGGCAACAATGCTCTTGTTCAAACAGATACATGGTGGAGGGGACCAGCTCAACAGGCAGATGAGCCCATATCCTCTTGGGAAAGGGCTTGAATCCAGCTCATGCCAGGATCTTTACCTCCCAGCAGATGACTTTGGTGGTACCTTTGGAATGGGCTACAAATTCCTCACAATAAGCAGGAATGACGACCATGAAAGAGCTCATCTTCAAAGTCAACGTGTGTGGTAAAGTCCACGAAATATCAGGCCAAGGAAACAAATGACAGCTTTGCTCTCTTCCCTACTCGAAACACTCCAGTATTGTTACCAGTGAATAGCTAACACATGTTAATTTTCCCACCACAAGGCACTGGTGGGACCAGGCATTTCAATTTTATCTGTTGTTAACCAAGGTGAGGTCAGCCCTGGGCTGGAGGGAAGGGAGGGGAGAAAGCTTAAAGTGCTGACCTCATTTAACTACTTTGCAGAAAAAACAACAGGTGTCTACTTTCCAATCAGATTTTACACTAAGATCGTTATCACACATTAAGTATATCATTACTAAAAAATAAAATGCACTTTAAAGGCTCCTATCCGAAAACTAATCAGTATCTTACTATTGCCTCTGCTTATCTCTGATGTTCATTACATCCTTAATTTTTATTTTTTGCAGAAGGGCCCAGAAGCTTAAACTGGGTCCTACTAAGGCATTTTAAAACATACACAAAGTAAACAACATACCATCCCCAAACAATTCGCAATCTAGAAGGCAAGATGCAACAGGTGGGTGAAGTAAAGAAGCAGGTGGGAGTGTAGAAATCATAATGATAGGATGTGTTAACACTTGTACAGTTCATAGATGATTCATCAAAATAGTTGAATTACATCTGTCTTTCCTTTCTGTCACAAAAGAAAAATATTGGAATTAGCATTGAGTCTTGTTTTGGGTTTTATTCAGAAAAATATCCTGTACAGGTCAAGAGTGGATTGATTTAAATGAGGTCTAAGCCTGTCCAAGGAACAATAAATTGAATATTTGCAATGGATAGGAAGGTCCATAAGACATATTTCCATAACTTTCTAATTCATCTGCCCTCATACATGGATACTCACAGCTGATTAATTATTCAGCATGAGTTTGGTGAAGAGCAATGTCCTGATCCAAAGTGAGAACCTGAAACTATGATGAAAACACAAACCACAGCAAGTCTTAGAGGAGAGGGAATCCAAATGTCCATGTTTGAGTATCAGACATATCTCAATTTCATTAATTATTGCTACTGATGAGACATAGAGGACACCAATTCAGTGTGACCAGGAATCAGAGAGAAGGATCACAATGAATACAGAGTCTAAAAAATGAGGAAATGGCAGGGAGAAGGGAAGGGAGCCTTGGCAACTGAAGGAGCTCTGAGAGTGAAAGGATCCTGCCGAACCTTGGGAATGTGGAAGGAATCTGATAAGGGAGTTGTGTTGATGTCAAACTATGACTCTGCAGAGAGACATCGGAACACATAAAGGAAACATTGGTAGCCTTACACCACATTTTCTCAGCACGGGGGCAGAATCCAGTGCCTTCAGCTCCCTTCCATCACCTGTGTAGGATGATCCTCATGCCAGTACCTTTTATAGGCACTGAAGAGAAGCAAATGCCTAAAAGCCAAAGTTGCCCTGTTTATTTAACCCTGACTGCAGTGTGCCACTCACCACATCTTAGTGTAGTTAATCCCTTAATATCCTAGAGTCTTTGTTGCTCTAAGTCTATAAATCAAGAGGTAAAAGGATCTGAAATAAATTTCCCTTTGACACAGTTAGAGGGTAAATTCTCCAGCTCATGCCACGTGCGGAGTAAAATCCGTTAGTCATCAGCAGGTGTTTTTTGACACTTTGTGATGTAGGAATACAGTCTGTTCCCATAAATAAGGACTGAGCTTCAATTACTCCAGTTGCATTATCCACAAAGCAAAAACTGACATTTGTTTCTGTATTTTGTGTTTTACAGCTCTGAGTTAACAAGCAATGCCCAAGAAATAAACCACTAAAAACACTTAAATTAAACCTTACCACATCCCAGATAAATAGTTACAGTGTGGAACACGGAAGAATTTGGGCTGAGATTAACATGAGGATGCTTTGGGACAATAGGGTTAGCTGCATCTCAGAACATCTCTGCAAAGTAAAGAAATCCCCATCATATCACCTTGAAAAAACCCTTTTAATTATGCTGTGGCAGATGATGTCTCTGTGGGAATCAGATGTCCCATCTTTGTGTTTTCATCTTTTACAGCGAATATGTCCAGTGTGAGAAAGTTTTAGGTTTGTGGGCATGTATGTAATGAATGACATATTAGAATTAAAAAATTAGTACCCCCAAACTCTCAGGGGACCACAGAAACACACAGATACATTTAATAAACAAGTCTTTTGTAGTTATGTGTTGCCGTAGAAGGAAACTACACATGTCATCAGAATTTATAAATGTAGTGTTCAGAAATAGGTTGTAAGATTTGAGATAAATTTTGCATCTCAGAGGAAAATAAATTCTTTGAAAATAACCCACAACTTAGTCCTACCCTGATATTCATATTTTATCGACAATCTCACTTGACGTACATGTTTTTGCTTGGGATTTTGACAAAGATAGTTATCATTCTTGCAGCAGGCTTTGTAGACCTTAGTGGGTTTAATCTCAGTTTGGCATCTTGTGCATTGAGCACATCTCTTTTTTTTTGGAGTCTGAATAACTACGTGTTACACAAGCAAAGCTCTAAGCACTGTGGATATTTTGGGGCCAAATGAAGTTGTATCAGTAATTAAAGGTTAACCTGAATGAAATCTCACATGAAGAATTTTAAGGAAACAAGGCAGTTAAACTCTGTCACATCATACATATTGTTGATAAGCTTTCATTGTTGCATTTCATAATTCAAGGGCTAAGTTCCTTCCAAATATCTCAAAATAATAAGGAATTTTGGTAAAGCCTTGCAATACCCCAAAGAGATAAAGCGTGCAGTGGTCTGTCTTCGGACTTACCAAAAATACTGATTGGGGTGTCAGAGACAGGAAGAACATGAGGAAAAAAATCACTAGATGGCTAAAAAGAAAAGCTGAAAATTTGCCACTGTAAACTAAGGAAATAGTAAAACCCTGCACCAGGACCTTATTAGTAACTAAATTTAAAAGTATGAACATCACAATAACCTGTAATGAACATTTAACACTGGGAGAACCTGAAGAATTTTTGGTCCCACATAAGGAATGACCAAGTGAAATCATATATTCTGATATTTCCCAGCTATTTATTCCTGCTATGAGTGCAAGAAACCTTTAATCCAAATACTGCTCCAGCTTCTCTGCTGCTGAGGGCTGTGGTAATGGATGGTACTGTGCACCACGTAGGTATCTCTGAGAGCCAAGGCTACCTCTGTAATGAGGCTGAAAACAAGAAAAAACACAGGAACAACCTCTCCAGCTTGGTTTTTAAGATATTAGAGTGTATTGAGAGTTTTTCTAAACACATCAGAGGAAAATGTTTATGTTTGTTTGATACACTGAAAAGTCTAATTAAAAATTAACAATGCGAACCAAACCCAAAGAATATCTGTCTTTGAAAGCCAAACATTCTGGCTGAAAACTGAAGAAAATGTATTTTCATATTAAAATGAATTGTTTCCCTTTAAAGATATTGCCCCACTGTAAGCATGTTTTCACATCCAAGCTCATTTTGACAGAAAAATTTTAGCCAAGTTGCGCCTTAGAAAATACTTCAGTTCACTGAGGCATAAGCCCTAAAAAAAAAGAGACAATCAAAATCAGGAAGCTTCACCTTTTTTCAGAGCATGGTCTTTCACCTCTCAGCACTTTCATCATAAATTTTGAATGAGCTCTAGCCTGGAGAGCCAATCCTTGTGGCCTTTCTGTATATTAAGATCACCACATTGCCAAGGGCCACCCCAGATAGGTCAGAGAGGAACAGCCTGGAGGTAACAACAGTTCCCAAGGATCCCACCTCTTCCTCCACTGTGGAATGGGACAGGGACAGGCAGTTTGGTGCAGCCTGGGTTGCCTCATGCTCAGCAATTCTGGCTGATCACACTCATGTTTGCAGAGCTCAGCCAAAGCCTTTGCATCAGAGAATTTATGAATAAAAGACCTGTGTTCAAATGCATGGATTCCAATGTAAAGCTCATACTAAAAACTTTGTAAAAAAGCAAGTGTGCTTTCACTCTTTCAGTAGATTTCTATGAACAGCATGTGAAATTAAAGAAGTACCTGTATGGCAGCTATTTGGTTTTAAAGTAGCAAAGGCAATGTTTGTGGACAGGTTTATATTTTGGACACAAAACAGCCTCCATATAACCCGGCTACATCAGGATTAGAACTCTTAGACATAAACTTTGTCAAGTGCAGGGGACAGCATAAATGACTGTTGATTCATATTCTTTTAGGCCTGTAAAGTTATAACTATGTAATATGAACACAGGCTCTTTAGGGTAGTTTAGAGCCAACCTGGAACCCTTCCAGCCTGCATTGAAGGATTTAATGGCACAGTTTTTATTTTCTGCTTAGTGCAGTGTACCATTAATTGAAGGTAATTGTCAAGAGGAGACTGGCTTTCAAAAACTACATAGCTCTCGACTGTTCTGGTGCAGAATGGATGCCCTGAGTTTAGGATCACATTTCCCCTGTGCTCTACATTACATTTGTCTTGTCACACAATTGTGTGATTGTGTTCAACTAAATAGTTATTCCGTGCTATTACGGCATTTGAAAATGAGGACTCAAGTAACACTGCAGGGAAAGACAGAGGGAGGGAGAGAGCCAGGTTTGTGCTGGGACGAGGACTTGTCTGCTTGAACTAAACAAAAACCTGAAAGGTATCACAGGTCTGAAGCATTTAATGGAGCAGCTCGTTTGATTTCCTGAAGAAGGAAGCAGTTTGTGGCAGAATATGTTGAAGAGAAGAATTAGCTTGTTTGCAGTCCCAGAATGTGCTCCTCTGGCCTGTGTTTCCCTGCTCCCAGAACGACATGTGAACTTGAGCCATTTCTCTGCACCCTCTGCTTTTCTCTGCATGAGGAAAGGAGAAAATCATAATGAGCTCCACCATGTTCTCCGGCTTGGAGAGTCAGAAGAGCAGGAGCACAGGTCACTGTACAGTACTGGCACAAATTTGGCCTGCTGACCCCAGCCTTACTGCTGTGTGTGAAGGAGCTACCATTATTCACTTAAGAGATGTATATTGCTTTTTATTATCTCTACTGCAGCAATCTCCAGGAATCTCAGGCATGATCCATGAACCACATCACGCCAGGCACAGCACAAATGAAGAGAAGAGCCCTTGCCCCAGACTGGAGGCCATTTGTATCTCAGGGTGTAACTTGGCCCCAAACCTAGAACTTAATTAACATTGATGTTGATGAGGTGTGAGGGAGAATGGAATCTGGTCCATCCTTCCACAGCTGCATCGGCTTTGCAATGTGAAAACCCAAGATGAGCCAAAAGTGATTAAGAAATTATTTTTGAAACTGGAGTCAGCACATGTAACCACAGTTAGACAACAGGGATCAGCAGATCTGCAATGTAAGGAGGTTTGAGTCTTACAAAGCTGCTTTAAAAGTAATGTTCCCCTGTGAAAGTCCCTCCAGGTTTTATCAGCAAATTTATCAGCAGCATCAGCTGAGGAGTTGTGATCAGCCATGGGGGAAGATCTGCTCTCTTGTATCTCTTTTCTTAGAAATCATTTATTTGGGTTTCGTAAAAAGCATGTTGTTTCTCAGAGGCATTCTTTGGATGAATGTGGGGAGAGTCATTTGATTACAGATAGTATAAATGCACCTGTTTCTAGCAGGAATGACACATACCATAATTTAACTAAAAATATGGGTGATCTCCATTAAAAATCTCAGTGTGTGAGCTTCATAGGTGGTCTCTGTGCTTGTGCTTGTGCATGTACAGGTGGTTAAATCCTGAATAGAATCAAAGTGGAAATTCCAGTTGATACTTTCAAACACTAACTGAGTGAGCAGTTGCTCTTTATGTATCCAGACTTCTTGAACATATGGTGAAACAGTCTTTCTGTGTGTGTATGTGTATATATAGATATATATCTTTATATATATATATATATCTTTATATATATATATAATGAATTTCAGGAGACTCATTTATAGATGCTGCACTATAGAATCTGTAATTCATTAGTGAATGATATCCCAAGATTTCTGAGTCACTAGTTATAGAAGTAATGAATTATCTGGTCAGGGATATCCAGAGTGGAAAGAACCTTTTTTCATACGTTGTCGAAAGGAGTAAAAAAATCAATTTATGATGAGTGAATTGTAAGATTTCACCTGTGAAACCTGTCATGGTTTTGTTGTTCTCTTCTCATCTCCCACTCATTTACAAAACCTGTGTACGTCCAGGGGTCCCTCAAAACCCATCACTGATCAAGTATGTAGAGACTATGCATGCAAAAAAAAAAGAAAAAAAAAAGACTACAGGCACATTTGCAATCACATATCCCACCCAAACACAGGACACTCATTAGCTTCAGAAGGGTGCTTCATCTGCTCTGGGTGAGCTGTTGGACTCAGTGGAGCAGTGCCTGAATTTTTTTTTTTTTTTTTTTTTTTTTTTTTTTTTTTTTTTTTTTTTTGTCATCCTAAAGCTACAGCTCTTAATCACTTTTACTTTATTGGACCTTAAATGGTCATATTCAGGCAGGATGTGCCAATGCTTTCATCAGACTTGAATGTACAGACATGACTCTGGGACCAAACAAAGTTCAGTGGAGCTTCACACAGCACTGACCTCCTTAAACTCAACATGAAAGAAGATTTTTATATGATTATGTGTTTTCTCACACATAGGAAATGATACTGCATTTTGTGTATGTCGTTGTGTTTACATATAAAATTATCACCACCAGTAATTTTCTAGACACATCCTGTGCTATTCTGAAAACACTTGGATAAGATGGCACCTTCAGAACTGTTCTGACCACTTGCTCCCAAGACACTGAAGGGTTCTCTGTAAAAACATTTTACCTCTATAATGAATTATATAATACAGCTTCATAAATCATCAACCGTTGAAAGATGTTGAACTGATTCTGGTACATCTTTAAACAGATTACAAAAACAAATCTCCATTTCCTCCTGGTACCCTCAACCAAAACAAATGGTGCCAACCAGTAGCTTTTAGTAATGTTTAGAGCTGCCTATCTTTTGGGCTCTTTGGGTGATTAATCGAAGATATAGAAGTAGGTAAACACAGTGCTATTAGCTGGTCTCCTGTTCTGATACAGACCAAGCTTTGCATAACCCAAAGGACATGAAACTCTTAAAAGTTCAGTGTTTGGGAATTTAAGTCATTGAGGAAAGTAATAGCTCTAATGCATTTTGCCATTTGCCATGTACTTCTGGGAAAAAAAACATACTGGCAGTCTGGAAAAATCCTCAGAAGAAAAAAAAGTATTAATTTCTACTGAGGAAGAAAAAAGGACAGGAGAGAAACAGTTTCTTTTATAAGGATAATAGTCACCATAAGCTTTATTCCTATAATTAAAAGAAAAAAAAATAATGGTAAAATGATTTAGCAAAATGTTGCAACTCCATTCTGACTTGCTCGTATGCTGCATTTATGAGTTTATAAAACATACAGGTTATGAAAATAGGAACTCTCTTGTACATCTTTATAGATGATTCATTTAGTCTTTCTGAAGAAACTGCAATTTATTTGCAGATTATGTAGTTCATTTACTGAATGTTTCCACATTTGTTACCTACCAGCCTCTTTCTCAGAAAAGCAATAATGGAAATGGAAATGTGAAAAGAACCAGTTAAAATCAATGGAGCAGAATCAGAAAAAAATGTCAATAAATGCATCAAAATAAGAAACAGAGAAGATGCATGTTTATCATTTTAACTGGAAAGAAACAGATATAAACATCTATATTTGTGTGTGTGGATATATATATGTGAATAAACATTTCTTTATTAAATTTTTTAATTAAACAAACTGGAGACATCCAGAGATTTGTGCTGATGTGTCCATTTTGCTGATGTTTCCTTTCTTGACACCACTTTGTTAGTTCAAATATGGACTGAATATCTTCCTTTCTATTCGTGTGCACATGATCAACCCTTAGAAGATCCCTGGACCAGCTTTTTGAAGAACTGGACTGTCTTTTCAGCTCTGCTCCTTTGTGAATGTGAAGAAGCCTCTTCAAACACCAACATCTCTACTTTCCATGGTAAAATTTGTATGTAGTCTCTGATTAAATTCTAAACTCTTTGGACCGCCCATGAAGCAGAATTCTGCTTTAGTGTACTGTTATCTGGGGCCTCTGTATGTTGACTGAATGCAAAATGAGGAGAGCAAAACAAGTCCTTCATTCTCCCTTATAGCAAACACTTCCCAAAATCCAGATTATTGTCTGTACCCTAGAGAAGCATTTAAAAAAATAAGATTTTTTTTTTCATCTACTGTAATATATTACTAAGCAGCTGTAATTATCACACGTTGGGATGTTGATGAAATGCAATCCAGTAAAAGAAGAAAATAAAATGGAAGGAATTGGAACAAAAGATAAATAATGGAATAAAATCAATATAATACTGTAAAATGTATGTACATAAATTAACCTCTGGCTATTAGTGGTGATCTTCCTGGCCTAGGTCAAAGACTACAGGAAATCATACTCATGCTTTAGCATTTTGCTGTTTGTAATCAAACTTTCCCAATATGTTTGGTTGCATGAATATATGAAACAAACATTTTCAAATGCGTTGCTGAATGAGATTGAATTTAATGAAATGGGGGGAAACTGTAGCAATGGAAAAACTGACTCAACAACTAACAAAATCAACAAGACAGACAAAAGCAAATAAATATCTAGATGTAGAGTTTCCATTCAGTTCATTCTCAGAAAAGATGGAACATCCTTACTAAAACAAAATTCTTTGAATTTTGACATGAGGTCCATTGTAGGGCTGATTCAAAATCAATTGTGGCAAGTAGGAGCTTTTCCACTGGTTTATGTAATTTTTGGAATGAGGCTTAGATGTTCAGGTGCAAATGTAGAATGAAGGACTGCTAAGGCAAAATTTTTGGTGTCCAAGAAAAGAATTGACAAAATGGAAAGGTTAACTAAGAAATGATATATCTGGCCAAAAAAAAAAAAAAAAAAAAAAAAAAAGCTGTACCTTGATATGAAAAATACCATGGAAAAGATCCCTGAAGAGATTTTCAGTCAGCTCCAAAAAACAGTAATTAAGTCTGTGCAGAATTTCCAATGGGATATATTTTTTTAAAAAAGAAAATAAAAAGCATCTGGTATATTTCTGATATTACAGCTATACTTGAAGAAAAATGGTTATGAATCAGGGCCTGTTCTCAACTTAATGTGAATATATGACTCCCATTGGTGATAAAAGGAACTTCACATGCATTCCAGAAGGAAATCAATGGCTATTACAGCTATGAAATATGAAATGAACCCTCTGATTCCATGCAACAGGAATAAATACATGGAAAAAATGTCTCTGTGTGGTATCATTAGCTCAAAAATATCTCAGTAGATTGGAAGAAAAATTTTTGGAGCTATTAATAAGGACTTGAATTCGTAGAGTATCTGAAATGTGTAATTATCTGTAAGAAGAATGCACACTGGGAGAAAGAATTGAGAAGTATCATAACACCTCTTTGTATGGGAAATACTGATCAATTATTCTTCATGAAACATGGCTGTGGCTAAAAATATAGTTGGAATGTGTTATGGTTTAGGAATGGTATTCCCCAATTTAGTGTTTCCACTGAAACAGACCAAACCATGTTCTGCTTGCTCACTGCCCCCTCACCTTCACCCTCCACCTATGGCAGGATGAGGAGGAGAATTCGAGGCCCAAAAGATAAAGATCATGTTTTGAGATTACAATTTTCTATAAAGAGCAATGAGATGAGCAAATGAGCAGTGACAGCAGCAATATCAATAATAGAGTGTTCAAGAAATGAATGATTCACATGCGACTCCTCATCCCTGACAATACCCAACCACTCCCTCTGCCATCCCTCCAACCTCCACAAGAGCCTCTTTTCCTCCCAGCTGGCTGGAACCGGGACAAATTGACATTCCCCATCCCTGGATCTGTTCAAGGCTGGGCTTAGTAGGTCTCTGAGAAATCTGGCCTAGTGTCCCTGCCTGTGGGAGGGAGGCTGGAATGAGATAATTTTAAGATTAAGGTCTCTTCCAACCCAAGCCATTCTTTTATTCTAAAAGCTATTATTTCAATCAGTGGACAGAAATATGAATTTAGCATTCCAAATCCTCCATTAGCTATCACTCAGAAGTAACCGGATAATAAAAAGCAGCATAAGAAGGTAGGGATTCAGTAAAGTGGGTGCAGAAGGAGCTCCACAAACATTAACTTGTTCAACACACAGGAGAAAATTTTCATGATATGGTTCTTCATGACAGAAAACTTGTCAGTGCATTGAGAATATAGTTTTAATCTTGTGTGTAGCAGTGCAAACCTTTAGTAGGATGGCTAAACTCAATGGATTTATATTGTGGTGAGAGTACAACTGGATTTATCCTCTGCAAACAAGCTTCCTTCCCCCATCTTATGAGTGTAAAACAACTCTCTGCTCTCCAGTTGATTAAAACTAAGCAATAAATTTCAATAATGTTTATGAAAAGTTCATCTGAACTCAAACCAAAACTCCAAAATAACCTTGAACATGAACACAAAATATTTGTTTCCAAACAGTACCTTTTATTTTTTCCTCTTAAAAATTTTACAAATCTTAAATATTTTGTAGCTGCCTTTTCTGTTCCAAAGTTACTGCAGGGAGAAAATTCAATGCACGCAGGCAAGAGTTAGATGGATATTATCAAAACATATCCTACCCATTTAAGGACAAATCTAAACTGGTATCCAACCTAACATCTTTTGTGATCTTTTTCACACAATTCTTTCTTTCTCTCTCTCTCTCTCTCTTTTTTTTTTTTTTTTTTTTTTTTTTTTTTTTTTTTTAGAGAGAGAGAGAGAGACTGTGCTCCCAGTCATAGCTGTGCTTCAAACCTACCAGCAAAGTCTTTCCCTCACTGTTCAGCATCTCTTCTGGGAATTCAAAAGAATGGCAAAAATCATTCCAGAAGGGAAATTGCATGGAGACTTGCTGCTTGAGAACAAGGAAAGATGATCACTCATAAAATGCAGGTAGGAAATGAAACAGGAAAGCTATCAGATCCAGACTTCCTCCATGAATAGAGGTTACCAAAACAAGCACTCCAAAATAAAAAAGGAAATCATTGACATTTGGTCAATCGGGACTGAACTGGCTGGAGCTGTTCCGGACAGAGACTGAATTGCTGTGACTCAGAAAACCAGGCAGGAAAGGTGCTGAGGGCCAAATGCCAGCAAAAACATGGGAAATGTGTTACTCCACCAACGTTAAGGCAATCTTCCCACCCTTGCTCCCCTTTACCACTCCCCTTTTCCTGGTAAAACTAGACTTGGGCAGTGGCAGAGCTTTTCAGATGGCTCTTACTGAAAGCCTGAATTTTCCCTCCTGCCTGGCTGCCCCTTCCCATCCTGCCAGCCTTACTTCTTCTGTCAAAACCACACTTTTTAGATACCATATCTTTCCACCATGCACCTGTGGAGAAAATCCTGCCTTACCACCCTTTTTCAACTCCATCACACAACTGGATTGGTGTTTCTAAGACTCCTTGATGGAACAAATGAGTCAAAAGTGTTTGGAAAGGCCAGGCCAGGGTGAGGGGTTCACCTGAACACATTTACACCCACAAGGGCTGTTATCATCACCTCATCTGACTCCTGCCTGATTCTGTCTGTACAATTTCAACAGTGATAAGTTTACTGAGCCCCCCTGAATTGTCCTGAAGCTCGAGGGTATTTTTCGCAATGATATTTCATTTAGCCCAGATTTTAAAAGTGAAAAGGGCTGAGACTCTACTCCTCTTGAAACACTTCAAAAATGATTGATTACCCACATATTAAAAAACAAAAAAAAAACAAAAAAACAAACAAACAAAAAAAAAAATCTATACACACCCTCACATGGCTTACAGGAGGAATTTTGGAGTTCAGAAATTCATCTGAGGTCATTCTTGTGTAACTCCCTTAGTCCTAAGAAATATTTGTGGATTATTTTTAATCTTTCTGTTTCAGAGTCCAGCTTTTATGTCATTCTTAAATTCCTTCTCATATTTCTGATGATACAGAGTTTGAGTTCTGAGTTGTGTGACTACAGTTTTATACAGTCAACACTAGACATTGACAGACCATTAAAATCCCCTCATTTTTAGCGCAGAGCTCTTTTAATTAAAGTTATGGTATTATTAATATCTTTTTAACTATACATTAGTACAATAAATTAATGTAAAGTTTGTAATGTTTCTACACCAGTTATGATAAAAGAGTTTTGACTGAGCTAGTCTCAGGAAAAAAAAAAAAAAAAAAAACCAGAAATGTGAGAAGTAAAATGAATTTTGATGCTGATACAGTGCAAAATCAACAAATCTGAATCTGAAACACTTCACTGAAACTGATTCAAATATGAAAGCATGCATACCAGAGTATGAAGGTATGAACAGTTGATAGAATACTTTTAATCTTCTCTGTAACTATGGTTTTAACATAGTCATTGACTCACACTTTCCTATGTATGTATTTAAGATCCTAATCCTTAAATGTGGAATGCAACCAGGGAAGGGAATCAGGTGAAATGCATGTATTGCTATTCCCAGCATGTACTGTGCATAAGAGTATTCATAATAAAGGGAGTATACAAGCTTGAGATTGATAGATACATAGATACACAAACTGATAAAAAGTGGATTCTCATTTGCAGAACTCCTCAAATAGCTGCATTACTTAGTTCTCTTTTATCTATTCAGATATCTCTCCTCAGGAGGGAAAATTTACCTGGGAATTCATTTCCTTTGAAAGTTTTTAACTCTTTCTCAAAACTTATCCAATGAGATTAAGTTTACCAAAAGTTTCATAGGTTACTCTGGGCATCTCACAGATACACAGTGAGGGCTCACAGAGTCCTCATGTCCTTACAAAATCAGACTTAAAATGCCACATTTGTAAATCCTTCTATAAAGATGACTCAAACATGGATGGAGAGCAGAGATCAAGGGGAGTTTCCTAATCCAGAGAGTAGCTCCAGATTTTAAGATAAAAGTAAGAGCTGTGGACCTTTTTCTCTATCTTTACCATTGGGATCTGACCATAATTTCCCTGGGAGGACTAGACATTGTGGTATTTTCCCAGAAGAAAGCTCTAGGAACAAGATGTGTTAAATGGATGCTGTCATGTCTGCCACACTCCTTTACATAAAATCACAGAATTTCAGCATCAGTCAAGCTTCAAGTGACCTTTGGAGATCTCCAGTTCAATCTCTTGCTTCCACAGTAGGTTGCTCAGATTCTTGCCCATAAAAGTTTTTTGAATCCCAAAGAATTTAAGAAGATCCTACAGGTTCTCCAGGAAAATTTTCAGATCTTAGCCACTTCCAAAATAAACATAGTCCCTGTGTTAAAGGTCCTGTCCTGTAACATGAGCACTGCCTCTGGACCTATTTTAGCACACATTTGGCAACAGTCTGGGCTCATCTTTCTGTGACATCTCTTAGGCAGTGGACCAAGGTTTTACCAAGCCTCCCCTTCTCTTAAAAAGGTTTTTCTCCTTGCTTGTGTGAGAACCTACATGTAAGGTTACAAGATGGAAACACAGAGCAAACATATCCCAGAAGAGGCTTGTCTGACCATGTTCAAGGCAGTCATGTGGTGTGTTAATCCTTTGATAGAGAAGAGGCCATCCATCAAGCTTTAGGTGGGGAGTGCCCCTTTCTAATGGGGCTCCTCCCAATGCAGGATCCCACTCTGTGCTGATGCACCCACTTTTGCAGCCAAGAGTCCTTTGTCCTCATTCCTCATGACCAGGTCATGAGAAAATACAATATACACATAAAATCACCCTCCCCTAATGGAATTTGTCACAATAGGGACCCAGGAGACTCTGAAGGGGTGTAAGAGGCACCTGAGTGAGGTGGTCACTTGGAGCTCTCCAATATCAAGAGAGGGAGAAAGAAGCACGTGCAGGGGATGACTCATCTGAGCTGGGCCATCTGAGCTGATTTTTCCCTCTAAAAATATTTTTTTCATTTCCACTCAGAAATGTGATGTGATTTAATGATGTGATTAAAACAAGTAGAGAGATAAACTCAAAGTGCTAATGAGGGTCTCTTCATGTGAAGACATTATCTGCATCATGAGGAAGTTCAAGAATTCTTGAATCAGGAGGACTGATTTCTGTACATCATCAGAAAGTCAGCTTTGACAATGGCTGATCTGGTCTGTCAAAACACCAACAGCCGCTTCTCCCAGTACTTTGTACATTTGCTGCAAAATATTTTCTGCATATCCTTTTTAAGCAACATTTTTTTCTGGCTAAACTCTGTTACATTATTGTCCAGGGTTGAATTTTTGCTATGGAATTAATGTTTCAATAAAGTAAATATTTGTAAGTAAATACATGCAAATATATGTAAGTAACATGTAAATACATGTAAGTAACATGCAAAAAAAAAAAGCCCATCTGTGATGCAGCATTAGCAAGAAATAAACCTGCCCATGAAAATAATAAAGAAAAATAGGAAGTGTTTGAAACAAATTTAGGGCTAAATGAGTTTTATATAGCCAAGCTCTGTAGATATTCAAAGCTTCCTGAAAATTCTGCCTTTTCTTTCTGCAGATGAAAAAAGAAAGATATTTTTAAAAAATAAGTAGTTCTGAAAAGATGTTGAGATGGGCTTTTAAGAACCAGAAGCTTTGAAGGTTTAAAGAAAAAAAAAATCCTCCTGAAACTTCAAGGTTTTGTCTCATCCCAAATTCCTGAGACATTTGAGGTTCATCACTGACTGAACTTAGAGGTGATTCTGCCCTAATCACACTCCTTGAACTGAACTGAAGTCCAGGATCTCTTTGAAACCATAAGCATCATATTATTGTGGTGTGGAAGAGCTGAAACGACTCAAAGAGGCCACATCACCCAGTGGTGAGCTCAGAACTTTGCAAAGCAAGTCCATAAATCAGGAGCTGACAGTAAATTTTTAACAGTGTGTATACCCTGCCATGAGCAAGAGCCCAGTTTATTTTACAGGCATGATGATAGCAGGGAAGAATGCCGCAGTGATACGGATAACGTGGTGGCACACCTGTAACCTCCAGGTCTGAAAGACAGAAATGTTTGCACTTCATCATTCCAGGAAGAAAAAAAAAAACACCCAGACCTCCTGCCACAACACACCCTGAATGGAGCCTTACTGTCCCGGGGGAAAAAAGAAAACCAAACCCATAATGTACAAAGTATACCTTGTCAATGTTATTCTCAGTGATTATGTACTTCCATGGTATGTGGAAGGTTTATAGAGCAATTACATCCATTGTGACTTTGTAATTACAGTTATTGGGAGGTCACAGACAGAGAAATTTTGCCAACTCTATTGATTTTTAAGGCTAGCCTGAACAGGATATATGCTCTGGACTTGTAAGTTTTCCATATGTACACAAAGTGCTGTAGGCTCAGGAGATGAGCACTGGCAAGTGATGTTCATGCCAGCCACGGGCCAGGATCTGATCTCTAGTGCTCATTCAACATAAATCTGCATGATCACCCTGGAAAAACACTGTCTTTGTGGAAATAAATAAATAGCGAGAAGTTCTGGAGACTGGAGAAAATAGTTAAAAGCCATGTTACAACTAAAATCAATCTCCTTGACTACCATCGTTCAGATTACATTTGCAGACCTCAGCTATTTACTTTTTGACTTCTTGCTTTTTTAACTATTTGCTTTTTGAACCACTTGCTTTTTGAGCCATCCATCCTACAGCAAAAATTCCATTCTGGACAATAATGTAACAGAAGAGCTGATCGATTTTTTTAAGCTCTACAGTGCAGTTTCACTAGAGAAGAAAAGCTAAGAAAGAAAGAGTTTTTATCAAGTAAGGGACAAAATTGCTGGAGTTATTGAACTGAATAAGGTTCAACTGATCTTACTTAAGTAGATAAGAGCTGTGTTCACAGAGCATGGTGGATCCCTACCACACCACTATTTGTGAGAATAATGGGAAACCTCAGCCATTCCACAGAGCACACATTCCTTAGTATAAATTTAGGCACAGAGCTTCTTGTCAGAATGGGTACCTGCAAGATTAATTTTCTGAAAAATGTAAAAAAGTATTTACACAAAAACTGTGGGTGTTGGTGGGATTTGTTGCTGTTGTGGTTTGGTTGGTTTTGTGGTTTTTTTTTTTTTTAGGGTATTAAATCAAAATTAAATTCTTTATTTTAAACCAAAGGAAAATGTTGTTGTTGTGTTTTGGGTTTTTTTTAAGGGATTTCAGAATACTTCTCACTCATTCTGATATGTTGCATTCTCTATTTCTTTCAAGCACGAAAGATTTCTTCCACATGATGTCTTTAATAAATACGCAGAACAATTAGAGAAAAAAAAAATGAGCTCTCTGAAAATAACATTTCCATAGGAAATACTGAAACGTAGTGCCCTACTAATGTAGAGATAGGACAAGGGGGAATGGCTTTAAGCTAAAAGAGGGCAGGTTTAGATCAAGTATTTGGAAGAAATTCTTCCATGTGAGGATGGGGAAGGCCTGGCACAGGTTGCCCAGAGAAGCTGTGGCTGCCCCTGGATCCCTGGAAATGTCCAAGGCCAGGTTGGATGGGGCTTGGACCACCCTGAGATAGTGGAAGGTGTCCCTGCCCATGGCAGGTTGGTTGGAATGAAACGATCTTTAAGATCCCTTCCAACCTAAACCATTCTATAATTCTATTATGGGATATCTGTCTTACTAATCACAATCCATTTTTTTTTCAATAAAGTAAAAATTTGCCAAACTGTAGATGGCACCATTGAACATTTTGGTACAACTCCTTTTTCCACTGAAGAAGTCAGACATTCCAAAGTGCTCAAAAATATCAATGTTAAAATGTCATAATGTCCCAACACCAACTGAGAAACATTTAACAGATACATTTAACATAAAACCTTTTGAACAACTTCCTTCACGACACGCTTATGAAAAGTCTACAGTTTTTAAAATTCTATTTGGGAATAGAATTTCACCAATCTATTTGATTGCTGAAAAGAGGATCAATCTCCCCTTAGTCTCCTATTGGCTTCCCATTTTGACATGGACATACTCTAGATTGATCTGAAAATTACCTCTGCCTAAAATCTGACCCATACAAATGAATTTTGTAGTTGTTTGAAAAAGATAAATTAATTTCAAGGAATAGAAATATCACAATGAATATAATGAATAAATGAAATTTTCTTCTTTAAGACAGCAGAGTGTAGGAGAGAACCTTTAACTGTGGACAAGACTGCCTTTTACACCGGGGTTACTGAGCACTGCTCAGTGTAATATAATGGGGACGTTAAATAAGGATAAGTGTAATTAATATATAACATTAGTAAGAGTCAATTTTCATTCTCTTCTTGAGGCCGACTGGCATTATCATTATTTTATTTTTTAATTTCCTGGTGATATCACCTTCTTTACCAGCCTTCTCATATGACTGAGATAAGCTGTTGCACGTTTTGATTTGAAAGCAAGAGGAATGGTGATTAAGTAATTTGAAAATGAAAAGAGCTTAATCAAAGGGGCTTGTACAGTATGAAACTGTGCTGAATCTCCATCCACCTTCAAGAGAGACCCTTCTTCAAAATCTCTTCTGGCAAAACAACCACATCCTGATCCAGGTCTCATTTATTTCAAGAGGAAAGCCTTCATTGATATGTCTAACATGACACCTCAAAATATCATTATTTCAAGGGGTGAGATTTGGTTTTAAATGGATGATTTAGGGCTTGGAATACCAAAGAAGCTCAAGTGACTCTGAATCCAATGCGTGGATTGGATCTACAGGGCTTCCCATCACACCAGGTTGACCTCTGAATTGGTTGCACCACTCACATCATCCAGTGTGATTCTGTAATTCTGTGATCATAACAAAGAAGGCTCCAGTGACACTCAGCAACATTAAAAAAAAAGCAGTAACAATACTGGAAAAAAAAAAAAAAGGAGAAATTGCATTCTGGTTTTAGCATCACAGAGTTTGCTCGCCCCAAAACTTGCAAAATAATAAATAAAAATAAACCGTGAACCAAAACTCAAGACTGTTTCCTTTTATTTGAATGTCATGACTCTTGAGCCACAGACACAGAGAATCACAGAGTCCTCTCAGCATGAACACCCAACTCTCTTCTCCACATTAAAAAAAAGTCATTTCTTTTTTTGAGTTCTGATATGACCTGGTGACTTGGCAATGCCTGTGGACTAAAGATGATGAAAGTCTGAAGACCCTGTGCATAGAGAGAAAACGGCATTTGGGTCATCCACACCCTGAACGAACAATCCTGTATACATAATGCCTAGATATGGGAGAAAAGAACCAGGTTATGTGTTTCCTTTACAGCTAATACACCTGTGTACGTGTGTACAGTGAGATACAGATTGTCATAGCCATTTTTCTCTACAGATTATGGTAATGATTAAATGAGCATGAATACGGACTTCTGAAAATGATAACAAGTAGAGGAAATTCCATCCTATTTTGTATCTCTATCTTTTCTGTGAACATTACTTTGTTATCTGCAATATGCAAGTCTTTGAATAGGTGCTATTAATTTAATATGCATTTATTCTTTCTGATCTCTCTTTAATTTTAAATTAAGTGAAGTCAATGATCAAAGAAAGGCCAGAATAATAACCCTGTAGGATGATTTTTTTTTTTAATTTTATCTTTTCTTTTGGTCACAGAAAGCAATGAGAAGTAGCACTGTCTGTTTTTTCTAGGACAGTTCTGCAATATGTACTTAGGTGACAATGTGGCCTGCAGTAACACCAAAGTACATGGGAGTCACCCAAATAAACAACTGCCAAGTAGAGCAAAGGCCTAGGATCAAGCTCTAAACACCCTTATTTACCTTTTGTGTTTCAGCAGTTGCTAAGAGCCACAAGCATATTGCTCCAAGCCATTAAACTTGGAGAAGAAAGACTACTCCTGCCCCAAAGAATTGCAGTAATAGGTTGTTTAACTCTGTATAACTTAATCTGCTTATGAGTGAAAGACACAGACTCACACATCCAAACTCTCCTCAGCAGAATATTTAACTAAGCTTTTTAAAAATCATGACAAAGATTGGAACCATCCCTGAGATACCAAATTTCTTTGTCACTCTGCAGAAAAAGTCGTGTCCATGACAGAATCAATACCCCAATATTACTTGTGAGGAAGTGGGCTGAGGATTTACCAATTTATTCTTATAAGCCACTACTAAAGCAAATTATTTTCAGACATATCTAACATATCTACGGTTTTATGCAGAAAGAGAAGCACTGCAGAGAAGATATAGTTTTTGTTAGACCAACCAGTATTGCTGGGGAACAAAAACAACACAAAAACAAGCTCTGAGGCACAATGGAGCTTCATCCAGGTAAGAGGCTTGTGCATCAGAAAGACAAGGGATGTATTTAACCCCTTTTTTTCTCACTTAATTTCATCATTTATATATTCAAAACTTTTTCTTTACATCCATAGACAATATCAGTCAGTGACTCAATTCCAGTAAGATGCCCAGTTGCAGGACAAAATTCAAAATTGAGTAATCCCTTTGAACACAGGTTCCTCCTTGGCACCAGGAGTTAGGCTGTGGACTATGAAGACCAGAAGTATGTTTAGAAATTTTTGGATATTTGCTCTACTCTTGACTTGCCATTAATTAACCTGGCAGTTAAAGACACTAAATATCAAGCCTTAAGGTTTTGAGTCTCTGTGTTAGAGCAGCTGAGGAGTCCAAAGGAGTACCTGATCCATTTTGGACATTTTGGGGGGAAGTGCCACAATGCATAGAAAAGCCTTGGAACTTGTTTTGGTTTTGTCTTTTTTGTTTGCTTGCTTGTTTTTACATTTTGCATTGTGACCTGTATTTACCAGCCATGTCCAGTTCCAGTTTTGCTAAATTGGTCTGCAGATTGACAAATTAAAATTTTGTTGAATTCTTTATGGGCTTTAGTGACTAAAAGAAACCTTTAGCATGAAAAAATCTGTTTCCTTTCCATGAAAAAATTCCAAAATTCAAAAATTTGAGTATTTTTTTCTGGGCAAAACTTTGCTCTTTAGATTGTATCTACCATGGTCAGGATTAGTTGTCTCTACATTGGACCAGCCAAATCTGCATTTACATTCAGTTCATTCAGCCTCTTGGTAGCACCTCTACCACAATCAGCAGGGTTTTTTTAAACATTGCCTGAAATAACAAAAAAAAATTGTGCAATACTTGGGTTGTTTTCAATTCATTCTTTTCCCAAGAGTTTTTTTGTTTTGTTTTGTTTTGTTTTTAACCAGTGGGTTAAACCACCAGGGTAAATGTTTGGTGGCTTGGATCGCAGGTATTGTTGGTAGGGATTCAGAGCAGTCTGTTCTCTGTTAAAGAACTGGGAAGGTGGAGAGAGACTCTTCACGTTGCCTCCTCTTGTTCCACCATACAAGGAGAATCTCAGAGAGTGATCCAGTTGCAGAACTGAACTCAGGTCTGTGTTACTCTTTGAGCATTGTTACGTTTTTAATCTGAAGCCACTTAGAAGTTTAGCAGAAAATTGGATTTTCTAACAATTCAGAAGAATTAATTCCAGATTATTGGAATATCCATATTATTGCCCATCCAATGGGCAGGACTTAAATACTGCTAGATTTATATATATATCAGTTTTATGCCAGAGATAAATCATTTTTATCCCTCTTCATTTAAAGGCATCTATTTCTGGGGTGGATTCTGGCAGTTGCTCATTCCATTGTTAAACAGCAAGTTGAGATGGGAAGCCCAAGTTACATCCCAGAAGGGATGACCTGGGCAAATACAAATTCAGGCACAAATTTCCATTTCTGGAAAGCACTATTACCATATGGAATGGTTTGTTGGTTAAATCACACACAATGTACAGATAAACATCACGTCTTGATATCAGTGGAAATTATCCCCACTATCAACAATAAGAGCAATTACTTATGGAGAGAATCACCTCACCTAAATGTAGTTATCTACTAGTCAGGCATTTAATCTAAGGTAACCACCTAAGCTCCCTCTGTGATGAACAGACAGAAATAGGCACTGGGAGAGAAGGAAACTCGTCCTGTTCCAAGATAAATGTCCTGAGATAGGTAGACTGAATCACCTTCCTGAGGTGCTTATCTCTCTTTATTGACTACAGAAGGAACACAGATAATTAATTAGCCATGACTAGACACCTAATTTTTAGATACCTAGACACCTAAACTTTAGCAAGATGAATCAGAGCCGAGTGATTCCTGCTAGGTAAATTTCCTCCTTCCCTTTCCTCCGTGAAAGAATGTCTGACGCCTGAAATATAAAGCTTGGACTGGATCCAAAACCATCTTTTTCCTTTTCCTTTACAATTTTTTTTTAAATTCTTTTCTTTATTGCTTTACCTCATATTACCTCATTATGGGGATATTCAATTTGCTGCTGTTACACAGTGCACAAACTGCTATTTTTATTGGAATACCTACAACAATGCATTTTCAGAAAATTATAATATGTGAAAAATACATATTTTAAAACATTATAATAGCATCATCTGTATTTTATTTGCTTTCCTTTCGAGTCTGGGGTAATTTTATGTACAGCTTCTATTTCCCACAGGATTTAAAAAAAAAATTAGAGCTTTTTAAGCAGATCTGTGCCTACAAATAAATCCAGGTTCTTTTTATTGCAGCGTTTGATATAATTTGTATAAGTTACAGCCTAATAAAAGATAGGGGAGCAGACTTCAAGCCACATCATCCCTTGTTTCCCCCCAGTAATGATACAAAATTATATTTGTTCTGGTTCTTTTTTGCGTGGTTCATCAGATTAGGAAATTTTATTAGACCTCCTACTTGGGGCTCGTAACAATAAGATCCTTCCTATGCCAATAAGTTCAGCTTAGAGAAGTTCTGATGCGCTTATAAGCAAAGTGAAAAATATAGGCTGGAAAGGCATCTCCAGTTATTTAAGCACATACTTAGTACAAGATTAAAGTTATTTGCTTACATGCTGTCCTTAATATGGATAGGCTTAAAGGCATTTCCATGTATTTTCCTGAATGGGGAACACATTCTCAGATGTGCAATGAATTTTCATTATTGTTTTTTTCTTTTTTTGATGTTAAGTATCTGAACGTCAGATGTGCTAATGCAAATAAAATTGGTAGGTTGGTAGACCCTGGTGAGTAAAGTTCACAGGGTGTAAAGTAGGGGTAAAAGGGCTGAACAACAGATGAATAAAAAAAGCCATACCTTTGGGCTGAAATTCCCGTGTAAAATTTTGCTCACATTTCAAATGCGAACAGCACATACTTGTTACTCCAGATTTTAGAATATTTTGCCTTATCCCAAGTCTATACTTGGCAAAAGACATGTTTAGGTAGGGGCACACGTGTTTTTCAGTGCCAGAATTTCTCTAAGATTCACTCAGTGGCACAGAAAGCCATATGCTCTCACAGGTCTAGACTAATGTTTTCCAAGTCTTGCGAGAGGAAGTGATTTTTTTTTAAAGGAAATATGGATAAATTAAGAGACTTAACAGCAGTGTAGAGCTTGCACTGTGCAAAATGACTGCTTAGCCGTAGGTGGGGAGAAATCAAGCAAAAATTTTACCATCAGCCAATCAAAATCGTTTAACCCTTTGGATTTTTTGTGAATATGAACATTGAGACCCCTGAGACAAATCACAAAGGGAGATTCTAATGGAATATCACATTTGAAATTATCACAGACCTCAGGGAGCTGGTTTCTGCCTTGCCAGATCTGAGAACAGTGAAACCAGACTGTGAAATCACTATGATAAAACAAGGTGAGCTTTCTATTACAGACAGGTGGTATTATTTTCTGTTTCTGAAAGGCCTGAAATCTTTTCTTTCACAGAAAGAAAAAGAAACAACAAAAAAAAAGTGGTTTTGTGGTTAAGGCACTGAATTCAGACTAGGCAGTACTAAAGTATTGTCACAGCTTTACTTTGGCATCAGGCTGGGAAAGCCTTTCACTTTTCAAACCTGCAGCAATATTGAGATGCACTCCTGGAGCTAACTAAACCAAAGATCACAGAATCATAGAATGGTTTGGGTTAGAAAGAATCTTAAAGATCATCCAGTTTCAACCCTCTGCTGTGGGCAGGGACACCTTCTCCCTGACCAATTTGCTCAAGGCTCCATCCAACTGATCTTGAAATGATCCCAGTGGTCATTCTACTTAGTGGGATGCCGCACCAAGACTTTAAGTTTTCTGTGTTTTTTCCAGATGTGTAAATTTAAGTCCAATATACTTCTCTTTGTTTTGTGTTTCTATTCACACTCTATATTTAAATTAAGCCCTTGAAGCAGCCCTTTGGTTCTGCTTAGCTAGTTTGAAATGCAGTTTTCAGTATTGAGGAAATTGGTTTAAAAAAGAGCTGAGACAGGTGAGCGTCTGGAGAAACAACAACATAAATGGCACGGTGCTGGAGGAAAGATTGCAAAACAGGGGCTTGTTGAAGGTTAAGAATGAAAGAAATACAATATAGAATAATAGAATTTAGGAATGGTAAGGATGGGAAGGAACATTAAATATCTAATTCCAACTGCCTTGCCATGGAGGCTTGGAACTGTCATTTATCTGCTAATGTAAAAAAAAAAAAAAAAAAAAAAAAAAAAGGCAGGTGAAAATGTAATCTGTTCCTCTCTGCACTTATCAGCAGGACAGGGAATGATGAGTTGCACTGGATGACCCTCCCAAAGTTCCCTCCAGACCTATTGTCTGAATTTTCTAGGACTGCAAATTTTTTCTGGCTACAGGATATTATCACAGTTGGTCCTGAGCTTCGTGCACACCTCCAGTGCCACTGCAGGACAGAAAAAGTGGGCACAAACAAACATCTTTGCGTCACAGTGGCTTTTGGCCAGAGTTTATAAGAAGCCATCCATCAAAGAGCAAGAATGCTTACAAGTTTTGAGTTAAGAAAGTGCAGCGGCAAGCTTTTGGGGGGATTTCACAATACTGATTTCTTGGTTTGAAGCAAAATACATTTACAAGAGCATCTGCTGGTGTGAGTCTCTTAAATATGGCATATACTCCGTGTTACTGCTTCATCATCATGTATAATTGGCAATAAACCTATTTAGAATTCAAGATGCATAAAACTGAAAGTCTTTGAAGGGAATAGCTGCTGAGATTATATTTATTGTGCTTTCCCACAATATTTTTCTATGCATAATGTGATAAACCTCCAAGGTGGTTGTAGGCAAAGCTGAAATATTCACAAGTATGCAGTTATTATGAATTTAGACAGGTTGTAAGACATTTTGATATCAAACTCTTAATGAATGGCAGTAAACATATTCTACATTACTTTATTAAAATGCCTATTAAAACATACACATCCACAGAATGATCACTGGATGTGTTTACTCGCGAGCAAAAAGGCCATGAAGAAAACAGCATGGAAATAAATTTTCTTTTCCTGCACCACTATGATAAGAATTAGGGCATGCATTTAAAGTTCATATTATTTTCAGTGTGTTCACAGCACATCCAGATAATCAGATATTCAAAGGAGGATTCCCAGTCGGTTCCAATATGCCACGACTCAGTAAATCGAGTTGTGTAAATGATAGTTCCATATCCAACAATGTTGTTTTGCGATTCCAGAAAAAACTGCTACACTCCAAAACGACAACAACAAAAAAACCCCAGCCAAACAACAAATAGCCGACAAATTCATTCTTGTTATCTTGATGATTTTCAAATAAAATCTGTTGATGTTTTCTTTCTATCTGGCTAAACTTTTATTAGTAAAAATTTAAAACTAAATGTCCTGTTGAGCTAGAATATGGGGAATTTTTTTCTTTTCAACATTTCTGAGTACACAGTCTGAGGGGAGGAAAAAATTCAAATTATGAGTTGAAAACATATGGAAATTTATTCTTTCTGAGTAAAATTTTTATTTTCTTCGCAAAGGCCTGATCAACACTCGTGACAAACACAAGAACAGAAGTCTCCTGTAACATCCAGCAGCAATTCCATTGCTCCATACCATGCTGTTAATGTAGAGCAGCTCTTAAGGGGATTGAATATACCACACTTTCAGTGGCAGTGCATAGGAACCTACCTCCTGATGGAAATACCTCTGTGGGACACATCCATGTCCCAGTGTGAAGGAAGTATCAGCTAGAAAAGAGCTGTTATGCCATAAATTCACCCAAAACGTGGCTTTAAGTTGTGTGTTGGATCAGCACATGGAGCCCTGAACTGGAGAGCTGGGAGTGGAGTGGGGAAAGGCACCATGAAGCAGTTAATGCCTCCTTTAGGATAGACTGAGCAAGAGTTAATGCCTGCAGCTTTTTGCCTGCTACCAGAAAAAGAGAAATTATCTTTAAATGTTGGTGTCTTCCTGGTATATGCTGCTTCTCTAGTTATTTGCTCTGAAAATACTGGTGTGACCTGGTTGTGAGGAGCTTTGTCTGCTCACAAGCACAGCCAGCTGCTGGATTCTGGGGGACAAACCTGGGATTTATCATAAATGATAACTAAAGTGGGACAAACCCTTGGCACAACAACAACCAGCTTCTCTCCTCTTTGTCAGTGCAGCAATCTTGCTCTTGCTGATGGAACAAGGGGGAATGGCTTTAAGCTTGAAAGAATGAGAATAGATTAGATGTTAGGAATAAATTCTTCCCTGTGAGGGTGGGGAGGCCCTGGCACAGGCTGCCCAGAGAAGCTGTGGCTGCCCCTGGATCCCTGGAAGTGTCCAAGGCCAGGTTGGATGGGGCTTGGAACAACGTGGGATGGTGGAGGGTGTCCCTGCCCATGGCAGGGGGTTGGAATGAGATGGTCTTTACAGTTCCCTGCAACCCAAAAAATTCTATGATCCTTACATGTATCAGTCCTCAAGAGAATACAGATTGCTTTCATAGGGAAACTGAGTCTCAACATGCTGAATTAACAGGGGAGAGGCTTGCAAAGTAAGGACCTGTATTGGTGTCTTTGCCTTTGCCCAGCAGAAATCCACGGAAAGAACTTGTACAACACTGAAAAAAATGCCCTGAGGCTGTTTACTATTTTCCTGTGTCATGAGTATACAACAGCACATTCCCACCTGCCTGTTGCAAGTATTTTCTCATTCAGAAATGAATTTTTTAAGAATGTAGAACAGTGACACACCCTACACAACTCCTATTTATACAGCAGTGCTGTTGTTATAAGGACTGTTTATACAAATAAGTAACATAGCCCACAGTGCAATATATTTCACTTGCCTAATGCACTTTTTGACATTTGATGAGGAACTGCAAGCCCTTATCCCCAAGCCCAGGTTAAAACGAGGGAGAAATGTCCCATCCAAATGAAAGGCTGTCATTGTTCTTGCTGGAAGGAGGCACGTTTATTTCCATGTCTGGCAATAATATTGTTTTAAAGCAAACTGTGAAGGAGTTATCTGAGCCCAGTCAAAAGCTGGAATATGTATTTAAACATCCTATTAATAGGCTTGGAAGAGCATGTTTATTAAAAAAAAAAAAAAAAAAAAAAAAAAAAAAAAAAAAAAAAAAAGGTTGCTTTATGAGGAACTCTTTTCCCAAAGAAAAATCTACCTGATATATTTTATTTACTGTTCAAGCCATAATACAATGTTATAGCCCCATAGATATCACTGATAAAGGTATTATGGGATACCAGATGGACAAAGAACATGCTGGGAGGTCAGCAGCCTCCCTGCCATGAGGAGTGTTTTTATTCTTGATGCATCATGAAAAAGGACATTATCAGGAAGGGTTTGAAAGGAGAATATGTGACAATGTGAGTGCAAGTGTTTCCCCCAAGCACAGGCACAGGCACAACAGTGCTACAGAAGAAACAAGGAGGTTGGAGGAGATGTATGAGCAGAGAACGAGAAGGGATAAGCAGATACCACTTGCCTGGAGCCATGAGGAGCCACTACTCCACTGTGCTCTCTGTGCCCCCCTTGGCTGCTCCACTCTTACGTGTCAAATTCCCAAACCTTCCCAAAATTTCCAAACCCCAAGCACTTACACAGAAACAGTACAAACCCAAGAACCGCTTTCAAAAATTTCTCAAGGCAACTCAAATCCTCCCTTTATATTCTTTTTGAGCCACCACAAGGGTGGTTGTATCCGAGTAAATTTACATTAAAACAAAAAAGATTTATCTTCCAGGAATGGGGAAAAAGAGCAAACTCTTCCCACTGTCCACATCAGTTCAAATATTTCCCCTCTTCTGCCCTTCCCCCCCTGTCTCCAGCACTGCTGCTCAAAAGAGAAAGTAACAAAGATATTTGAGATTATAAAGGGTTTTGGATGAGTGAACCTGGAGTGAGTAAAGCTCTTAGAAAAGAATTTAAAGGATCGCAGTGGCATGCAGTCATGTTATATAAACATATTCTGAATGGTACCATCATACACCCAGCCCTGGCGCCACAATTGCATTAAGTGAAATTTTATACAGAAATTGTGAAAGTGCACCGGGGTTGGCTGATTATCTGCTCTTTCTGTTCCCTTTCAGACATGAAGCAAAAAAGCCAAGGTGCTGGAGAAGAATGTGGACAGTGCCAAGAGGTTCCTGACCTAATTTAAGCAAAAGGTTTTCTTTCTTTTCTTTGGGGTGTTTTTTTTTTTTTTTTTTTTTTTTTTTTTTTTTTTTTTTTTGTTTTTTGTTTTTTTGTTTTTTTGTTTTTTTTTTGTTTTTTTTTTCATCTTTCCCTCTATTTTGGTTTCCTCCACTGGGTTCAAAGCTGTCAGTCATTAGAGACAACCACCTGAAACTGACTGTCACTGGGATTTAAAATTTTCAAACGCCTAAGGAAAGAGAGAGAAGAAACTGGAATAAGGTCATGGCGTAAAAGCTACTTCCTGAAGTGCCTAATGAATATTTCCCTTACGTATCTTGACAGTTTTGAAATGTATGTGGAGGGAAGACATTTACTATACTATTCAGTAATTGTTTATCCTTGCCAAAATAAGTTAATTAAAATGAGTCTCTGATTAAAATGAAAGGGTCTGGCTCATTTGAAATATTAATTTAGGCCTCTATTTCTGCAATCTGCCTGCAAGGGTCTCCGTGCAGGAGCAGGGCTGTGTTTGTTAAGCAGTAAAGCATTGTTTCAAGGAAAGCCAACCTTTTATTTATTTTTTAATGTTGTCTGATCTCTTTCCCTGAATTAGCCTGGGTCTGTTGACCTTTGGGGCAAACTGCAAAGCCTCACTTTTACTTGCACTAAGGATGAGTTTATGGTTTGTGTTTGAAGGGGGAAGGGAGTTGGGAGAAATCTGTTGTGTGAGTTTGGGGTGTACCTTTTTTGGAGGTTATCTTTCCTACTGATGCTCTTACTTAACACTCATGTGGGATTTCCCCCATTAATCTGTTACTGACAGACACTGCTCCAGCAATGAGACAAGAGACAGACTCTACCCAGCCCCACAGAAACTGGGCTGAAACATCTAAAATAAGCAATGTTGGTATAATTTCTAAGACTTCATCCTCTCTCCCCCGAAAATAATTTAAAAAATATTTTTCCATATAAAATTTCCAGTCTCTGAGATATTCTTAGAATATTCTGTGCCATTAAATTAAATTAAATTAAATTTATATTTTTATTAAATACTTTTTTTCACTTTGTACACACATAAATAAAAAAAAGAATTAAAAAGAAAATATACCTCCCCTTATTTTTTCTATAAGCTCCGAGTATAAATATTATGAGTAATAATTATAAATATATAAACAATATTTATGCTATTATAAATAATAACTATAAATATTAAACCTCTGTGCCTCTCTAGACAAGGAACTCAATTGTGGGCTATAACATATCCCAAACAACAGAAGAGCCCAAAATGTTCTGTTGGTGTTAATGTCATAATCCTCTGTCTGTTTAAAAGTTCCAGGAAACCTGTGAGGATCTTTCACCCAAATCCCATATGAGGCATCATGGATGAACAGCAGAAACTGGTTCTTCCTATGCAAGAACTTAAAACTCCATCAGCCATGTGAAATAATGTCTGTTTTACTACAAAATTAGCAGATACATGGCATAATCCTGTTGTTTTACTGGCTATACTGACACTAAACCAACTAAGAGAGAATCTCTTCATTTCCACTGGACAACCCTGGGTAATGGTGGTGGTGCAGTGCATTTCAGAATTCTGGAGGATGTCCCATTGTTTCTATCCTCACCCAAGAGTATCTGCTGCACTGCAGATCCCAACAGGAAGGGGGAAGATTCCATTTTCTCTGCTGCAGTCACTGACCCAGAGGAAGCTCAGGTATTAGATTATTTGACATTGCTGACATTTGTATTTTCTTGCTGACCCGAGAAACTCAGACACAGACTTTAAATCAGGCTGTGAGGAGATGTCATGGCATAGCAGAGAAGCAGCTTTCCAGAAACAGGGACTGGCACTCTTTAAAAACTGGTATTGCCAAAACATTAGTGGAATGAAAATATCTTATCCAAACAGCCACTGGGTTAAAGCACACCCACAACAACAAGGGGTTGCCTAAACTTTCTTCCACCCTCTGTGCCCCATCAGATCTCAAGTGAGGATGCCACAAAGAGTGTCCTTGCTCCAGTGCCCCTTTCAAATCCTGTGGAATGCCACAGTGCACAAACTGAGCAGGCAGCAAACCAAGGCACCTTAGCACTGTGTCCCTGTATTTTACACCTTTGTCACTCCTTGGCTACTCAGCTTCTCACTCCTCACCATCACCACACTATACTCGCTGCAAGCCAGGGAAGGTGTGAAAATTGAGTTTGTGCTGCAGAGAATGATATTTTCTATAGATCTCTTTCTAACCAGTAAGTGCTTTGTTCTGATTCAAGGCATGTTGATATTTTCTCTGTTTGTTTGTTGGTTTGGTTTGGTTTCCCCCACACACAAATATTGAGTGGAAGATTATCAGAAGGTGTGAAGACCATGCTCCTGCTTGTCTAAGAGTGTGCTGCCTAAACAGGGTGTTCTTAGCTTCTTTTTATTAGGAAGAAGAGGGCCCCAGAGTGAATGGAGCTCTCAGGTTGAAGCTTTTCAAAGAGAAGCAACCTCTAAGAAAGGTTTCAGTTCAAGACCAAGATACATACAGGTAAATTTCTGCATGGTGTGTGCAGGGAAAATCTAGTCTGTCATCACAGTCAGGAGATATGTTGGGTTTATTTGCTCCCACATTGACATTTGCAACATTTGAGAAGCCCTAGGTACTGAGACATATATTAAAGGTCCCAAGCATGCCATATGACCTGCTAAATATGTCTAAGTCCTTAGACGCTAAAATTTTATTAACTGAATTCCTCCAAGAACTCAGTTCAGTTATCCAGTTATCAATATCTATCACCTCAATACTGAGTTATCTACATCAAAACACTTACACACTGCTGTCTCCACCCCAGACTGAATCCCAACCCTGTATTTCAGTCAAGTTTACTTATGGGTTGAGTTCTATAATCCTGTATAAAAAGCACAGTGATACTTCTACATTTTTAGGAGGTCACTGCTTAGACCTGGGGCCTTGTAGCATTTTCCTCAACAATCACCAGTCATAGTATGGGACTCAACACAGACCAGAGACCAATCCCAGTTATCAATTTAGATGCAATTAGCCTGTTTTGAAGGGTGAGATTTATACAGCCTGGATGTGAGCCACACCATCTCCATCAGCCCTTGTGCCACAGACAGATGTCAATGTGCTCCTACACTCTGACCTCTGTGTGATGTGGCTGAAGGCCAGCTAAATGGGATTTACTGGGATTACAGGTCTACATTTAGGTTCCAAAATCTCACTTTATTTATTTTTAACACTTGGACCCTAATTAGAGTTGGAGAAATAAATCAGGCTGTGACAGTTTAAGAATAAAATTAAATGTCTATCAAAAATATTTTGCCTGATTTATTTCAGGGAATATTGCTTTAAAATTCCATTATGTCATTTAATATTTCTGTGAAATTCTTCTATTTAGACTTCTGTTAATAAGAATGCTGGGAGCAATGGAGACCCCAGGGCTGGCAGGATTATTTGGGTCAGATAAGATATTATTTATATATAGGTTTATATGTAGATCTGATACCCAAACATCTGGTTGGAAATGAAAATTCCCCCTGTGCTTTCAAAGTTTTTCATTCCAGCTTCAAGTGAATTTCCAGGGAAAGTTAGGGCTACATCTTCCTCCTTTTGGCATCCCAAATGCAGGAGCTGAGCACAAAACAGGAAGGAGCAAAGTCCCTCTCCTGAGTCTAGCTCAGCTCACCTGCTTGGCCTCCATAAAATATGTATTCCCTTATCTATATTTCCCTTCTGAGATTGTTTATATTTATTTTCCTTATACAAAACATCCCCACTCAGCCCATACTTGCACTCCATCCCCATTGGTGTGGATCTTTCCTGCTATTACAGTTCAGGCATTTGGCAAAACAAGATAACAGCAGAGAGCTTTGTGACAACCCAAAGGCTAAAACTGAGAAGCCTGTAAGTGGGAGTGTTTTTCTGATGGAAAATGAGGCACCAGCTGCTTCTCAGGGCTAAAACCTTTCCCTGAACCAGCACCTCTGTGCTCATGTTATGTGGTTCCTCTCCTTATATCTCTTTTAATTTTCATTTACATCAAGATTGTTTTATTAGAGTTGTCTCACATAGCGAAGAGGAAGGAAAGCATGAATAGACTATTGATGGTTCTAGCTTCATATATAATGTATATGGCACTCTTATCTGTAAAAATATTATCTTTATAGCAGAATATATTTAAGAGGTCAGAGTACTGGGTTTGTTTTGGCTGGAGAGAGGTTTCAGGGTGACTGGCCACATCTAGCAGCAACCTAAGAGTCAAGATGCTCGAGTTGTGTTTTCCCCTCTTCCTGTGTTACCTTAAGAAGCCACAGGGGTTTTCTCTGGCTATGTATGTTAAATATCTCTCTCCAGAGCTGCAGCAGCATGTTCCTGCACTCCCTCAGAGCAGCCTGTTTTCCTCCCCACAAGCCCATGTCAATGCCTCTCCTCTAGTTTCACAGGAGGAAAGAGAGTGGGAGCATTTTCCAGCCTCACAGTGCAGCCATTTTAGCTCAAGCTCATACCTGCTTCTTCCAGCTTTCCCACCAACACTTTACCTGTTTCAGGTGCCATCACATGGCTGTCTCTGCCCTAGATATGGGCTTCATTCAGAGGTGAAAGAACAGTGGAGAAGGTGCTGTTCTCACCTCGTATGAGGGTTCTTCCTTCTGCCAACAAGAAGAGATCAGGCAGTCCCACAGCACAGTTATGAGGAAGAGGCTGGGATAATCCCTCCATCCCCAGACTTGCCTGCCTCCCAGTACAGAGCATTGCTTAAATTCTGTCAAATCCTTTGAAATCAGCAGATGAAGGGTAATGTAAGTGCACGTAAGTTCTGGGTCTGTATGATTACAAAGGAGTAGGATTCTCTTCACAGAAGCTTAGATTTGTTGATTTATTTTTTTCCCCCCTCCACTTAACGGGAATTTCTGAAATCCATGGAGCAGAAACTGTTTTGGTGGTGTGCTGAGGGCTATTCAACCAAAGATCTTGAGAGAATTTATCCCATCCACATAAATATATGCAAACAGAAGAAGGTAGAGAAGAGAAAACCTGCTCTTTCCTGCTTCACGTGCATTGTCATGAGAGCAAAGATTAGACAAAAAGAAAGAGAAGTTTTCTGAAGTCCAGCTGGGACTGGAGTCCAAGCATAACAAATAGAGGCAGTTCTTGAATGAAAATGCAATGCCTGACCAGGCTCACAGCCTAAACCAGGAGCACCATTGAGCAGGAAGGGAGCCAAGGCAGAGATCTGCAGGTTACACACTCCGTGACCTGTTGCAGAGTATGTCAGTCATTTCCAAAATTGACTATGGGTAACCTGAACCTCTTTTCAAACACAGGACCACGGCTGCTCTTAGCACTGACAGAAAGACTGTTTGGCTAAACGAGGAAAATTATCCCTCTTCATCTCTCCTATGTGTTGAAACACAGTCCTTCAGACCAAACCAGTATGATTATTGACACTAAGCTGTTTAGATTCCCAGAAGACACGAATTTTCAGCACAGAGTACTGGCATAGCTACACACAGATGAAGGATAAATTCTCCGTAGCCACTCACCTGATATGCAGGATATGCAATTTAGCAGGTTTGTGTACACCTCCAGCAGCTTGATGATCTTCAGCGGGTTGCTCACTTTGAAATGCCTGAGCAGTGGTGCTCATCTCCTGCTCTGCATCCCTCACAACAGGAGCTTTGGTCCTGGCAGAGGAAGGAGAGGGAAGGCACATGGAGGGAGCTGCCCGAGCTCCCTTCCCAAGAAGGAGATTCACAAGCCCCTGTTTTTTTTGCACAATGTTCCGTATTCCAAGGACAAAAGCAAAACAGCTTCTCAGAAATTTCTCCATGAGCTGGAGATAAAAGTAATCCCTGCTAGGGATGGCTTAGCAGTATGCATATATGGAGGAGGAATTTCAGAGGAAGGGAAATACCCCTCCACCCCATCCTGAGTTTTCAGTAGTACTTTGTAGTTCTGCCCACTTTTGAAGTAGCTTAAAAGAAATGGAAGTATTTGGAATGTTTTTACATGAGAAATACTTCCTTTTGTATAATTAAAATTATTGTGGTTGGCTCCTAGAGCGAGAGGCTCATAAATTTGTTTCCAGTAACAATCAGTAGAGTTAATACCCATCCTATCAAACTGAGTTAACTCGTGTTCATTTTGGGCCTCATCCAGAGCTTATTGATGTCAGAGGAAAGAAACTATTGACTTAAGTGGGCTTTGGAGTAGACCCTACAAGGTGAAAAGAACAGATAATCTGGTTATTTCTGCCACAAAGAAAAGAGATATCCAGTGAAAATAAATAGGTAAAAGTCAAAATAAAATATTTTTTTTAAAAAATATTAAAAACCAGACAAAAGAATATCAGGAAGAGTGTGTTTTGTTTGACTCAGAGTTGTTATATGGAAACGCAGAGAACCACATGGTGCAGAGGGTGACCACAAGAACTCTCAGAAATTAGGAGGAGACATAGTGAGATGAAGAAAATTTGCCTGATTTGCCTTTCATATCTGAAAGTATAGAATTAAAGCCTGACCAGGGCAAGTATTACATGAGATAACATTAGGCTTTATGTGTTCTGGCCAAACCTGTGATATCAGGTTTTGAAGTTTTGCAGTTAAAAACAGAGATCACAAAAATTACACGGGACAAAGATCCTGAAGGACACACAAACCTAGGGAAGCTTTACAAAGAATCCAGTGGTGTTTGTGGCCATGCTGGATGAATTATCAAAAGCCATGAGGATCTCTGAAATGAGTTCAGCACCCAGCAGGCTTCCCATGAGAACAGACATCTGCAATGCAAATTCCATGCCCAAGCCCTGCAGCATGATTGCCAGATCCAAGCATCAGAGTCATGAATAAATCCCCTTTTCACTCCCCTTACAAATAATGAAAATATAAGGAATAAAAATATTGAAGTCTTTTTTTATTGGCCTGATGGTTTAAGGAATTTGAGTACTGCTGGCACTCCAAAATTTCCTCTATCCAACTATGAGTATGAGAAATCACTTTATTGTCTAAACCAAGGATGGGACACTCACTTCTCTACAGGTCTCCACTTAGGCTCCCATTTGGAGCCTCCTTCTTATTTCCATATTTTTTCTTTGATTTCTTTCCTCCAGACCATATTTTCCAAAACATCCTGGAGGTGAACTTTTTCCCTACAGTGAAACCATTAGTAAAATATCTGTTGAATTCAAGAGGGCCAAGAGGGTGTCAATGACAACTGACTTCACTTCTTATTTTGCAATTCTATTTAACTGTAGATAAATCATTCTGTGAAGTTCTCTGCTCTGAAAGTTTCCCCAGCATTAACAGACAAGGATCTCCTGTGGTCAGGAATGCCACAGCTCCCCTGTGCAACTTCCTCACCCAAAGTCAAACAGAATTATTGATGAGATGTCCCTATAATGCCACCCTTATCCCAGTTATAGCTGCAGTGACTCTGTTTAATATTGTGCACATGGGCTGGGATATTATTTCTGACTCATCATCCTGTGTGTGCTTTGGTGTGCTCTTTTCATAAGGCCAAGATCGTGCTTTAAATATTGGCTTTGTGTCCAACAGATTTTAAATAGATACAGAGGACAGTGCCATTCAAGTTTTAGTAACCCAAAAGATCAGCTTAAATCTCCAAGGACAAAGAGCTGACATAAAAGTCTAGCCTTCCAAAATCTTTCACAAATCTATAAAATTCCTGTTCGGCAACCTGATAAGTCACTTGACATTTCCATACTTTGATATCTCCAATTCCTGAAGGGAGGTAACACTCTTATCTTTTTGAAGGTAACATGAAACTAATTTTTCCATTGACAGATTATTCTGAGGACTTCTGCCAAATCAAAGCTTCACTAAAACCTTCCAATGAACATATTTCTAGAGGTAAAACAATGCAGAGACATGAAAATAAGAGAATACCATAAAGAGTCTAACCTCAGTTGGCCATTGTCATCGTATATTTATGCAATTTCCTTGTTGCAAGATAAAAATCCTTAATCTGTGTTTACTGATCTGGGTCAAAGCACAACAGTGTTGAAAGAGATATTAGAGGTTTTGCATCTGTGTTCATTTTTGAGGCAATATCTCCTTCATTCTAAACCACCAAAGCAACACCCTTTTCTATTACCAGTTTAAAGGGTGATGCGTGGTTGTTATAGACGAAGGAGGTAAATTACAACTGCTTGAGAAAACAAATAGAAAGCTGTTTTAGTCATCACATTAGGGTTAAAAAAATACAATATGATTTGGCTATATGGCACTGTAGATGCAAATGGAGTAGTCATATTCACACATATTACTCTGAAGGAAGATTTCCTGATAATTTACATAGAAGAGAAATCTTTTCATTCCTGCATTCAAAAGGGAGGGAAAAGGGAAGAGGCCCCATCTACAAGCAAAATTACAGGAAACAAAAAGAGAAGTGAGTGTATGTTCAAGTACTCAGAGAAAAGTGTTGGATTTGTTCCAAATACCCAGCACTATTACTGGAGCTGATATGCCTCCCCAAAACTGTATAAATATTTCCCTTGATAGAGGATCTAGTGCTGCAAAAACTCAACAGCATTGTTAAAATACAAGGTTTTGAATCAAAAATTATCCAAATGCACAGTCAGGAGCAGATATATCCTGGGTAAAGAGAAGCCAAAGAGCTTGCACAGAAGTTTCCATATAAGAAAAGTTTAGCTTGGAGGAGTTATATTTTTGGAGTTAAAAAGTTTTCACACACACTGAGAAAATGAAACAATCATAAAACCAAAACAATAAAAACACAACAAACAAACAAAAACCAACCAAAAACCTAAACAAAACAAATAAACAAAACTACATAAAAAGCAAATACGTTGTTCTTTTAATTGGTAGAATGAAAAAAAAAATAAAAGCCAATAAATTTCCTATTCTTGTACCAAGACAATAAGAAATAATTAATTTCGACTGCTGATATTAACTCCAGGCCTTATCAGCCAATCTCACCAGAAAGGAATATCTTTCTGGTTTTACCAGGTAGTCTAGAAGGAAGCTGGGTTTATGATTAAAAGGTTATCTGACAATAAAAATATGTGATATACTTCCTGTTCTTGACATAAAATTAATTCCTGTCTAGTAATAAGACAGTAATTATATTTTTACAACTTCAATATTAATTTGCAAAAATTCACTTTTTGTTCTCCTCAGAAAGGTTTTGACATAATAAAAATGTAGCAAGCCAGTTGAACTTATTGACCAAAGGGCTAAATAATATTTTTTTAGTATATGCTCAGGTTGTTCTGGAAAATGATCCTCACTTGGGCTGACATTGCATTGTCTTAGTTCTCATATTAAGTGTATCTTTGTGATCTTTGTCTGTATTTACATAGAAGATCAAGTTGAGTTCTCATATCTTCAATTGGCAAAAATTTTGTTAAGTAAGGATGTTGAAGTCTACAGCCAGTGCCTCCACCTGAGGTAGTCTGAAACAGGTGTCTCAAAAAGATCGGATGAATCATGCCAAGAATAATTCTGTTCTTCATGGACTGCAAAGGGAATTGGTAAGTTAACTCTGCTGCAGCCTTCTCAGTGAGATAATTTGAATCCCCTGGTCCACCAGAGAAAAGAAGTGGGACATCAGCTGGACGACTTACTTGGACTTAAAATAGGCAGCACCAATTTTCTTCTGAAGCTGCCGACCTATCTCTCTTCATAAAACATAAAGTGAATTTTGCTGCCTTACCTTTAGCCCACTAAAGTGAGAAAATATAAACTCCAACCACAATATGTAAAGCAAGAAGTCTGTGATGCCAAAGTGAGCTCTTTTTTTTTTTTTTTTTTTTTTTTTTTTTTTTTTGCATTTACAGCAGTGCAAATAATGAAAGCAATATAAACTCATTAACATAAGCTATTAAACCTCTCAGGCCAAAATGCGTCCTTCCAGCTTCTGTTGATATAAATATGTTCCTACACAGGACCAAAAGATAAAATTTTGGACTGTATTTGCCAATCAGCATCCAGACAAGCCAATTCAAATCCCATCTTGTAATCCTTATTTGTGAATTTGTTATTCTGAACACACAATTCTGTATTTCTTTAAAAGAACTACATCAGAAATAGCAACAAATATAATATTAAAGAAACCTAACCCAAAGCTTGTTCTAAGGTTACTCAAAGACACCCATTTCTTATCAACCAAATCACTCAAAACCAAGATTATCACCAGATATAGCAACATTAACATCCGCATTTACCTCAACTCTTATCACAACGCAAATGTGAGAACACCCAAAAAAACTCAGCTCCAGAGCCAAGTCCCTCCCACTGCCAGTGCACAACTGATCATGAAAGTCATCAAAATTAATCCCTGATTCCTCTCTGGGGCTGTTCCTTAACTTAACCTTTTATTTGCAAAAATAGAGACAAACATATAAGTCTGAGCAAACAGAGGAAAGATGCACCCCCACATTTCCATCCTCTCTGCTCAGAAGGGTGTATGAGAAAATAGGAAAGTTGCTTTTTAGGGTGCCAGATGCCTACAGATGGCAATGTGGCCCCTTTAACCACCCCTGCAGCCACCTCAAGTGCACCAAGGGTTAGAGGTGGGAGATTCACCCTGACACTGCAAAGATGGGACTTGAAACATGCAAAGAAAAAGGCCTCTCAGAAACTCTCTCAGAAACTCCTCTGGGAAAATTCTTGCTTGGAAGACTGGCAATGGAAGGAGTCTAAGAAGGGCAGATTTCATAACGTACATCAAGAATAAAAAAAATGCAATTCAATATAGAATCTGCCCATTCCAATAAGTCACCTTTTCATGTTTCTCCCTTGGGCATTTCTGTTTGTAGGTGCATTCACATATTTGTGGAAGGGGGAAAAAAAGGAAGAAAGGAAGAAAGAATGAAATAACTATTTTTCTTAAGTTTAGGAAATGAGCTACTGAAAAACAAATCAGATTTTTCACCATTTTAAGATGAAACATCCAAAAATCTTATGAAAGAACTTTTAATTTTCAAGAGCTAGTCAGTGCTTTAAGAAGGCAGTTTTATACCATTTCCACAAGCTAAATCATTATTAAAAATCTTTTGCAAGATCTAGATGCACAAAATACTGAGACACTGACTGTGCAGCATTTCAGACTGTAACTGCTAGGATGAGACACAGACCTTTTGCTTTTGTTTATAAAGAGACACTCTCATGTTTTAAAGATTCCTAATTTGGACACTAAAAAGAAAGTAACAAAAACTATTGAAAAGAGAGCAGGAAGGAAACCTCTCCTTTGCCTTCCACAATGGAGTGGAACCTTCTCAGACCACTTATCCTGGACATGGGAGACCAGATTCACTGTTGCCACCTGTGCATCCATGCACACATCATGGAAAAAGGACTTTACTTGGAAACCTATGGGCTAATTGCTGGTGGACTGAACCATGGGGAGATTTTCATTTACCTCTCTTTATAAACTGTATCTGCAAGGGGGGAAAAAAAATGAAAAAAAAAAAACAAAACAAAAAAAACAAACAAAATCCCAACAAACCTCCATAAGATTCATTGAGCAACAACAATGGAATGTGATTTAAGAGGCCAGCAATTAGAGGTTGCCTATGATCAGAGAGCAGCCTAGAAGCCAGTGCATATTCCCCCCGGACCAGTCAATAGACAACATGCAGAAAGCAGTCACCAGCCCAGGAACTGGGATGTAGGACTCTTCCCATTCATTTGAGCTCTTAACCATTAAACATTCCTTAAATTAATTTTTCCTTTAATTTAAGGAAATTAATTTTCCTTCAGACTTTCTTCTCGAAAGAATGGCAGTTTATTTTTTAAACATGTTTATATGGAGAGTACAAAGCAGAGCACCTTAAACTCTCTACAGAGATAGAGCAGAGATTTAGATTAGATATTAAGAAGAAATTCTTTATTGTGAGGCTGGTGAGATGCTGGAACAGGTTTTCCAGAGGAACTGTGGCTGCTCCATACCTGGAAGCATCAAAGGCCAGTTTGGGTGGGGCTTTGAGATGCCTGGTCTAGTGCAAGGGGTCCTGTCCATGGCATGAGGGCAGGAACGAGATGATCTTTAAGGTCCTTTCCAACCCAAATCATTCTGGGCTTCTGTGATTCTGTGATTAATACCTTTCTCAGGGAAATGAAAGCTTGGATTGTGCCTCAGCAGGGACTGAGCACACATTTAGGAGTGGTCTAGGCACTGCACAGCAGTGAAGTTTGACTTGTCTGCTTAGTTAATGAAAGGGAACATTCTTATCCCACCGTGACTGTAGGACTGGCACTGGGAAGTGAATAAACTCCGTGTTTCCTAAATCACAGATAAACCATATTTACCCTTATTCATCCTCCACTGCATCAACACTGGGGATGCTCCCTCTGCTTTGTCAAGCAAGGACACATTTGGGGTCATGACTGGATGGGACAGTGAGGAATCAGTCATGTTTAGTTTTAGAAACAGTAGAATATAAAGCAAAAAACTTAGTGCTTTAGTGTTTTAGTGAAGGCAACTACCCAGATCCCATTCTGTGGCAGGACTTCATAAAACACATACAGAATTTTCATGCTGCATATAGAAGTCAAACAGCTTAATGCAGTCTCAAAAAGTCCTCACATGTTTAAGTTGTAGGGGAATAAAGGTACTATATAAATATAATAAATAAAACTATACTTAGGCCAGGATCTGTAGGAGACAGTAACAGAAAATAGCCCAATTTCATTAGAAATCCACTGTGGTTCTCATTTATGTTAGTGTAGAGACTCTGAACACAAGGGAATAAAAATGAGCTGTGGGTTTAAAAACAAAGCACTGAAGGCAGTTTGTTTAAAGCTTCTGCATGATTGTGAATTAACGCTGTAGAGGGCTAAATGTAGATGCAGTTTCAGGATAGATACAGGGAAGAAGTTTCCAGCCAGTGTAAAGCAACAAGCATTCTGGAAAATGAGCTTCCAAAAATGTTCCCTGCCATTGTGGGCTGAGTTAAACTGATATGCAGTAGGAGAGGACATTGCATTTCTCCTGGAAAATGAGAAGCACATGGGAAATAAATTTGTCAGAGTTTTTGCTTGGAATTGAAAATTGTTGAAGGCTAAATTCTTTAATGTAGGGGCTTTATCAACAGAAGCAGAATCTGTGGTTTCTATCTGAGTAGCAGTGAGGTCTGCAAAAGGTACTTCCTGCTGATGAAATTATATAGCTAGAGATTTCAGTCCAGATTTTGTACTCAGGAAGCCCTTGAAAATTTGTTTGCTGCTGTCGAGCTGTGGGAATTAATAGATTTAAAATTAACTCCTTACATATTTTTGTGGCAGCCTAAACCCATCGCTGCAAAGATCCTGGTGACAGTGGGATGGAGAAATGTCCCTCTGTGTGACAGTGGGCAGGAGAATGGGCAGCGCTACAAGCAGCAGCTGACCAAGCTGTTTTACCTTGGCTGGAAGGCAATTTACATTCCAAGATGGCACAGCCCTCTTTGTACCACCATATCCTTACTCCTCAAAGGGATAGGCCACAGACAGCAAGCCACAGTGGTCACAATTTTCCAACATCTCTCTTAACTTTCTGTGTCTGCACCACTGAGGCGTCTCAAAAGCATCTCAATTATCAGATTCTGGAGACTAAAACACAAATCATTCCCTTTTGCAATGCCTTAGCAGCAGCATCAAGTAAAGAAGGAGTCCCAAATGATACATTCTGCAAAAAATATCCAAATTTCTACTTTTAGAGTTTTTCTTCACGAAGATGATGAATGTTATGCTGCTGTTACTTGAAGGGCAAAACTTTACAAGTAATTTAAACTGTGCAACTTACATATAGGCAGCAATTGCCTCTTTCTCACCTCTGTACAAGGAAGGGAAGATTTAAATATAGTAGGAAGGAACGTAAATGGAACTAAATCAGAAGTGCTAAAATGAATGATAACCTTGAAGAAATAGGTGTGGGAACAAAAGCAGTGAAAGTATTTAAAACCATCAGGATGCCAGAAGAACATGAACATCCGCTGTGATCCTGCAGTCTGATGTGGACAGCTATTTCCAGTGCCCATCATCTCTAGGAGAGTGGTAAAAATATTTCACCTCCCCACATGCATCTAACTGGGGTCTGAGGACCAGGAATTACTATGAGAGGCTGGGAAAGAGAAGCTCAGACAGGGGAAAAAAGATCCAGAGAAAGCGTGACTCCTGTGAATCAAAAAGCAGCTCCCCCTCTTTCATGGGTGGCATAAAGCAGCATGAGAAACATGAAGGGAACATTTTTGAAAATGTAATCCTAATGCCGGGTGGAATTTTTCAGTTCCTAAAATAGCCTGGGTTGCTACAAGTGCAGGTAGGAGTTTCTGCTTCCAGGAAATTGCTTTGCCTGTCTGAATAGCACAAACGTTTCTCCAACAAGGAGGCCTATGAAGAAGTAGAGTGCTCCTTTAGGGCATGTTTCTGTCCTGAGGAAATCAATGAGAGCGTTGCTATTAACTGTTTTGGGAGCAGGATATGGCCCATAATCTGATTAACAGATGCTTTGAATCTGTGTAGACTGAGTTTTCAAAGACATACACAGATAAAAGACTTTTACTTTCATGTCACACTTATCTTTCTTTGTTGTAGCGTAAAAGTCTGTAAAATGTTACCTTACTCTTAACTCATAATACAGCTGTTTTACTTATGCTCAAAATATTTCATCCTGCCAGGGCCATCATGGTGGATAATCTAATTATATAGTTAATTCCACACATGCATTGTGGCCTTCAGGGAAATGACAATTTGGGACTAGATGTTTCACTTCAAGCATGGCTAAGTGCTGACAGAGAAGTGGAGCAGCAACATCCTTCCCAAGCAGCAACAATATCAGCCTGACACTTTTGCTATTCTATTGAGATTTAGGCAATCTGCTGAGAAGGGAAGGCTGTGGTTTATCTCTTTGGGATGAAGAGAGTGAAGTCCTTAGTGGGGAGATGGACAGTCCTTACTGGGTTTGCCTGACCAGGTTTTTATAGTGGGGGGCTACAAGGGTGGCTTCTGTGAGAAGCTGCTGAGTTTCCTCCATGGCCAGCAGAGACAATTCCAAACAGCTCCATGACTGGGCTGGCCAAGGCTGGGCCAGCCAGAAATTATGGTAACACCATTTAATAATATGAAATAATATCTTTAGAAGTATAAAAATAATAATATATTTCTGTAGTAATATATTTAGAAAGGAATAAAAAAGTTATTGCACAGAGGTAACTGCGGCCAGGGGTGAGAATATGTGAGATGAGCAGCTCTGCAGACACCAAGGGCGGTGGAAAAAGAGGGGCAGGAGCTGCTCCAGGCTCTGGAGCTGAGGTTCCCCTGCAGCCCCTGGTGTAGCCCACAGTGGTGCAGCTGTGCCCTGGAGCACACAGAGGGCAGCGGGGTTCAGAGATCCACCTGCAGCTCATGGAGGAACCCACACCAGAGCAGGGGATGCCCAAAGGAGGCTCTGACTCCATGGGAAACCTGTGCTGGAGCAGGGTCCTGGTGGGGACCTGTGGAGCCATGGAGAGAGAAGCTCACTCTGAAGCAAATTTCCTCAGTTACTGCAATTAAAAGTAGTTTTTCCCTCTTTGAAAGATGCTGAAGCCACGGTATGGAGAGAGGAACAAGCTTTGATTTCCCTTGTCTAGGTTTAGCCTCCTCTTTCCAGCTGCCAAGCAGGTAGGTCAAAGGGTCCAGCTTACCCAGCAGTGCATTAAAACGTCCTTTCCAAATCTTAAAAATATGAGCCTCATTTCTTTAGAGCTGAAACTTTTCTCTCTATTGGATAAAATTGATTTTGCTCAGAAATCATGCTTTTTACCTTTATATCTAAGCCTAAGAGGACTCAGACCTCAGGTCTCTCTTTGCAGGTGCTGTGAGTTTTTCTTCTCTCTCCTGACACTCATGGTCTTGTTCAGAGTCCATCAGGTTTAGATCTCAGTCACAGAGCCTTAAACTACACCTAGAAATATGTGGGGAAAAAAAAATCAGGCAACTTGGTGTGTGCCAGAAATAAAACTGAACTTTCAACCTAGAGGTTGACAAATTCCATTTACCCTGAATTTACTATTTTATGGCATTCTGAGCTTGGAATAAGGATTTCTTCTGTTCATTGGAAAGGTGGGTTGAGATTGTTCTAAGGTGAAGGTGAAATATGTCTTTTTTAAGTGGCCAACATGACCTTAAGTGGTTTTGTTGACAGCTGGCACCCACCCTAACCCCTGCAGATTTGTTTTCCCTTTCTGCTTCCCAAAATTCCACATACACTTCAAAAAGCAGCAGGGCTCACTCCCTGCACGAGAAGTACAAGAGAGAAAAGCCTCAACCTGCACCAGGTTTAGAGATTGGATATTGGGCAAAATTACTTCATTGAAAGGGTAGTCAGGCATTGGAACAGGCTGTTCAGGACAGTGATGGAGCCACCATCCCTGGAAGTGTTCAAAAAAACCATCTAGATAGTGCTTAGACACATGGTTTAATGGTGGGCTTGTCATTGCTGGGTTAATGGTTGGACTTGACGACCTTAGAGGTCTTTTCCAGCCTTAGTGATTCCACGATTCTAAAAAACAGCAAAGAAAGGGTTGTTACTGCTCCAAGGGCAGATGCAAACTACAGTTGATACTCCACCATAGGAGCAGCTCCAGATTTTGCCCATGAGCAATTGCAGAGGTTGCTGAGGCTTTACAATGTATGTAATTCATGCGTGTCTCTAGTGTTTGGAATCGAGTCTATTTGCGTTGCTCCTGTGCACTTTCCTGTCCATTTTCAAAACGAACATGGGGCATCTTGTTGTTTCCTGAGAGATCATCCCATTTTTATCATTGATTCCGCATCAACAGTGGGCAAAAAAAGCCATGTATAATCCTTGGCTGATCACAGGGGCTTGAGTTTTTCAAAATTTTGAGATGTTTGTTCCCAGTGATGTCAGAAACTTCAATTGCCTACAGCAGTGTGGAGACTGATGTGCATCTCCATGCAGTCATTCAGGCAGACAGAATAAAAGGAGTTTGTATTCCCAAGTCCCAAACTGCCATCCTAAAGTCTCCCTAACATGAGGAGTCACTCAGCCTCACCTCACTTATTTTGGATTGAGTTGCCCAGGTGCTGAAGGCTGCACGTGCATTGAACTTCTTTTCTCCTGGCAAGGCAGGGTGGATCCACCCTGCCTGGTGTCTAGACAGCTTCACAGTCTACGAGGAGTTGCTCCTCTTCCTGGGTCTCATGGAGAAGCCAGACTGTCAGACATCATCAGAGCATTCCTGACATGAATCAACAGGCTCAAAAGCCCTGGAAGAAGCACTGCTGACTACTGACTGCTTTGTGACTGGCAGAGCCACCTTGGCATTTATACCACAACCTCTAGGCTACATCACTTGTCTAAGCTTAAGTGTTCATTTCCTAATTTAGCTTGTTGCTACTTCCATCTCCTAGAAAATTTGTCTGTAGTACCCAGAGCAGGAGAGATTTGGCAAAGGAGTACTCTACCCTTCCTCATGATGGTAGGCAAGACCTGCAACAGCAAGGTCAAGCTGAAAGAAGTCTTGATTTTAGTGCAGGGCTCATGGTATTCACCTGGGAGAAATATGCTGTGCCCCGTTCCAAAGTCTCTTTCTAATATCACCTATGACATTTAGCACTGGTGATCATTAACTTGAGGACAAAAACATCTCAGTATATATGAAGCAGCTATTAGGAGTCCCAAATATTTCTCAGAGTTGCTGTAATTATGGTGCTGGAAATTTTGGTTCTTCCTGGTTTATTCTTGATTTCAGTTCCTTTCTCCAACACTTCAATTTGTTCCCTCTCCATCTCCCTGCATAGTCTAACCCACACTTCCTTCACAGGGTAGGAAGCTAGTTTCTCACAAAAAGAGACGCACACAAGAACTTGAATTACTTCAGGAAGGGAGGGAATTTTTCCTTGCATGAGGTGGTGCATATAACTACGTTTAATGTAGACTTCTGCATCTGGGCCAGTTTCCTCAAGCTCTATTGACAAACAATGGAGTTAAGTGGTTTATTTTTACAGCTATTTTCGGATGTGAAAAATTATTCCCAAATGCTTCCTTTATATTCTCAACTTGACGATAAATGAAGCTGAGGAAGACTAGCTTATATGTGGAGTTGAGCACTGCTGATATTTAAACCTTGGTGCATCTCACCCTTCACATTCTGCAGGACCTTATTTAATACAACTATTTGCAATGACCCAAGACCATCAATCCATGTACCTCTGAACTGAGGAAAAATTGGATTCAAGAAGAGATCAAACTTTGTACTCTGATGGAATTTCTAGTCTTTAGATGTATTTTCTCATTTTCTTCTAGGAAGTCTAGACAAGATACCCCTCTCACTGTTTCTGCTGGTGAGAGACTAAGGCATGATTGTGATTGATGACTCTCTTCCCCAAAGAAGTGGAATTGCATCTGCTGAACTCCTGCTCAGAGGAGGACAGAGATCATAACTGGCTGAGAGCCTCCTCAGGAATGCTGACACATGCTACACTAATTCACAAGAATGTGAAAGCAATCTCCTGGACATGACAATTCAGTGACTGGCTGCAGTTAGCAAGTGATTGGGAACATGATCTAAAACTTAAACCTCTCATTTATCTCAGGCTAAGTGTTGACAAAACACTTTGCAGACTCTATGAAATGCAGGCATGTTGCAGAGGCATCCAGGCAGGAGTTTCTTGGCTTAGGCCTTGGACAACCTTGCAGTTAAATAGTTGATCAGAGAAATTATTAGCATTATTTTTGGCCATGTGTGCATCTGTGTGTGTGTGTAGAGGAAAAGATAAATATGTTTTTTTAATCTGATAGTCTTACATCAATTTAGCTACATATACCACAGTTTGGGGTTTCTGGTGACTTTGCTTTCACCCTTGCCCATTCTGCCAACAATTGGTCCTGTGGCCATCATGGCTTCATAGAAATAGAGAATCATGGAATTGTTTAGGTTGAAAATCATCAATCCAATCATTAACTCAGCACTGCCAAGTTCACCACTAAAACATGTCCCTTAGCACCACATCCTGATGTCTCATGAACACTTCAAGGGATGGTGATTCCAAGACTTCCCTGGTCAGCCTGTTCAAGTGCATGACCACTCTTTCAGTGAAGAAATTGTTCCTAATCTCCAATCTAAATTTTCCCTGGTTGTTAAAGATCCTCTGAAAAAGTTAACATGGGTTTAGTAAAACATCTCACTGCTTTTGTGATCTGATAAGCAAAGATGGAACTGCTGGTATGAGGAAGGAGAAGGTCCAGTGCCTCCCAGGATCCCCCATGAAGGTTTTGTTCCAGGCTGTGAATGCTCCTGGCACATCCCTGCTGAGCCTGCACCTGAGCAGGAGGTGAGACCACGGGATCCTGCAACCAAACCTCTTCATCTTCTTGTTCACTCACCTTTAAACATGTCACTGCTTGGCAACTTGCATTTTCAGCAGTGCACAGGGACAAATTTTTAAGGCTCACAGGTTGGGCTGTGTTTATGAGACTGCTCCGTGCCTGCAGTTCACCCAAGATTTAAGAGTTGGCTGCTACCTTATTTTACTCCCATGTAAAAAAAGAGTGAAGTATTGGTTCCTCCAGGGAGAAATATAATTTTGAATGGAAAAATGCTGCAGACCAGTAATTTCTAAGAATAAAACATGAGTTCATTTACTATCATATCTTTCACAGAAATCTACAAGGAGTTGTGTTTGGTTTGGGTTTTTTTGATGGTAAAATCAACAGTTAAAAATAAATAAATAAATAAAAATAATTCAGGAAATAAATCTTATTCTGAACCATAAAACTCCTTCCATGTGTATATTTGCACATGGAACACCTGGCAAAATTATTTTGGTGCATTATTGTGACCCAAAACACGGTCTCTTCAATCCAATAGAGAAATACAATGATGTCATATTAAATATCTCTTCCCACTCTTTCAGGCCCATAGGTTCTCTCTCCATACCATCCCTGGGTTTTATTCTTCCACCTTCTTCCTCCTTACATTTCACCATGTTTTGGCAGGATAGCCCAAGGGCTGTTCTAACCAGTTCCAGGTTGTTATTCCTATTTGCACAGGAGAGGAGCAAATCCTGCAGAGTTTCTTGATACAAAGTTAAAACAAAAGCATTGTGCTAATAATTTCCTTCATGAGCAGACCTTAGCCCCACATGGAATATTTGCATTTTTCCATTCAATGATGTAAAATAGTTTTGGAGGCTGGACCTTTAAGGCCAGTTGGGCATCTGATCTGATCTGATAGACAGAAGAGCTGTAGTCCAAACCCTCCCCTCAAATTCAACTTGAATTTAGCTGTTAGAAATTTACAATTAATTCCCTGGCTTGAATTGGTTACCTTCTCTGATTAAACAAAATAAATCTCTCTAAAGGTAGAAGAATATTTTATATTGAATATAAATATATATTTATATAAAAATATGTCCTTCAATGCCTATTCTGATGACAATAAAACAAAGTCAAAGGTTTCAAACAAAACTTACCAAAAACTTACAACACAATTATTTCTATAAAAATGAAGGGTACAAGGTACAATCTAAACTGAGTCGTTCACTTCACAACTTGTTTTCTTTCCATAGTCTCTTATTCCCAATATCAGCATTTATTGACATTTAGTTATGCAGGAAAAGGCTGGTTTCGAATGGAGATGTTGACTGTGGATGCAACTTCCTGACATTGGTATATACTGATTGGATTATGATCTTGAGGATGGAAGATGCACAAAAATGGAAGGAAAATTAGAGATAAAATCCTCATCTTTGCAAAACACTGAACTGGCAAACTGTCTGCAGCAAAAATTACATAAAATCTGCCTGTCAGTTATAACTTCGGGTGATTCCCACCTCAAAGCAGACTTTGCAGAAAAAATGTCAGAAAAATTCTTGGGGTATGAACATCAAAGCAGTCGAGTTTGATTGTTGAAGGTTCAAATTTGGCCTTATTTTTCAGGTGAGGGTCCAGCCATTATCTCAGCCAGTGGCAAAACAAGACAGTCCTATTATGAAACTTTGTATGGTTATAGGAGAATTCAACTGGCAATGATCTAGTCCAACATGGTGGTTGAAGTGGGGAGCAGGGCCAGCTATGACCCTCCTTTATCTGTATAATTTACAAGTTCTGAAAGTAGACAAATCACCAAACCATGTCACTATAAACTTTCCTATTTTTTCTGTCCTGATCTTCAGGTTCATGCCAAATCATGAACTGCACAGGAAAAATATTTGCTTAAGTAAATGACATAAAAACTTGGTGCCAAAACTTAACACATGTTGAGCAATTCCTTATAAATTCTGCTGATGCTAATTGGTTATGAAGATCTTTTACAAATCCCTAGCCCACTCTTATTTCATCTCCTATTTCTCCGTGATTCTTAATCACACAGAATCACAGAATTGTTAAGGTTTGAAGAGACCACTGGAGGTTATCTACTTCAAATTCCCTGTTCAAGCAGGAGTCCTATCCTAGAGATGTTACTCAGAATTGTGTCCTGATGCTGTTGAATATCTCCAGAGAAGTAGATTCCACAATGTCTCTGGGCAAATGAATCCAAAAGTTTCCTTTCCAGAGGAATGTAATTGTTGCTCACACTGTGAGGCTCTGAGACCCTCAGGAAAATCTAATAATTAGAGAATGGTATAGAAAACAGAATAAAAATAAATTGTCCATTGGTCTTGTCCTAGAACTAGAACCACTGATTGTACTAGACCCAGACCACACTGCAAAATATAAAAGCAATCTCAGGTTTTGGGAGCTGGGGTTGAAGTTTGGGGATTTTTGGCAGCTAAGTGTATTGTTTTCTTTTGTTTTCCAAGTTGTGTGCACTGTCATTTACAATATCCTTTGGTGACTGAATGAGCATGTAGGCTGAGCAGTTTGTAGCTTGCTTTGCTTTTCAAAAAGAACCTCACATGTTCACCATACCAGTTGGTTATTTTCCCTCCCCCCCTTTTTTTTTAGTTTGTTTTGTTTGTTTTGTTTTTGTTTTTGTAAACACAATTGTAATTCAGACAGGCTTCAGATTTGTTATTTTTGTACAATATTATAAAACCATTAAACAGCCTGCATGTTATCAACTGCTCAATAATTCTACTCCGTTTTCCTCCCTCCCCCTGCTAACAGGTTATCATCTTGCCATGCTCTGTGCTTTGGATTCAGTCATTGCTGGTGTGCAAGGAAAGCCTGCAGCAACCAAGCAGGGCATTCCTTCAATCTGTATTTAACAGTTAATTGCAAACCTGCTCCTTGAAGTACTGCCACAATTCCTTGCTTCGCTGCAAAGTCTTTGATATCAACCCGCTGCTTCTGGAAAGATTACAACCTGTGCACTCGGTTACCCTGGTCAGATGTGCACAAGAACATCAAGTATGAAAATAAAATTGCTCTCTCCAGTGCGTGTGAACCCAACAAACCTCTCAATTGCTGTGTTAGATATGCCTCAAACCAGTGCAGCCCTGCAGGGCAGGTGCTTTGGGAGAATGGAAATTTCCAACCAGGGAGCTGATTTTCTAGGTGGGAAGGGAGGGATGAAATGGAGAGGGGACACAGAATGTGGGGTATTTTTCACATATTTTGTCAAAATTTTGTTCACACCAAATAAAGATCTGTCATCCCCCCAGTAGCTTTGAGTGTTGAATGAAAAGCATTGAGTGTTACTCACTTTTCCAGTAATGTGACTCCAGAATGACACCCAAACAGTTCATTCAACAGGATTTTAATCCAGATTTGTAACCTCTCTTAGGAAAGAGACATGACACACATTGAACAGTAAATTAAAATGACACTTTCCAGCTAAGTTGCTCAAACTAATAACCTATCAATAGTGGGTTAAACCCAGAGCACAGAGCACACAGAACAAACAGCACAGGAGAGATGTGCTGAGGCAGATAAAGCCTTACATGACTTGGACTCATACAAATACTTTGGGTTGCAAAGGACTTCAGAAAGTCACCTATTTCCCCCACCCTGCAAAAAGCAGGAACATTTTCCATTAGATCAGATTGCTCAGAGCCCCATCCAGCCTGGCTTGGAATGTTTGCATGGATGTGTCACTTGCCATCTCTCTGGACAATTTGTGTAAGTGTCTCACCCTTCACTGTAAAAGCACCTCTTCCTTATATCTAATTTAAATTGAACCTCTTTTACTTTAAACCCTTTACTCCTTATCCTATCACTACAGGCTGTGCCAAAGAGTCTGTTCCACTTGCTATTCTGTGCTAATATTTGGAGTCTACTTAAAATTATTGATCTTTTTTATAGTCAGGTTTGTGTAATTTGAATGTCCTCAATATCTCTAGCACTTCCCTAGTATTTTAGTGGAGTCCATGTCAATGTTAATGTGTTGCCACAAGTGTGTCTGTTGTCTGACATTAGAGATTTGTGCATAAATGCATAAACTAACTAGGTATTGACTTGCTCTTTCTTTTGTGGAAAGAAGAGTTTGAGCAGAATGGGATCAGGAACCGCTGACTCTATTGAAGGTTTGGAAATATCTTTGGCTCCAGCCAGTCTTACCTGGTTGTAGTCCAGGATTTGCACTGGCTGCAAATGTCAGTCCATGGTGATTTACTTCTTTTGCAGACTCATCTATAACTCTGAATACTGTTTGACTAAGAGGACCTCCTTATAATTTTGCAACTTCTCCATGTCTTTTATCTAAATGTTGCACCACTCCTTGTGCAGACTGGGAAATCATTTGTCCATCCACATGGTTCACCTCCTGCTTACTTGTGCTTGTATGATAAAGTGCAGTCATTTTTTCATTCTAAGGTAGGCATGCAAAATCCAACTTCAGGCTGGAAATTAAGGTCCATGGCAGAGGTTTGGACCTAATGATCCTTCAGGTCGCTTCTAACCCAAGCCATAATATGATATGATGTGGTTTGATATGATTTTTATATGATGTGCGATATATGATATATGATACATCACCACTCCCAACAGACCCTTTTCTGACCTGTGCACATCAGCATTTCCAGGGTATATTGGCAGGGTTAGGGATAAGCCATGGCTTTGGGAACTGGCAGTGAGATAATGGGCTTGTCAAACCACTTTTCTGCCTCTGTCTAAGTGGGATCAGGAATTACATGAAGACTTTCTGGGCTGAGATTCAGAACAGGAGGGGAATGAAAAATTCTTGCAGATTTTAGAAGAAGCAGCTGGAAAGATTATCCTCATATATCTGTACTAGAAGAACAAATGTCCCACTAAATGATCAACAGCAGTTGTATATGTTGTATATTAAAAAAAAATTAATCATTGAAGAGGCTGCTACAATCACCTTGTGGAAGTGTTTGCTGCAGAAAGTCTAAAGAACTTAACCAATGAGTGGACATTTTTGGTTTGGACCTTAAATTCAAATTATTCTGTAGTCAACAACATTTTCCAATTTGTCTACAACCTGGTTTAATTATGAATACCAGAAAAGCACACATGCTTTCAGTATCAGTGTTAGTGATGTCATATATCTGAAAATCATCACCTTCTGCATGGTAGGATTGTATCCTGCATTTTAGGAATTTTTACAGAAAAAAAATGGTCTCATGCAGAAAATAACCTTTATTTGGGTTTGAAGTCTTTCCTAAACCACTGTTTTCCAAAATGCCTATGGATTGTGTTTATTATGCATATATTGGTGAATGCACTGTACACATAAACATCTCTTGAGCCTCATATCAATGGAACTCAGGTCCAGATATATGTGATTTTCTTACCTGTCTGTTAACCATGATTTCTTCTTACACCTAAACACCCTTTTCTGAGATGTTTCAACAGGATTAAGCACTTGTGTTACCAAACCCTCATGAAAAGGCTCTGGGTAATAAACCTGCACACTCCCAGCAATTCTCCCAATAGCAGCTTACATAATTTAAAAAAATCACCCTTTTTTTATTTATTTTTTTTTTCCTTGCACAAGTGAATTATTTATTAAAAGATATAAGATTCCAACAGCTGCTTTGGTAAAATGAAGCCGAGCTCCACAAAGCAGTGATTCAAACAGAGCTGAGTAATTTTTGCAGTGTTTGGGGTAATATTTACATGACTAGTGGTACTTGCTGCAGTGCAAGCAAAGGATAATATTTCTTTATTGCTTCTTATTCTCATGTATGAGACTGCAAATTGGAGAAAGACCAAAGAATATTTTCATAGAGTTGCATGCACATTAATCATTTTAGAGACTTCAAACAATTGCATGTGCAGCGTTATAAAACTGAGAATAGAAAGACGTGAACTAAAATCTTGGAACTGAACAAGCTGAAGTGTTGAGAGTGTGTTAAATCAAAAACTGGATCCAGATCTGAAATTTTCAAATGGCATCAGTCTGGCTCCCCAGCAAGCATAACCTAAAGCCTAATAACAAGTTAAGCCTGAATTTAGGGAAGTTCACACGCCACTTTTAAATCTGAGGGTTTGGCTCATTTCTGGAATTCACAAATACCGAGATGGATACTACAGGTTAAAGAATTTTGCCTTTGACTTCAACAGGAGCATATTTGTTGCCAAAGCACCTTTGCTGTTGGCAGTATTACCACAACAAGCATAGAAACCAACTTATTGACTATAGGTTAAAATCACCTAGTCCTGAGCTTGCTTTTTGTCTCAGGATGTAAAAAGAAAAAGATCTCTTCCATTACTCCCCACAGAAGAAAGGTTTGTTTCTGCAGAACAACTGACTTTCCAATTTTCCACATCAGGAGCTTATTCCCTTTACTGCCGAGTTTACCATAAAAGTCACAAACATATTCATTTCTCTTTTGCTAGCAATTAGTTCTTCAAGACATGGGCAGATGTTACGTTTTATCTGTAGCCTAAATAAATGAGCTCCTATTTGCCATAAGATGTAATAGATCATGTTCCACATATAATTTTCAAATGACTTCAAGCCTTAATCATAATAAAGACTCAAGAGTTAACGTTCCTTTCATCTACAGATTATTACTGAACATTTCTAATAATCTAGTTAAGTTGTATGAAAAGCACATAAAGAGACATGAAACCAATTTCTCTTCTCATTTTCTTCAATACCAAGGTAAAGAAAAAGACAAATCCAACAACAACATATTTTTTCTTTCCCTTTTTGCTTTCACACCGAGTGATTTTCTATAAAAGAAAATACTTTACAAGCAGCTAGGAAAGCTTTTAAATGTTGTTCTTGTTTTCTGTTTCACCTGTGAAATACCACACAGAGATTTTAATCTTTGCTTCAGTGTTTTTTCCCTGAATTAATTAATTTACATGGAACTAAAATTCCTTTGATACAAAGAAAGAAAACTGCAGCCATCATTTACTTTATTTAGGGCTCATTTTATGCCTTTAAATATTAACTGTACATTTAAAAGGTGTGAGTTCATTGACAGGCTGGGGATACACCTTGGTAACTGCATAGTACCAGTAAATAATTATCATTGCCAGAGACAATTGCACATCCTGTCCCAAGGACAGGCAGGGCAGAGGAAAAGGAAGATGTGAGCCAGGTGTAAGGGTAAAGAGGAGAGAGAGAGGTGGAATGTGATTCCCAGCAGGTAGGAGACTGTGCCAGGCTTTTTCCTAAGCTCAAGCTGCCACATTATTTGTCCCTCCTGCTGTTCTCATTTCAGATCAGGTGGCACAGGCCAACGGGTTGGATGTTGGCTCACGGATCAAGAAACTGATCCTTGAGCTGGGACACGTGGGTTCATGAGAAATGTGGTTGTGGCCAAAAACTCCTGAAGAAATGTTGGACAAAAAGCTCCAACTCCTTTGATTTTGATGACTGGGAGTAACTGCAAACTGCAAAGTGACACAAATACCTTTCAACATTTTTACCAAAGCGCTCATGAGATTCTTTTTCTTTCCCCAAAATATGACATTTTGTCTCAAACTGACTGCAAATGTATGTTGACAGAGTGGGAATTTCAGTGCATGGAAATTCCAGGTTTGGTTCTGACAATCTATATTTGGCCAGAGTCACCAGACTTTCCTTAGCTATTTATCATTGTTTATATTCAATATGACTTTTCCAAACAGTCGTGAAAATATTGGGTCTCTGTTATTTAAGTTTTGCATAATGTTATAACTTAACTATTTATTTGATTTAAACTGCTCACATACATAAAAAATTATACTGATGATTACAAAATGAAAGTGTTTGCCCTCATCTATGCTGAATATACAAACAGCTATGAAATAATATTTTATGCTTTTTTTATTTATTTTATTTCATTTAAAGTTTTGGAGGAAGAGGACAGATAAATTGAGATGGATACCATCCTTGAGAAAGATTTAACTGGGAAACTTTCAGTTCTGAAAATGACCCAAAGTGAAACAAGATTGAAAAAATGACTGATAGATCAAGTGATTAATTCCTACAACAGTAGCAAAAAAAAAAATAAAAATAGGGAAACAGTTGAGCATTCTTCTTCAAATCAGCTTAATTATGTCATTTGGACTCCAGGATATCTGACCTGTGGGAATTTGGATGCTATAAATTAAAAAATGAAATTTATCTCATTTTGCCTCAGTTTCCCCATTTGCAAAATGGGGAAAATACATCTGATCTGCTGTGCAGAGTGCGTAGAAAACTTTTGAGAATAAAAAGCAATAATAATTTTATCCCTCTACATTTTTTCTCTAAGGAGCTGTCATTCATAGCTCTTGGTGTGCTTTTCAAGTGTCTGACTAAATCCTCTGCCCTCTCCACTCTCTGCTCTACAAGCAGAGTTTTGTTTCTGCCAGCTCATTTTACAACCAGCCAAATTCCTCCATCAGTGGGAGCTCTTTAAAAAGTTTCTTTTCTTTTGACCAACCCGTTTAAATGAAGATATGGGTTAATTATCTTTTGTCTGGACTGCTATTTAGGACCAGATCCTGCCCTTCCTTAGGAAAACTCTTCAGAAACGAGGCAACCCATCACCATCACCCCGAGCAGGGCTCACACTGGACCCCCTCATTTCCCTACTTGCTCAGAAATCCACTTTTCTCCACAGCTTTGCTCCATGGGTTGGAAAACCTGAATCTTAATGGCCTTTCATTGCAAACTTCCTTTCAGCACACAGCCCAGCAATTAGTCCCCAGCCATGCTTCACGACCTCTGGCTGCCTCTCTGCGGGCTTTGATCACAGCTTTGCTCGCTGACACACATCTAATAACCCACCATGGCACCAGCCAAGCTATCAGCTCCTAATTTATGCCTCACCCCGCATCCTAGGCCAAATAGGGGGTGTAATTAGCTATTATACCAGCCAGAAGTTTGACCTGACCTCCTGGTCTGAAGTCAAGCAGGGAAAGGAAAAGAGGAAAGCTACTGGAAATGAGTTTCGTGGATCTCTGCAAAATAAAAAGGCAATATCCATCCTTTCTTAGAGGAGACTGGGCTGGTTTACAGATTTCCAATCATCATCATCATCATCATCATCATAAGGAATTTCTTAATGTCTATTACCTGGAGGTGTCCCTCTCATTTCAGTAGAATATAGTTCCTGTAAAATCATGCACTTCTCCACAGACATGAGTGCAGTCAGATGAACAAGAAATGTTAAGAAGTCCAATGTTTTTCTACATAAATAAAGATGTGGAAAGATATGCCAAATCCAGAAATGACTTTTTGGGTCCCACCATTTCTGGATTTCACAGCTACTTTTTTTTATACTGTTTCTGATTTTTTATTTTTTAAGTGGCATAAAAATGATAGGTGACAGCAAGTTGAATAGGAGCAAAGGCAGTTTTATTTCAAGTCTATTTTTTTCAGGATGAAATGAAATATTGCAGCTCTGATCCCTTGGAAAGGATGTTTATTCTACTCTAAATAAAACTGAAGTATATTTTTAAATGAAACATCACCTCAAATTACTTTGAAAGCATCCAAATAAAAAATATTTACATTTTTTTCCAAAACCCCTGTCCCATTTTCCTACTGCTTTTTTTTTTTTTTTTTCCTTCTCAATTGAAACAAACCTCTTTGATCAGCATAAATTCACAAAACATTCCAGTTAACCCACTTGTATAATTCCAATGGGAAAAATTCTTGTTTGGATCAACCCTTCTGTCCAGTGCAGCCACTGCTCTGGAGACAGACAGAACAGAGCCTGGCAGAGCTGAGTGGATTTTCCTGCTGCCAAGGATGCAGGAGGACAGTGGGGAACACACTCTCATCTGGCACATTCCCCACTGCTCAGACAGCCACTGGCCAGAGCAGGCAGAAGACGGTTCAGGATGTCTTTTATCCCACTTGGAGCAGGATGAATGTCCTGTGAGCACCCAGCCTCATCGTGCCTTTGCTTCTAGCTGGGACAACCTCCATATGCCTCTTGTAGAAGAGCAAAGTGACATTCTACACCCAAAGCTCAACCCACAGAGCAAAGTCCTTTTGGTATCAAGTGTGGGATCCTTGGCATGGACAAAAAAAGGTAGGAAAAGTTAGATGGGTTTTTAGTATCTCTAAACATGGAGAAGAAGCAAGAAATAAGGAGCATCATTGGCAGGTTGGCTGTTCTGAGTTAACCAGCAGTGCTGAGGTTTAGAGTGGTTTTATTCCAGCTACATTGCAGACCATGGTGATTTTTAAAAGAATTAGTCAAATTGAACTGCTAAAGAGTTTACTTGACCACTCCTCTGTCACATGATGAAGGAATGAAAACAGCTGTCTTAAGTGTTTTCATAAAACTCTGGTCACAACTGTTATCTTTCCGTTTGTGCTGCCAGCTCAGAGAAACCACTGTGGGGTTTTGCCCTAGAATAGTCTAAAATAATCTAACTTACATATCAATGATACACAGAGGCTTCTATTGAATTCTTCCTTTTAAAAGACCAATTCATAGTTTGTTGGGGAATTTAAACATGTGTCTTAACGGTGTTTTTGAATTTCTGTACAGTATAGGTGAGAGAGAAAAAAAATAGCAAACAATAATTTAAAAGAAAACCATGGGCACAAATGTGAAAAGTATTTTATTTTGCACAACTGCTCTTTGTCTTTGTTGAGGTATTCCACATTTTATTTCACTTAAAAAGACTCTGATGGTCAAATGTGAACTTTTATACACTGGGAGGACATCAGGTTTAGAGTTCATTCCAGTCCCTGTCTGCAATGAGCCATCAAGGACCTGGTCTCATAACCCCAGCTGACCTAAAACTGTCCCCATCTAGTCCCTGCAAACTCTTCAGAGAGCAACCTGGGACTTCTTCCTGGACCTCTCTGATAGTAATGTCCCATATCTTGGATCTTGAGGCACCATGGACATAACGCTCCTGACATACTGAGCAATACACAGAGAGTTTTTGTTGTGAGACCTCTGACCACATGAAATCCAAATTCTGTCCTCAGAACATTGCAGTTCAGATAAAAGCCCCCTTCATTTCCCTTTCTTGCATTAAGCATTACCTCCTTAGGTCCCTTTTCTGGTGGAATGGACATTCCCTTGATGGAACAGGAATTCATTCAAGAGCCAGTTCACACAGGAGGTCAAAGCTTCCAGACAAAAGGTATTCTTCTGGCTTGATGAAGATGAATTCAGTCATGCAATACCCCCAGAAGGAGCAGACAGCTGATCTTCAGGAAATACCTCTGCCAGCACTGACGGACTCCCTGTCTCTGGACAGCAGCAGAATTTCTCTTTCAGGGGAGATTCAACAGTCCAAACAAGAGGCCAAGGTTAACAGAACACTGTTAAGGATTGTAAATTTTAGATATCTGGGCTAGACCAGTGTTATTTGTCCAGGACTAATTTTTTTGGGGGGAGAGATGTGGTATCTGGAACACTCCATGTCTTGGCTTTGAAGAGGAGAAGTGTAATGAGGGACAGAGAAAAAACCCTTGGTCTGCTGTGCAGAGGTGACTGGAGCACTTTAATCTCTAAAAAGCATCATTTATAAGAAACTGTGGGCCTGAGATGATTGTTTGACATCACACTTCCAAGAAACCTTTAAGTCAGTGCTGATAAAAATAAGCGATGCTACAAAGAGCACAAGAGAAATGAAAAATGAAAAAAGAGCAAATTATTATCTGCATCATCTGACAGGGACCTGAGCAAGCAGGATGTTACACTTTACCCAAAACCAGATGATGGACGAGGAGGGGGATAATTATTCCACCAATAATGGGTATAACAAGGTCTGAAGGGCAGAAGTGGAAGCTAAAACAAACACTGACTGGAACCAATGAGAGTAATTAAATATTGGAACAACAAATTTTGCCACCAGCCGCTTGCTAGACTGATCTGTGCTGCAAAGTCAGGATCTAGTAAAGATTAAAGCAAGAATAACTTCAGAGAAGTCCCTTTGCCTTTAGCAGCTGATAGGTCAAACAAGATGACAAAATAAGCCCTTTTGGGTTTAAAAATTGCTGAGCTGATAGTCTTACCAAGACATTAAATGTTCTAGACATTTGATGAGCAACACAGCCACCGTGAAACGGATTAAATGCCTTTTTATTTTTTTTTTAAGAAAGCATATAATTAACTTAAGGAATGTGTTGCCATGGGATGTAAGGGGAGCAAGTGTCTCAGATTCATGTTAAGTACTACACACCTATTTGTATAACCACCTAGTTAAATGGAGATCCAGCCAATTTTCCCTCTATCAGAGCATTTGATTAGGTAAACTTAATATGGTTCTCTTTTTAAGCATTAATTATTTTCCCCTAGATGGACAGAGAATATCTGGTTCCCATTGCTCTGCTGGGAGATGATAATTGCTAATTTCTGTTTCATCATGCCAGATGTTATTGCAATTTTCACAGCTCCATTTAGAGGCTATTTCTTTGCTCCAAATGGTTTGGTCTCCAAGGACGATGCCTCAGGCCACAGGTACTGAGCAAAAATGTTTGAAGGGATCATTTCTTTAAAGATATTTCTGTTTCGTTATACAGAACAAATGTTGACCTGGTAGATGAAAAGTATCTTGATTCAAGGCAAGATCTAACCTGAAATTGCTAAAACTGTTCAGAGATATAATAATTTCAATTTTTCCAAAAAATATTGCCAAAAATTAAACAGGCTTGCATGTTTACCTTTGCTCTGGTTCCTAATTTCTTTTTAGCTATTGAAGGACAACTTACTTAAGTAGTAGCGATTACAGCTCTTGGAACAATCTGCTTTGAAAAGAATCACCATATAATATTAATTACAGGCTTCTTCCTGCCACCTCATAATCAAAGCCCTGGGAGAATCCATATTGTGAAGTGTGCATCTTATATTTAATAGGTATTTAATTTGAATATTAGTATGGTTGTGTTTCAGGGAAGGCCTTTGCTTAATACTTCTTAGTAACATCTTACACAATCCAATTTCAAAACCTCTCCTTCCTTTTCAGTGTTATTTGCCCTCAGTTATTTTCTATCAGACTCATTCATGGTCTGAACAGATATTTCACCCTGTACTCTCTACTAAAATTAAAATTAAATTTAAAAAATACATTTTAAAGGGCAGTTATCTACCTAAATAAAATTAATCTCTTTTTTTGATCAGAAAAGGCATGAGCCTGACCCTTATTTTATTGAAAAGTTATTTATGTTAAGAACTGCTTGATTTTAAATAAGATATTTCTAAATGAAACATTGCTTTCTGAACTGCTGTTTCAGAGCATTCAAATTAGGTTTGGGGTTTTTTTGGGGTTTTGGGGATTTTTCTGCCTCTGATGAAAACTGCTGTTTAAAAATCAGAATTATCTGGTGGAGAGATGCTGTTTCCTAGAGCATAGAAAAGATTTTCTAAGTTGGAAGGACAAAAGACAATATCTTGCAGCAAACAAATTCTTCTCTATTGAGACTACACAGTAAACTTTTTTTAAGTATTTCTTAATAATTAGAATTCTTTTTTTTCTTACATGCAGTACTAAACTCCTGATATTGTGTTTCTCAGTGAAACTCTGCATGACAGCATTGAAATGTTGTCACACTTATTTTGGTTTCCTCATAGGGCTACTTTAACACAAGGTCTATCTATATCTACTTGCTTTGATTTCTCTCTCAGTGAATGTCTTACAGGAAAGATCTTCCTCTTCAACCCACCTGGAGGTGTCTGAAATTTCATTTCAGATTTGGCGAAGTGTCATTCCAAATGTTATTCCCCATTTTCTTCTCCATCTGAAATAAAAACTTTACAGGGAAGGAAAGTGTCACCTTATTCTGGTCCCCTATTTCTTATACAACAGTGCATCATCTCCATCATCTTCCTCCTCATAGTGATTTTTAGTGTACATTTATCATGGAATCATAGAATGGTTTGGGTTGGAAGAGACCTTAAAGCTCATCTAGTTCCAGCATCCTGGTCAAGGGCAGAGACACCTTCCACTTGACCAGGCACGATCAAACCTGGCCTTGAGCACTTTTTGGGATGGGGCATCCACAGCTTCTCTGGCATCCTGTTCCTGTGTCAAGGGATGTCAATTAATTGTACAGGTAATGACTAAGACGTGCTGGGGTGTGAAATTTCCACACATCAGCTGCACCCTGAGCACTGCCTGTCATGCAAACAAAAATAATGTGGAGCAACTAAACTTGTTTCAAGAGGGATGAAATCCCTTGTGTGTGCAGAAAAGACACAGACATGTCAGAGGAGTGGTACACACTGGATTTATGTCTCTTCTCTGTGAGCCTGGACTCTGAGTCTGCCCCAATGAAGCACTGGGTATTCCTGGATAAAACAGAATATTCATGAGTTTATTAACAAAAATTAACAAATTAAATATTTCAGTAGACCAGTAATAAAATCACATAGTATTTTATAAATGATCACAATGGGGGAAATCTAGTGATCTGAACATTGATTTTTGAGACATTATTTACGAGGATAACAGACTCCAAAATCTTTTCTATGGTCTAATTTCAGCTTGCCCTGAGAGCAGAAGCAATCTTGCTGCTGGTATCAAAATCCTGCTGCAGCAGGAAGGTGCCTGATGCAGGCAAAGATGTGATTATCCATAGGAAGGAGAGATCCTATAGCTGTGGTCATGCTGGGGCAGTGTGCTGACTCAACATAACATCCCCTGTGAATGTGACAGCTGCATGGTTTGCAGTTTTGGAAATCCAAGCATCTTTCTGGGTATTAGTCTAGAGGCTGTGGACAAGAAAGAAGCTGCAGAGCAGTGGATGAGGGATTAGCAAGTGCACAGAGGTCACAGCATTAAACAATATGTGAAGTTCACAGTTTGGGTCCTGCTCTGGTAAACAGGGTTAGGAGTTGACCAGAGCTTTTTTTTTCCTCAGCTTATGGCTGTCCTGGAGTCAGTGTAGCAAATAGAATTTGTTTGCTGACAGCAGGATCCTGTGATCAGAAATTTGTTTTGTAAATACTTTTGTGTCAGAGGCAGGTTACAAAAGAGCTCATAAGCTAAAAGGAGGCAGAGTTTGTAAGCACAGGCAGACGTGACTCAGGTCACCTCCTTGACTGGAGTTTTGGAGAGAGGAAAACAGGGCTAATGCTCTCTCTTTCTATACTCATTCCTTAGCTTGAGCCTGTGCTCAATTAATTTTAGAGGTAGACAGGCCAGCTTTGCATATTTAGCTGAAGTTCTTTAAGGAGTTACTGCTTGCTACAAGTTTTTGGTGCAGGCTTCTGTGACTGCTGCTGAAAGACAGAGTGAGAGCTCCTAAATGCACTTCAGGGCAAAATAGTCGTGGTTTAAGAAAATCCATCTGGGAGCTTAAATTCCAGCTGTTTCTCTCCTGATGCTGCTCTTACTGTCATAGAGAGAGGACCTGAGGCACGGAGGGCTCAGACTTGTCATTGTGTCACTACTGTTTACTACAGAAACAGGTAAAACGAAGCAGTTTTACACTTTGCCATTGCTGAAGGTTGCCAGGTGTGAGGAGCTCTGACTCACAATTCAAGTGAAATTTGTCTGCATCCAAATAGACCAGCACACTCTACACAAGCTGGTGTTCCCCCTCAGTTCTTTTCCAAGTTAACTCTGAAATAGCTGATGCCCTTTGAGCCCTTATCTTCTGTGCAAGATAAAACACATCACCCATGTTTCAACATCTGGCCAGTAGTTATGAAGGGAATCCAGCCAGCCACATCCTAGCTAAATTGCAGGCATCTCCATGCGTCCCTTCTTTCACTTTCTCCTCTGTATCCTGGTGGGTAGTTTGGTGAGAGTGAGTGCAGAAATGTGGCAACACAGAAGAGCAGATGAAAAACCTTCTGAAAGATTTTCCTCCTCCAACTAATCTATTGCAACCTGCATCTCCTCGCTGACCGAGCTGGATTAAGTCTCCATGACGGGAAGTCAGGAATGTAGAGTTATTCAGACTTGCTGAAGTGGTGGCACACGTCCCAAGGAAGACAAATAGCCTTTTGTGAGATAATTTGCTAACACTGTTCCACCCTAACACGCATCTGCCCTGTTATCGCATGACTAATATGGACATAACCCCGCACACTTTCATCTGACACGCGTGAATATGTCACCCTGATTTGTGTCTCGCTCGGATGGGTGAAGAAGCCAATGGACTTGTGCCCAAACAAAACTTGCTGAGCTGAGATCAAAACCTGGTGTGTGTTTTTAATTCCCTGCTCATGCCTGTTTGCAAGGAGTGGCTACAGTTCTCAGGAACATTTTCAGAAAGGCTGCTTTTCCTGCGGTTGTGTTTTTGACCATATGTAGGAGAACATACAGAATAAAACTATTTGTCATTCACTGTCAACATTGCAGTCAGTGATTTCTGTTAGTCATATTGTTTTGGTTAAAAAGGGTGGTGGGCATCTGATCAGGAAGAAACCTGCCCTGTGAGTAATTCTACACATTGAGTAATGGATAGTTGATTAAGCTTGTTCCTTTACAGCATTTTAATGAATGCTGTAAAATTCTGCAGTATTTAATGACTAACTTGATGTAAATAAGAACCTGATGTAAATGTATTATTACTCATCCTGCAGATAGGGAAATGGAGGTATGGGGCAAGTCAGCATTTCTGGGTGAGGAGTCCTGGATCCCAATTCAGCAAAACTTCTGCTAAGTTTAAACAGAAAGCAAAGAGCCCTTCCCTGTATATCTGTACAGGGATATTCAGAAGGTCATTCAGAAGATTTAATTCCACCTGTGCCTCCTCAGCACATTTTCTCTGTGAGTTCATCTTCTTCCAGTGAACAGAAGGCAATGATGTTGCCTTTACCATACCAAGCTTGCGAGAGCTTCACAGATTAGAATGATTCCTCCTTGGGCCCTCAGAATCATAGAATATCCAAAGTTGGAAGGCACCCACTAGGATTACCAAAATCCAGCCCCTGGATTTGAATGCATCTTGTCATAAGCAGAACACTGTCCTCATCAATGCCATTGCTAATGAAGAATGATTCCAAATAACTTTTAAGCTGGAATGTATTTTTTTTGTTTGTTTCCTTCAGACTATCTGACTTTCACAAAATAAGCCTCATTTAAAGCTGAATACTTTCTCTTTCCGGCTCAGACCTAAAAACTTTTGACTCTGAATTTTTTTGCATTTTCCTCCATAAGAGCGGCACATATTATTACTTCACTGCAGTAAAATCCAGCCCCTAAAAACATTAATTAAAATCCCAATTGATGGATAAACAACCAGCTCCAACGATATCCTGGACACAATTTCCAAAAGTACCTCATTTCTTCAAAGCAAAGCAAACCAAGAGATCCGACTAATATTTAACAGTGCTTGTGTCTTACCAAGAGGTATTTGGGTTGTTTGGTGCTGTTTTGCTGTTTATCCACATTTATTCCTTTTATGACTCAACTCTTGCAGGACTGTTTCTCTGAATTTACATTGTTGGACCTGGTGGCAAAATTCTGTGCAGGAATTGGCTCTGTCTTTTGGCTTGTAAAGCTGAAACTGTACAAACAACTCTTGCTTTTCCCAATTAATAAATAAAAGCTGTGAAACCATTATAGTGCTACAAAATAAAGACAAATACATTGTTAGAAAATAGATCCTTGACAAAAGCAATGAAGCAACTACTCAAAAGCAGTGACTTCTTCTGAACATTTCAAAAAAGGTAAATCCATTGTGTCTTTTCACAAAGTTTCATAGAGGATAAATCCAGATTAAACACATATTTTAGGAACTACTCTCCTGCAGAGACCCATGAGTCTCTGCTTTCCCCAGGCAGAGCTGAAGTCAGCTTAAAACTCTTCCACTCTGCCATCTTCTTCCCCTATCACAAAATGCTGTAATCATAATAGAAGCTTTGAATAAAATTATATGGAGTTGTAACTATTTCCACCAGAAAAAAAAAAAAAAAAAAAATCAGTCATATTGCTCTGTAATATTTTCAATTGGTTTTAAAGTAACTCTGAAATGAATTTGACACAATAATTGTTCTGAAGGAAAAAAAGAAATTAAACTGAAATTCAATTGTTTGATTGACTCAAGTCTTTTATCATTATTTCAGTTCCTGGAAAAATCTGAGAGAAAAAACACTTTGTTCTGACTCAGAACAAGGACTAATTTCTAAATGCTGGAATTCCTCTGAGAGTGGAACCTGTGAGCACAGGACAGCTTTAACCAGCTTTCCACTTAAGGCCTCTGCAAAGGCAATTGCAGTGGAAGTTGTAGAAACTATGTGAAAATTCGGTGCAGAATCATTCTTTTCCTGTTACAGATTTCACTCCCATGGCAATCCCTGGATTTTCCAATCCCTTATTCCAAGGTTCTTTCCTTTTCCTTGCCATATGACTCTACACTCTGCAATATTCATGTGCTCTAAGCATCCCTAGTGAATAGTCTCTCTCCTTTTTAACAATGACACTGCATATTTTGAGAAAAATAATAATATTTAATAAGATGGCTTACAAAATGCATTTTTAAAAAGCCACAGGTGTTTTTTCATTTTTGACTCCATAATGCATTTTCTTATCATTGCAGTTATTTTCTCCCTATGAGACCACCTTTTAACATTAAAACCAATATTTTTAATACTCCTTTTATATCTGCTTGTGTTCCAGTTGAAGGGAAGAAGAAATCAGTGTTTATCATTTTAATATTCAGTATATTATAAGATCTACTTTGGCTCATGTGGCTTTTCCCTGGAAGAAGAGGGTTGATGCTCACTCAGGAGTACAAACCCAAAGCAACCTTTCTGGTGATCATAAGACCTCATTCACCCTGAGATATAGACCAAGATTATGTATAAAATAAAATAAAATAATAAAATAAAATATAAATCAGTAGTATTATGGCTTGAAGAAGAACTAATCCTGCTGAGTCTGCATTACTGCATAATTTGGCAGCAGTGACTGCTTTGCCTGCTGATGAAGAAATTTGTTAACAAGGCTGAGCTTGAGTAGAAGTGCTTATTTTTGGCAAAATGTAAATCAGACAATGAGTCCTTCCAAACACCCTTCACACCTTCCAGCTACTCTGCACTAGAACTTGACATGGGAATTTTCACCATTCATGATGAATCATTCTAGGAAGACAGTAAGAGGGCTGGGATGGGGGAGCAGGGGAGGAAAATGCCAATTAATAGCTGGATTACTGTGAAATAAATACTTTTAGTGGGTTGGCTTTAACATAGTGAATAGACTCAAGTGCAGAGAAGTGGATTTAATTTAAGTGTATGGATTAAGGTAGACATGGAGAACAGATTTCCTCTATGTAGAGTAACTTTTGTTAGTACATTCCTGGTATATTTTCATTTTAGATTATTTTTTGGCTCTTCAACATGTACATATATATACATATAAATATATATAAATATACATATATACACAGAGATATTATATAGACATTTTTCCTTGATCCTTCTAGAAACTAAATGCAAAATATCACTTGGAGAATGTCAGAGCACCTGGAACACACATTTACAGATGAATTATTGTAAATAAACACATAATATAAATTAACACAGCTGATGATCATGTCCTGGTCATCAGCTCTACTGCTATCACCAAGTAACCACCCTAATATTCCACTTTACTGTGGGAATAAGTTCACTTTCCTTATTTTTAGATGTCAACATCCCACCTAATCTTCCTGAGATCCCTTGATAGTCAAGAGATGGGATTCATACAGCCTTTAGTACATGTTTATTTTATGATAAGGTGAACTTTGTCCTGAAAGTGGCTCTTTTCCTCCACCAGTCACAAAGGAAATGTAACTCAGACACAGATTTTGGTTACTGGTGGGTGTGGAGAACACAGATATGTTCTCAGTATCTCCCAATTGATTCCCATTTAGCTGCCACAGCTGAAGCCACCCCATGCCCAGTTGTCCTCCAGGTTCCACAGCTGATTATTAGTTCTCTGAGACAGGAGCAAGAAAGGATTAGATCTTTGGAGGCCACAGCCTGGTAGCCCTGTCTGGGAATTCAAATCCCTCTGATTTCAGGCTATGAAACACCAGAACAAACGGGCACATTGGTTGCCTCGGTGGAAGAAAACATCTGGCAAGTGAGGCAGAGGAGAGGGAATCATGGCAGAGGCAATGTCATCAGTCTTATCAAAATCCAAAAGGACTGTGAGTCATATAACCCCATTTAGGAGGTAAAAGTGCCCTTGATGGGATCTAGAGCAGCTTTTGAGTTGCTGCAGGCTACTTAGGGAATCCACTGTCATTCCCAGGCTGCTGAAGAATCTGACAGGTGGAAAGTTATCTTAGACCATCTCTGATCTGATGCTCTCGGCCCAGTGTGATGCAAACACTAAAGCTCAAGAAAACCAGCAGTGAAAAGCGCTGTGCGCAATTCTGGGTCACCTACGTGATCTGGAAAAGCAGGATGTGAACTCCAGCTCAGGGAAAAATGGCTGGAGGGAAGAAGCCTGTAGGTGCATTTGTTTATGATATTTTGCAAAAGGCACATGGCTCAGAGCTGCTGGCAGTGTTTGTCCTGCTTTGATAAGCACTTAGGGGTGCAGCACACAGGGTTATGACCATGCACCACTCCAGCTCTGACAGCATTTCTTTGTGTAGGAGATTCCCCTGGCTTTGTGTTTTTAATGTGAAGCAAAGGATGAATTAGTCTTGGGGAGGGTTGTTTTCTTTTTACAGAATTTATGAAGCCCTCTGAAGAAAAGGTCTTTCCCTGCAGGCCTTTCCATGTCTAACTACGGAGAGAGTGGGAGTGAGTTATAGCCATGTGCTGTAGGAGGTAGCTAAAAAAAGGTCAAAAAAGGCAGCAACAATTAGCTGCACTAAACCCATAAATATAATGCAGTAATCTGGGAAATCTGATTAAGGACTGCTGCACTCCTCAAAGTCTTCTCCTCCATTTGTTATCTCTCACTCACAACCATTTACCTGATTCATTCACTCTGCCCCCGTGTGACTACGACCACCGACCACCCTTAGTTCAAAACAAAACCGTGGCTGAATTCCACCAGGTAACCACAGGGTCTCACTGGAGCTTCTTGTCCAAGGCAAAACACTAAATGCAAATTAAAATACGTCAAACTCTACCTAAACTTAGATTTTCATCTATTTATTTGCATATGCACATAATATATGTGTACTGATGGATATGTGTGTAATATAATATATAAAATACGGATTATTGTATATCATATATCTTTGCCCAGAGAAGCTGTGGCTGCCCCATCCCTGAAAGTGTCCAAGGCCAGGTTGGATGGGGCTTGGAGCAAACTGGGATAGCGGAAGTTGTCCCTGCTCATGGCAGAGATTTGGAATGACATGATTATAAATCCCTGGATGATCTTCAAAGTCTCTTGCAACACAAACCATTCTGAGATTCTATGATTCCTTAATATCATATTATATATATGAGAATTTTAGAATTATATCCATTGAGAATATATTATATATATTTTTTTTTTTCTCTCCTATATATAATTTTTTATATATGAGAATATTATATATTGAGAATATGTATTTTGGTATTCAAAATGATAGGTGTTATAGTAATGCATTTATGTTACATATTATATATATGTATTGATAACATATAATATGTTGTAATAATATATATTTTTATATAATATTGGCCAACTCACACAAACATGACCACTTGAAAATCTAGATCTGTTAAAGGGTGAGTAAAACACAAACACACAAAAGCAAACCCACATGGGTTTGTGGACAGATGGATTTGTTACAGTGCATGAGAGTGCCTCAACATTTACACATACATACACACATATCCACACGTATTTTAGAAGCAAAATACTAATGATATTTACATATTTGCCATCATCACTTTTGTTCACCAGAAAGCCTCTTCTGGACAATAAAATCGTTAATTTGGGGCTGGGGATGAGTTTAGTGACAAAGCATCAACAAAAGCTGTGAGATTTTTTTAGCAAACATAAAAAATATCTAATAGTCCATCAAGCAGCTCTTGCCACACAGATAAACCTTTTATCTCTCTCTCCCAGATTCTAATCAAGGGTACAGTTTGCATGTTTCTTACATCACTGCAGCAACCAATTCAGCTGGGATTCCCTGTGCCCTGGGAAAAAAACTAATTTTGACACAAATGAGCGTTTCAGAGTCTTGTTTTATCTTTTCCCATTAACATGTTGGTTATTATTTGTTAGTCAAGGCAACAAGAGTGCATTTTCTCACCAAAGGGATGTGTTGCACAGTAGACTGTGTCTGTTTGTTTGGAGAGTTCAGAAGAAAATCAAAATAATTTATGGTAAATGTGGTTGCAAGATAAAGTTTTCATTGTGGTTAAAAAATCTGGTTAAAACACTGGAATCTTAGGTCTAAGGAACCTATATATAGAACTCCAATATTTTTTATTATTTAACAATTCAGTTTATGGTTTCCAGCATATTTTCTATTATCCAAATATAGTAATTACATCTAAAAGAATTTTTTAACTTCCTCATTCTATCATATTCTTACAATTTTTGCATGGTGCAACAAATTCTGTGTTTCAGTTTGGCTATGCACAATCAGTCTGTCCTGGGTTTGCACTCATAATTAATTACTCATATTGAAGACAAAAAACAAGTGATAAATATATAATTGTCTCAAGGCTTAACCTTGAAAATACAGAAATAAAGCATTCATGTCTTGTTTTTATTTGTAAGTCTTACGATTCTTTATAATGAGTTCAATAGTCTTGGGGTTTGCAATTGTTTACTTCAGTTTTCATTCAGCTGATTCTAGTTTCTAGCTTAAATGTTGGCAAATAGTTTAAAAATGGAAGGTCTTGGGCTATGTCTGTACTCATCAAATGAGTAAGGCTTGAGTTTAAGGCTTGAGCTGGTTCCTGGATGATTTTCACCCAGACAACTAATTCTGCTTTGGGCCATTTCATTTGCTAACAATTGTCCACTTATAATTTTCACCATTTTCTTATTTTCTCTGGAGTATCTGGATGTCTGGGAATACACTGTTAAGCAAAAGAAGCAGAAATTGGTGGAAAAGGATGAGTGGTTGGATGTCACCTGCTGAGTGATGTCTCCAGAACTCTCACCTGGTTGTTCTCACCTCTGGTTGTTCTCACCTCTGCTTGTACACAAGGAAGAAACAGGAATTTTTGGCAAGTTGGTGACATGGGGGTGTGTGTGATATTTTTGATGTATTTTCACTTTTACTTCCAGATGAGAAGATGCCTGATGACATCTCCTTCTCCCAACAGAGGAAGGTTAAGGCAGCCCAAGCTGGATGTGTCATGGAGCTCTTTACCTTTCCTTACCACAAAAGGGGATTTCCCTTCTGTCCTCTCCAGCTGATTGAAGAGGGTTTTTTTTGGCATTTTCTTTTCCTTAAGCATTGTTCTTATTAAAAAAGAGTTTACCACCTTAGGCCATAAAATAAATTCTCTTCTGATCAGGCCTCCTGCATCAAGTGACTAAATAAAGAGCATCTGTTTGATGTAGCAAATGTGAAAGCTGCATGTTTATTTCTTCACTTTGGAAAAAAATATATAATAGTAGCTACAGTTTTCTTCTCCAAGTTTCATGTTGTTGTAAAATAAACAGATGTTTGGGGAAGGGGGGGAGAAATTTATACATTATACGTGTTTAAAATACTCCCAATCACCCTGATATTAACAAGCATAACAGAGGGTGGTAAGGAAACAAAAGATATCAAAAGTCGCTGGCTTTGGTTTTGTTTTATATTTTCTACTGTAAAATATCTGGTATTGCCAAAAAAGTAAAAGCTGCTTTGAAAGCAAGGCATCTGTTTTCAGAGCTTTTCGGACTGCAGGCATGAAATGTAGAAAATATATAAGAAAAGACCCCAGCAAAGAGTTCCGTCCCCCCTACTCAGAGCATGAAAAGCTATTAAAAAATCAAATCAAAATAAATATGGGAAACCATTTTATGAACCAAAGTTCCTTTTTAAAGCCAATAGTTTATGTGGAATATAAATGGCCCTCAGTTTTCAAACCTGAGCTCCTTCTCAGCACTTCACAAAGCCCTTGCTGAGGAAACCCCAGCTCAGCACCTCCTTCTAGAGCTGCACAAAATTTAAATCAGCTGTTGTGAAATGATATTTCTGTGCCACTCACCTATCTAAGAGTCACATAGCGGGGAGTTACCTGGAGTGATTGTTCACTTTATTTGCCCTCTCCTTCTCTCCTGCTCTGAGGAAGGAGAAATGAAGAGTGAGGACTGAGTATCCCAGTGCAGATGTTTACTGTTTCCAGCCTCATCCAACAAAACAAATCCATCAGAAATTCATATCTGGGACCCAAGTGGATCTGCAGCTGGTGTGATTGACACAGCCCCATGGATGATCATCCATAGTGGTCATCTGCCAAAGGGAAAATCAGACACATCTGTGCTGCCCATTTAATTATTTTGGGCACTTTCCATGAGTGTTGGGATTACTCAGAGGGATCTTTGAAGACCCGGTGCAAAATCCCACTGGAGTCCACAAGTTGCCACCAACTTTGAAGCAAGAGCCAAGGCAGTTTCACACTCCTGTGACTGTTTATTGGCATTTTTGTCACACATGCATTCATTCAGTCTTTTCCTGAGTTGCTGTTTTAATACACATAGGCTTGAATTGCTGCATTTCTTACATTGGAATTAATTTTTTGCTTGATTTTCCTCCCTTGAGTAGATCCAACTTATGCGTGACTTTGCTAACATGAAACTTTGCAGGCATTAAATATGTGGACACTACCTTTTTTATTCTACAGAACAAACATACAGGTCAGGAGAGCTGAACGTTTTTCAGGACAGGGGCACAATTTGGGCTTTTTTCATTTAGCCTTATTGTTTCTTAAACTATTACACTCTTTAATTGTATAATAAATATTTTACCAGCTTCTATATTTTACATGGCACTTCAGTGGTATGGCCAGTTTTAGTTTTAATATTTAATGTATAATTATCTAGTTATTACTATTAAAAAGTTTTGCTTCTCTGGAGGATTCTGCCTTGACTAAACAAAAGTGAAGCATTCTTCATTTTTTAGCAAAGTGTGAGCAAATTGTGCTGCAGCTGTAATTATTTCCCTTGTAAACCATGATTATTTAGAATTTTTTTACATATTCTGTGAAAATCTCAGAACTTTGGAAACCTGCTCTCTCCTGCTGCCTGTTTTCACCATTTATCAACAACCATGGATCTTGAATGTCCTGTGCTGACAAGAGGATAGGAAGATGCATACAGAGAATTTATACTTTATAGCACAAGATAATAAAAATAGAATTATTAAAGGAGAAATAGAAATTGCTGGAGAGGAGGTGAATGAGGATGTTGGGACAGAAAATCCTAAAGGTTAGACCAATACTGCAGGTCAGCCAGGAGCAGAGATGGTACCTCTGCTGAATGTAGAGACTTTGGTGATATTAAATTGCAGAGATCCTGGAAAAGCTACTGATTCACCCTTAAAGAAACCAGGGAGACTTGGGGTTAAGATACTTGATTTATGTAAATTGCACACATAGTTTTATGATGATTTGTGCCCTTCAAACTCTGACGCAATCAGTTGGTAGCCAGTAAAATATTATATGTTGTATTAAAAGGTTCCTTCTTTGGATTTCCCTCCTCTACCTTACTTGAGAGAAAATTTATATTACCAATTCATATAAAAATATAAGCTATATTCATTAAAAAACCCAAAATTGGGAATTTTTTTTTACCTTAAAAATATCTACCTTTGCAAATTGGAAAGGCACACACACAGGTGCAATACCACATATTTAAAATCTGCTAAAAACGTGATTTTCACATGCATGATTAATTGTTTTCAAGTGGAAATCTACCTCTAGTAAGTAGTTTATGGTTAGAAAACCAGGCTTCAAAGGAATTTGGTATGCCTTCTTCACCTTTGAGATTCAAACACTGGAGCCAGGATTGAAAACCAAGGTATTTCAGGTGTCTGCATTTAAAAGACTTTGTTTATGTTAAGGCTTAGGTCACCTTAGCAGGTATGTTTTAATGAAAACATTACCTCTCTGTGACCTTTGGGATTTGAAGGTTAAAATGCAGTCACTGGAAAAAGGAATCCTCATTGTCATGGATGAAATCTTTGGCACTAAAGACATCATTTCTCATCCTTGTGAGTGACTTAGTTCAGCAATAAAGTTTGCTCTCTTCAGAGAGGAGGTAACATGGAGGCTCCTGATTTGTCCTCATCCCCAAAAAACACAGCTATGAAACCTTAACAAAATTAAGGAAGGGCTTAAAAATATTTGAAGGCAGGCTCTTAAAATGGTCATGCTAATTTTTTCTCTAGAAAACTGAGCCTCTTTGAGCCTTGCACTGCTCAAATATGAATAGAATCTACGCTGATACCTGCATTTCACAGGACTTTACCTAGTTATTGGTGACTTATTTTCTACCTTGTTGCTCAAGAAATAATATCCATTCATTAAAACAAAACAAGGTACAGCAATAACACACTTTCTGTAAGCACAGTAATTTATAAACTATGTCAGACATCTGGGACAGAGGTCCTTTATGTCAAATATTAAATCTATTTAGCAGTTTATTTGTAACATATTTGCAACTTCAAAAGGAAACAGAGTGGGGTTTTTTTTTCCTACATTTTTACATTAATGAAGCTAACAGCCCTTGTGCATTTGCAATAAGTCAATTGAAGTCAATGACTTTTTACAACCGTTATTAACTTCAGTTGTCACTGGAATGTCATCAACAAGTTATTCATTGCATTTTCAACTGGATCTTTTAAGTACAATAACATCAGAATTGCTGAAATCCTAACCTTCATTTTTTTTTTCTTGCAGGGAACAGGAAGGGTGGAAAGGATCTGTCGGTTCCCTAAATTCAGGTCAAGGCAAAGTGGTAGGAAAAGAAAAAAGATAATGTTTCAAAATCGTCATTTTACACTAGTTTAAAAGCCTGAGTGACGAGAGAAATACATCATATTTCCACTTAAGTCTTGTACAGACTGAAGGGAAAGATGGGTTTGTAAGCTTTTCTCATGTCAGCTATCTACAACAACATCCAAAACAAAACAGGGCTCAGCAACACCTATCTATGTGAGGGAGCCCTGATGTGGGAGGTGAGCAAACAGAGACTGCATTTCTCTCTGAACCCAGGCTCACGCTGTCCAGGCATTTCCCCAACTTGGAGAGCAGCCAGCCCTAGGCTGGAAGTGACACAGACCCATTAGTGCTGTTGAAAGGCAAAAAGGAGACACCAGGAATACATGTCTGTGTCATCCAACTCACAGGTCCCCTGGGAAGAGACTCAAGAGAGCTTGCTCCAAGGGCTGCTGTCTACAAACAACATGGGTAAGGTCACACCAGCTTTGAGTGCCTTCTTTCCAACACAATTCCAGTGTCTCCAGCCTGCTGGCACCACCAGAGAATCACAGAATTATTAAGGTTTGCAAAAAGCTCAAAGATTATTGAGTCCAATTATTAATCCAGCACTTCCACATGCACCACTAAAATGTGTTCCCAAACACCACATCTACGTGTTTTTTGAGTTCTTCCAGGGATGGTGATTCCACCTCTGCCCTGGGCAGCCTGTTCCAATACCTGGCCACACACAGAAGGAAGAAATATTTCATAATATCTAATCCAAACCTCCCTTAGCACTTGAATTTGAGGCCATTTGTCCTTGTCCTGTCACTTGTTACGTGAGGAAGAAGACTGATCCCCACCTGGCTGCACCCTCCTGTCAGGGAGTTTTAGGGAGTGATAAGGTCCCCCCTGAGTCTCCTTTTCTCCAGGCTGAGCCCCCCAGCTCACTCAGCTCTCCTGATTAGATTTGTGCCCCAAACCCTTCCTCAGCTCTGTTGCCCTTCTCTGGACATGCTCCAGCCCCTTGACATCTTTCTTGTATGAGGGGCCCAGAAATGTGGGAAATTTTTAATCCCTTTCCACACTAAATACAGGATTAATAGCAGATCTCTGTGGAGCTCTTCATTAACATCAACTTGAAACCACTGGTGACCCTTCAGCAGGATGTGAAGTTTTCTGCTACAAGATTTCTGGGGTGGGTATGGATTTCTTTTGAAGCAGGAATACTTTCCAGTCTCTCTTTCTTCCCTGTTTCCAACAGGAATCGTTGTAACTCCACTGGAAGAGAGAAATGGCTGGAGGCAGTTGCTGCAGTGCTTATTTGAAGGAAAGACTGGGTTAGGAAGAGGAATAGTCAGGCAATGAGACTTGGTTCTAATGGATACAGCAAGTGAAGGGGCAAGGCCGGGCTAGAAAAGCAAAGAATCCCCCAAAACAGGGCATACAGCAGGTTGGGCTGCAAATAAATGTTCATTTGTCAGAGCTTAGTCCCATTCCCAGATTCCCATACATGGAAATGTCATTTGCAAACCTACAGTCCCTCTACACAGCTCCTGTTCTCTGCCCCCTGAGACCAGCTTTTGGGTAAGAATGTCCGTGTGCTTCGGTTTCTTGATATGGAAAATGAACTAATTTTCTGAATTATTTTGAGTCTTGAGTGAGTGCCTGCTTCTGCTGTTCCAGCACTGACACCAGGAACACACAAGGTTCTCAGGAAAAGCAAGAATCAGAGCCCACATCTAGAAAGTGAGCTGAGAGAAGGTGAAAAGGTAAGAGAAGAGCTCAGACAAGGTTAAGATGTGTCTGTAATATGTTTAAGTTTAAAGCAGCTTCCTCAGGCATTGCTGGCAGCAGGGAGTAGAGCAGAGTTACAACCACACTCCTCTGTCAGGCTCTGCAGTCTGGGCTTTTCTCTGCACTCTCCTGTGTGCACTACCGAAACAAGTCAGTGGGAATTAGCTCAGAGGTATCCACAAGTGGTGCAGTCACACCTTGTCCTGCCTTAAGTCACAAGAATGGAAAATATTCTACAGCTTCTTCCTGGAATGAGAAAAATAGCCTTTCCCACCACACTGAGGTCAGGACACCACTGGAAGCTTGAAGAGGCAGGAAGTTTTAGCTTTGAAACTTCTTTATACAAGGGAAAAGGGTTCTTTGTGTTTGGCAGAAGAACAACAAAAGTCTTTGCTTTAATAACATTCTAATAATATGTAATATTATATACATTTGGCTAGTAAAATGCACCGCAAATTGCTTTTGTTGAGCACTCGAGACAAACATTATAAGAAAGGAAGTCCAGCAGTTGGCCAAATATGCAATTAGCTGCCACCCTGAAGCAGGATTTGAGATCAGTGTATTATTTTTTCAGGATTAAAGAGGTGGCAGTTAAAAATAGGAAGGCATAATTAAAAAGACCAAAAAGATTTAGGAGTACTTGTGGTGAAACTCCTCATGCATGACACAAATTAATGTTCTGCCAGATAGAAAGAAGCAGGGAGGTGAAAAGAGCAGAGAATCTGATCTTGTCTTAAATCCAGCTGGATCCTACAGGGAGAATTGCTTGGCCACGTGATGTCACGGGGTGGGACCTCAGGCAGAGCTGCCTCCTTCAAGTCATTTCCATGGTGGGGAATTCATACAGGCACTCGTTCTCTTGGTTGCCTTTCAAGTCAATTGTAGCAGTCCTGGAGGCTTCAGTGGCATTTGATTTCAGGTCTCGTTTGAATCCACCAGCAATTTTGCCATGAACCCCCGTGTAAACAAGATCAGGATCTAAATCACTGGGATAGGTTTTTTAGCCAAAATAAATTGCCTTCATTACAAGATAGGGCTGTAGCAACTCCACTTTCAAGCTGCAACAATTTGCACCATGGAGTTATGACAACACTGCCTTAGGGGAAGGATAAATTGCCTCATATAGCCATGGCATTTTTTTTTTATCTGTAAAAGATCTGCCCCTTGTTTTAGAAACACAGGTGGTGCTTGCAATCATATGCATCAAACATTTCTTTCCATTCGATTTGAGCCAGCAGGGCTTTTGTCACTCACAATATCAAGGATAACATTTAGCTCTTTATCAAATAATAGGAGAAACCACATGATTCAAAAGAAAAAAAAAAAAATATTAAGACCATAGCATCTGCTTTACAAAATAATCTGGCCTTTGTTTACTGATGATGTGGTTACAGACAACAAGAGAGTAAGATTTAAAGTTAATATAAACATTAAATTCTTTTCTCCGGCATGATACTTTTATTACCTTTATTAAAAAGTCAATAAAATTATAATAATTAAAAAAATAGATTCTGAGAAAAAAAGAAAAAATAAACAATCCAAACACTCATCTGCCAAAGAAGACTTATGGTTGCATGAGCTGAAGGTTGATGTCAGACAAATTTCACTGAAGAGGAGATTTATAAACATGATGTAACTCTGACAAGCTGGGCTTTGTGTCTTGGCAAAGGAAAGTTTAAGAAAATACCCATGTACACAGACACACACACACACAAACACATATCTGTGCTGTATATTGGGTTTAAAGGTTTATTGCTCCAGAAAACTTATTGAAAGAGATTATGTGTCTCATCTTGTCTCCTTTTAAAAATAAAACACTTATATGTGTTTTTTTATTAGCTTGTTTTAGGATTACCTTAATCCTGCACAAAATTTTTCACCACTTCCCCCTAGTGCAATTTGCAATGGTAATCTGTTTGTGAAGGGTAATGTTAGAATAACTGTAAATATCTTCCCAACAGAATCCAAACAATAAAAACAAAAGCTGCAGCTTAGGGGAGCTTTGGTGTGCCAAAACCCAAGCTCACTTAAGCAAACCCTGTGATGGATAACAATCCAAATCATGTCACTGAACCATGGGAAGTTGTAAAGTATGGGATAAACCCAAAGAAACTTCTGTTTCCTGGGAAAATCCTGCCCTTATTTCATTTTCATGTGGTCTCATGGGTGAAACTGAGGATGATTTGGATCCTTCTGTGGTTTTCTACACAGACAGAGACACTTATCTAAAAGATTAATATAACCAGGTTTTGGTTTTTTTGTTTATTTGTTTAAGATTTTGCAGATTCTTTTTAAAAAACTTATTTTAATATGGTCTTTTTTTTTCTTGGGGCTGGTGAAATCTGCTGAGGCTGTGTGTAGAGCAGGCAATGGATACCAAGTCCCTTCCTGTCCTGATGATAGATAGATAATAGATAGATAGATAGATAGATAGATAGATAGATAGATAGATAGATAGATGGATGATAGGAGTGTGTTACACCTCCCTATTTAATTCATGTATACAGTCTTCCTTCATATAGAAAATTTGGGGATGAAGGGTTCTGTGTTTAATTGTGCCTCATATCTGTTCAGTATCACATCACGGCTAAAACATCCTCAGATTACAAATCCTACCAGATTAGAAAAAGCTTCAAGAGCCATATTTCCACTTGAAACCTAGTGAAAATCAACCATATTTATTTAATAAATAAATAAAATATTAACTTCATATATTTGGAACTGGAAACCTGATCATGAGAAGTGATTTGATTCTAAACTGTCCAGTCCAAGACCAAGGGAATTCCATTTACCTGGCTGTAAGCTGAATTCAAGAAAAATTGTTTTGCCATTGACCCCAATAGCTGTTCAATCACAAACTCTTGACAGAAAACATTAAACCAGGAAGAAATAAAACCATGGGCATGGTCATGTGTGTAGCTAATTTTGTGTGATGGGTTAATCTGTTGTGCCTACTGCTACTTGGTAAAACATTGGGGAAGACAATGTTGGGCTGGGGAGGATGGAATGGGGAAAATCTATCTTTCCTTATGAATTCTTCTGTTTGATTTTAATTTCCTTCATGATTAATATTTAACTTCTTATTTGGTCAATCACCATCAGGATCATCAGGATCATCTCTGGATCTCAGTTTCTCCAGCTACAAAGCAGAGAACACAAATACTCACACAATGGCTTCAAGGGCACCAGGGATGTCTACATTGATCAAGGTGTCTCAGAGTGAAAAGCAACCTCCACAAAAAAGAGGTAAACCCCAAGCCTCCTCCATCTGAGGGCAAACTGAAGGATGTGCATCTTGATAAAACTCCAAAAACTGGTCTTCAGTTCCGGGGGAAGAGTCACAGCTAGGAGGGAAGTTTATTTAGGAGCTAAATGTAGGAGTGAGGATATGTCAAAAACTGCCTCCGTTCCCTTTGCAGGTTAGATTCAGGGAGGAGAGTGACCCAAAGCACTGGGACCTCTTCCATCAGGGGCAGTGGAAGGCTGAATTTGAGTAGACAATGCCTGACAGAGGGCTGAGACCTCAGCCAAAGGTCTTTTAAAGAGAAAAGGATATTTCTCTTTAATATTTTAGATCTTTGAGACAAAAGATCTGCATCAGAAAAATACACATCTCACTCTGTCTGTCTCTTTTTCACATACCCCTCCTTCACCTATGATTTATAAATCAGTTGCTAGTGTTTTACTACAGACCTGAGTCTTCACAAATACTCAGTACTCAGCAAAATGGGTCTGGCCTTCTGGGTGCTGCCACAAAACCAACACAAAATTCTCTATCAGAATTTTCTCAACAGCGGAATAAAACCTTTCCGAAAGGGAAGAATTAAAAATACACTTGGTCAGGGAAGGGGATGAGAGATGAAGGGGGGAGGAGAAAAAGGTGGGCTCATTAATCTGCTCTAATAATAAATCCTTATCACTTATGCATTTCAGTTACTCCTTCAGCCTCCACGTTCTATATTTAAATACATCTGCTTCACACGTGTTTTGCCAATTAGCTGGTGATATTAACTGTTCAGCACTATCTATTAACACATGGCACTGCTGAACGACAGGACAGACAAGCTTGACCAGGAGAGATAGTCATTCATGAGGCACACATTACTCTCTATAACTCCCAAGTAGGGAGATAGGAAAGCGGCACAGCAATTGACCTCGGCTGTACATCAAGGCTAAATAGACACAGAGTAAATTACAGACAAGTGAGACAAGCTGCTAACTGTTCCTTTAGCAGCCCATAATGTCAGTAATTCTATTACAATGATTGCTGGTTATGCAATGCAGTTGAGATGTAAATTTTTCTCTTTTTTTTTTTTTTTTTTTTTTTTTTTTTTTTTTTTTTTTTTCCTCTCTCTGTCTCTCTGTCTGTCTGTATTGTAAAATTTTTATCCCAGTGATGGGGCAGATACATTTATCTATTGCAGCAGGGGAGGATTTTAGATTGGATATTTGGAAAAAAATTCTGCACAGAAAGGGTTGTCAAGCATTGGAAGAGGCTGCCCAGGGAAGTGGTAGATTCACAAAAACTGGAGGTGTTAAAAATTTGTGTAGATGTGGTGGTTAGGGTCATGTTTTAGTGGTGGACTTGATAGTGCTGGAATAATAGTTGGGATCAGTGATCTTAAAGTTCTTCCCCAACCTAAATTATTCTGTGGTTCTCTATATGGGAAGGAAAGGGTCATTGTGGTCAACTTCCAAGAGACACTTACAAACCACACAGGCACAGATCTTTCTGAACTGATTCCTGCTCTAACTAGAGAGCAACATCAAAACAGGTTGTCTGGTCCACCATGCCATAGAATATATCTCAATATTGAAACTGTTTTAATTCTCTTGAAGGTGATAATGTGAAGGGTTTTAAAACTAAAAGGTGCATGACATTGAATTAGTGATAGAATTTAAGCTACTCTTAAACATCTCAATTAAACACTAGATCTGTATTATTTATAAGGCGATCTTGGACACCTAAATCATCTAAATCACCTAAATGAAGGTGCCTTAACCTGTAAGTAGCAGCATACCCTTTCCTTTGCCTAACATCTGTTCCCAGTTAAAATGACCTGGGATCTTCTGCCTGTCTTTTTGTTGCTTCTCCAGAAAACTGTGGTTCTTCCTTGGATTTTCTATGAAGTCTTGTGTGGATATTTCAGATGCTCTATGACATACAGCAACTAGACTGAATACCCAGAATCACACAGGGAGAAAACTGCCCATTATATTTCCAAAAATTAAAACCAAGTGGAGCAGTGGAGAAACAAGTTGTGTCAATACACTGAAGCAGAGAACAAGAAGGAGAAATTAGATTTCTTGCCACCCCACCACTTATTCCTTGCATGCCAACAGTTAAGCGGATTCACCATCCACCTCGGTTTACCTGTTAAACAACTCTGACTTCATCTGGAGGACAGCGGTGATAAAATAGATGTGGAATTCAGGGTTTGTGATGCTCTGCTTGCTGTCTCTGCTTGGCAGGTCACGAAGGGCAGGATTCATCTTTCCTGTTTTATAGCCATCCATAAGCAGCCTTGTCAGCCTTTTAGGTCACTGAGTAAGTGCCTGAGGCAAAAGGACAGAAAGCTTCTGGAAGTGCCTCTATCTCAAGGATCTCTAGAAGAAGCCTAAATTAGCATAGATGGGATTAAATGACTATTTAGACAATTAAAGTAAATAAAGTAATGATATGCCCTTTCCCCTTTCTTCATCTTTCATTTGTTTGATTGTCTCGTGATACGTTCAGGAAGTAAAGACATGTCAGATAAAGATTTATCAGGAGGCAAAGTCAGAGCTGAAGGGCATTCCCAACACAGCCAGTCCACAATGTGGCCAGGCTCTGTTCAGTCTGAATTCTTTTCCCATTTCCAAGCTTGTAGCTGACAACAACTGCAAAAATGCTGACTACAGCTAGACAGGGCAGTAATTGCTATAAGAAGTATATTTACCCAAAAAGGGGTAATTCTGGGGTTGTTTTAGCTTTCTTTCAGAAAGAAAAATGCCATTGAGATACCCACAGAAGACTTTCTTTCACACTGATTGGTGCTAATTTTCTGCTCTCTTCAAATCATAAAACATTTTGCTCAACAGAGTTACAAGGCAGACACAAACCCGTGCTCTCATTTAGTTATTTTTTAGGCTCCAAAAAGGTCAAAGCCCAAAAGAAGGAAAAAGCAATGACAAAAATATTATTCAAATTATTAAATGGAAAGAAAATTGGGTTCAATTCCATGGTGAATTTAAAAGCAGGGACAAATTTCTATTATTTTGTGGATTTTCACAGTGTAATTACTGACAGACCGTGAAGCTACATGAAGTTGCTTGGAGGATTTGGCAAATAAAAACCAGGCTCACTCTCATTGTTTGAGTTACTGGCACGTAGGAAAACGATGAAGAAATAAAAATATCCATCTTTCAAGAAGAGTAGCCGATGCCCTTGGATGACATCAAAGAGTCTGTTTAGAAACAGATGGAACTTGGTTGCCTGGACTCTTAGAGCACCTTGGGGAAGTCCAGAGAGCTCCATGACATGATAGAGGATTTGGGGTAGACCTGCAGCAGCTCATGATAGCGAAATACTTCACATATATATATATATATATATATATATATATATATTTATATATATATATCCAAAATGCCTGTGCTTAGGCAAACGAATCCTACTCATTATGTCAAAACCAAAACCCAGCAATTATTTGGAATTAAAACTTATTCTACATAAGCAGCTGAGCATGAGCATTGTGCAACGGGTGAAGGCAAAATGGTTGCATTTAGTCACGCAACATTAGTGAGGGGTATTTATACTACCTGTGTTTACACAGCTACACTAGAAAGCTCAACACTGCAAACTGTCTGTACAGACAGGAGAAAGACAAGGGGGTGATTCAAACAAGGGATCTGTTGCATGTTTAAATAATGCTCTGAAGAATCCTTTCACTCCTCTTTGCCTACAGAGGGGCACAAGAACATTCTTTACATCCAACAGGCTGTGAGCTAGATGGCTGTGGTCAGCCTGGCCCTTCTCTGGTTTGGAACATCAAATCCTTCATGGATGTTTATAAACCTATGCAAAAATGAAGGTCCTGGAAGTTCTGAAAATCGAATCCTAAATTTGACTCTGCCCCTTCTGTGCTCTGGGAATCCCACATAGCACCTTTTGCTGATTTGCAAGAAGAGATGACAATGCACAGCCACCTTCCCTGTCAGGTTCGGGGAAGGATTGTAGACACAGTAACTTAACAGCCCTTTGAAGTATTAAAAAAAAAAAAAATATCACAGAAGTGCTAAAGCATATTGTTAGAAGAAATGGTCATGGAACGTGTAAGAAGAGCTTGAGCCACACAAATACACTTTATAGAGTGCATTGTTTGAGCTGTGCAGCCCTGAGTGAAGCAAGCCCCCACACATGATCCCTACTCATATGTGTACACAGAAAGGGCTACAGAGAGCTAAAATGTACAGAAACATCAGCCCACAATGGCCTACAGGGATTAAACCCAACTGTGTGAGGGGAAACTCAAGGCACACGTGCCTAGCTGAGGATGGCAGACACCTGAATTAAACCTCTGAGTGCAGACAAGGATGGCTCTAATGGAAAGTGTCCCTACTTATGGCAGAGCTGGAATTAGATGATCTCTGAAATCCATTTTGTGATTCTGTGTTTCTATGGTTGCAACTCCTAAACAATAATAGGATCCTTTTGTATCTAAATCTTTTATGCGTGCAATTGCAGTGGAAAAGGAAAAGGAAAAGGAAAAGGAAAAGGAAAAGGAAAAGGAAAAGGAAAAGGAAAAGTCAGCTGGGAACAGGTTGAGAAACAGGTGGTTTTATCTGATTTCCAGACATTCTGGGTAATAGGGGTATCCCAGAGAGAAGTATGGCTATGTCTGTTTGGGGAAAACACTCACAGGCTGACTCAGATGAGGTTTGTGATGGAGACCAGTATAGAAAAGTCACTGCTGTTTGGTGCCTTCAGAGATGGCAAAATAAAGATCCAAACCACAGTTTCCTAAAGGAGAGAAAAGTGGCACCACCTTTAAACAGGCACATGATCAAGTTTTGATATGGCTCTCCTTTTGGTTTTAAATAGGAACTACCTGGACTTTATTTTCAGACAGTTTGGTGTCCTGTGCACTCTAGGAAAGGACTCAATACCAAGCCTAGTCTGAAGCCCATGGAAACGGATGGATCAAATATTAAACATTAAACATACATTAAATATTAGACACACAGTAGTCTGCACCTCCAGGTGGTGCTTAGGGATGAAGGAAGGAGATGATTGACTGGACCTGTCATGCAGCACCTGTGTCTGAAGACTTGTGGGAACCCATGCTGCTGTATTAGAGATGAGGGTGAGTAATCCCATGAAAACTAGACCAGCTGGCACATGTCATGACCTGCCATGAGTTATGTGACCTGATAAACTGAGTGACCCTACAGCTCCACCTGAAGCATGGAGTGTCATGCTCTGGAGGAGAAGAAGGGAAAAGGTCTCCAATAAATTCTGGATCAATCCTACATGGATATGAAAGGTGCCCATTATTCATTGGGGGGAGCACTGAAGACAAATTTGAGCATTGTGAAGGATGGAGTCCAAGACTGTTTGTAATCATCCATTTCTGCTCTGTTTTGAAATTCTTCCTGGTTTAAAATCTCTTAGGCCTTAATTCCTTCTTTAATGTATTTTATTTGAAAAACTTTTACTCTTAAAAATATGCCTTTGAACTCTGTTCTTCATAAAAGAGTAATTCATTATTACTGGAGATAACACCAATGTCTAATCCCTTTATGATCCTTCATACAGGGACTGTGGGAATGGTAATTAAGTCACTCTGCAGCAAGCACACCTGTGAAGCAGGTAAACATTTATTAGCTCATTTAAAAAAAAATTAATTAAAAAAAAGTTTGTTGTGTTGTGTTCTGTGCAGCTTTTCTTTTCCTTGAAGGCACAGAGAGATGAAGCAACCACGACCTATATTATGAAATTAGAATGCAATTATTGCTTTAAGTAAAACAAAGCCCAGCCTCACACAAAAGGTGTGGAAACTCAAATTGCTAAATGATCTGATCGTAGTCACACTTGGTAATCAGCTCCAGTGTTTTCTTGGCAGGGTCCTGCCATGAATTATGATGGGAAAATGAAAAGACATGTCTTGTCCCATGCCGTTGCCATGTAAATGTATGGATCATGTGGAGATATAAACACTGGAAAGGTCTTGAGTTACACTGCCTGTGAGTAATTGTCATCTCTATAAACAGGCTGTTTGGAGTTGTAAGAAATAGGAAAATTATGTCTTTTGTTCAAGATTTGACAATGTGGAAGAGCCCTGCCAGACCTGTCTTGTTTAATCATGTTAGCTCAGCAGCAAAACCAACAGCTTCTTCTACAGGGAACTCAGAGTTCCTGGAGGAGAAGGAGGCTGTAACTCAGTGCTGCTCTCCTAAGCCATTCACACTGTGGATGGAATGGGAAGAGCCTTGCAGGGATTCCAGGCTGCATCATTTCAAGGAGAAAGCAGCCTTCAAGTCATCTTGTTCCTGAGATCTCCACATCTGCCTTTTCATAAAGTCAGAACATTACCCCTGTTACTGTTATCTTCTGTGCCGGGGGTTGAACAAGCTCACATGGAAGATCACCCCTAAGGAAATGACAGGAAATATTGTGGTCCCCATGGAACACAGAGAGATTACTGCCTTTATGATCATTCAACAGATTCATGGCAGAGGCCCCAGGTACCCAAAGCAGGCTGCAGGGGGTGGCTCAGATGGTGTTTACCCTGACCCCTGCCAGCCTATGGGGCATTTCTGCTCCTGGCACCTCCAGCCTTGGACACATCCCTCCTCCAGGTGTGCCAGCAAACACCTGCATGGCAGTACACCCAAGTGAAGGGATTGGTCTACCAGGTGGAATGAGAATAAAAACAGGAACAAAGAGATCCAATCTGGATCTGACAAGTGAAGGGCAATTAAAATTTAATATATAAAAATGTATTTCTATGCATATAAATTTAAAAAGAGGCCCTGTCTTCTCTAATGTAACCTTACACAATTGTGTTCAGTTCACCTTCATCTGCATAGTCTGGTTTTCAGACCAACCCAGATACTGGTCAAGATTATGGTTTTCAGGAATAATTGTTTCTGAGGAAGAAGGAACACTGCCTGAAGTTTACTTAAACTTTTCTCCCTGATCCCATGAATTCATTACAGCCCTTGGCAAAATGCATAATTGGGGAAGGTGAAGGACAGGATTCAGGCATTTTTGGTACTATTTACTATGTCTTCTTGCTATAGAAACAGGGAAAGAAAAATTAAAAGTGTTAAATTTGTTACCACTTTTATCACCCAGGTCTTGAGATTAAGAGACATCCCCTCAGAGTGGAAAGTTATTAGAGATTTTTTGATTAACTAAAGAAAGATGGCTGACTTACCACATAGGCCAGGCCAGACTCTAAAATCTTTGATGGTAAACATGTCTTTTAGGGGAAAAATATTCAATCTTTAATTTTAAGTGCCCAACAATAAGGATTTATTTTTTTTTTTAACATCAGTTTGCTATTTCAGTTGTTTGCTGTGTTTATGGTAAAACCCTACTTCTTTTCCATCTGAATTTTTATGTGTCCTGTTTTTGTTTATTGGATAGTCTTAGACTTCTGGACAAGAAAAAAATCTTTGTCATGTAGGTGTATACGAGCTAAAATCACTGCTCAGCCTTCTCTTCGATAAAAATACAGATTTGAGTTCATGGCGTCTTTCGTGCCAGTGCAAGTCCACACTTCAATATTTCATCATTCTGCTGACTGACCAAGATGTGAACATGACCAAGATGGGAACAAAGGGCTCATACCTGAAGGGAAAAATCATACCCATAAAGGATACACACCCACGGATAAAACACCTCACAGCCCATGATGCACCCTGGACACTCGAAAGCTACCCAAGAGTTATTATGGCTCCTGACTCCCCAGCTGTGATCCCCTTTAGCACTCCCTATTACACTGAATGCTCCTTATTGTGTTGTGGAAGTTGTTCACTTTCTTCTCATCAGAACAATTTCCAGCCTTAAGATTGATGCAGATTAAACATGGGTCAATTTATATTTTTTCATAGTAGTTAACTTCTCTGTAGCACACTCCAAGCAATACCTAAAGGTCAGGACAAGGTGTCATTGGCCATTCGTGGCTGTACCATCCATGAGTAACAACCTCAGAATTCTGAAAAGCAAAGCCAAAAGACATCTGGGAGAGTGCTCCCAATCACAAATACTCCACTCCATAATGTTCTTTATGTGCTGGTGTTGTTGGTTCCTCATTTTTTTGTTGCTTCTTTAGTATCATGTCTGCATTTTTTTTCTTCAGGATTTAAATAGAGCAGTTCAAGGAGAAATTCTCCAAACCTTTGAGTCCTGCCCCAGTCCTCTGTTGTGTTTTGTTTTTTAGACTCTAGAAGTCAAAAAAGAATTTAAAAATTAAAATTTCAACAGTTCTTCTCTGAAACTAATGAGGAGTAAGAGAGCACCCTACCAGCCCTCTTGTATTATCTGAATAATCCTGTCAAATCTGCCTATGGACCCTCCTGTGCCATCAGTCTTTGTGCATCCACTCAGAATTGAATTGGATACACAAAAACATCCATGAAATGAAGGCTGCTTGCACTGGTGGGAGAGACCCACCCAAAACTAACGAGCTGCAGAGCCTCGAGTGAGTTATGAACTACATGTGCAGCAAAATCAAACACACCCACTGGGTGTTCTCTGTTCATGCTCTATCCACCAGATATGGCTGACAGAGTCTTTCTTCTCCCCTGTTATTTCATTCAGCAAATTGAAAACATAGAGCAGCTCCACCTAGTCCCTGACCCCTGAAACCACAGGGGAGTAAAGGAGAGCATGTCAGAATAAAAGCAGTGGTGTGTGTAAAAGGAAGGCTCCAGTCTGCTGGCAGCTGTTCACTTATCAAGTGAGATAACCCACGTCCCAAAACATTTTCTTCCCATTACTAGTTTTTTACAATGGAAGATGAAGTTGCTGAGGAACTAAAACTTTCCTGACAGTGGAATTCTGACTCTTGGGGAATGTTTTGCAAAAAGTGCACAAGGTCATAGCTTGGTCCTTCACTCAGCCTTTTGACAAACACATGGGCCTCATGTATTTTCTGTCCAATAGAAATGGGTACAGCCAGTGCTTTTGACACGCAAAGAAAGAACCAGGAAAACTTCAATTCCATGCATTTTATACATCCAAATTGACGAAACTATGTTTTTGATGGATTTGGTCTGATCAGACAGCTAAGTTTGTTGTTTTTAAAGGAAGCACTCTACTCACTTCAGTCTCTACTAGGTATCCATTCTTCCCTGAAGTCTACAAGCCATTGTGCAGCAATATAATTTACCTGTCTTGTGTAGAGCTCTGATATATTTCTCAATATGGAGGGCTGGAGCACCTCAGCTATGAAGACAGGCTGAGACATTTGGAGCTGCTCAGCTTGGAGGAGAAAAGGCTCCAGGAAAACCTCAGATCCTCTTCCAGTTCCTAAAGGGGGCTACGAGAGGGCTGGGGAGGGATTTTTGAGAAGGACATGGAGGGATAGGACACAGGGAAATGGCTTCAAGCTGAAGGAGGGCAGGATTAGGTTGGACATTAAGAAGAAATTATTGTGAAGTTGATGAGGCCCTGGCACAGGTTTCCCAAAAAAACTTTGGAAATATTAATCCATGGAAGTGTTCAAGGTCAGGTTGGACGGGATTTGGAGCAGCCTGCTCTAGTGTAAGATGTCCGTGTCCACAGCAGGAAGGGATGGAGCTAGATGACTTTAAAGGTATTTTCCAACCCAAACTATTCTATGATTCTACAGCTTTCTGTTTTGATCTACAGACTTTTGTAACAATCTCTTTTCATAATTAGCACGCAAGTGACTTTCCCCTGAGTCCATCATTTACAGCTTAAAATGTGGGTTTTATAAAGCTGAAAGGCTCTTATATAGTTTTATGGACAATTTGCTTACTTATTTACCTAATACCTGTTATGCTGAGTGTCTAATCTTCTGTGGGATAATTTTTTCTCCATTGTAGCTGTCATGTACAGTATAGGTGGATCTGCTAATGAAACCTGTTATTAATACTGTCCAGAACTTCCTGTTATAAGACTCCTTTTGTGCTGTTTGTAATTATCTGCAATTTTCAAATTTCAACTGAGTAGGCCAGTAAGACTTACTAAGGCATTATTAAACTGTTACATGCTTTAAGTTGGTGGAGACTGTTTATTTTAATCCAGTGCACTCAAATGAGCAGGAGTCATCACTGTGGCTCAGCCTGAGCTGAACTGACATGTATGGGAGTTTGGTTGCTTTAAGAGGAGCTCATACACTCCCTGTTATCCTGAAATGTCCCCAGTGAGACCAGAGAGAGCAAGGAGAAGGTACCTACATGTTCCATCACCTTGGCTGTGCAGTGGGGATCCCCAGTGCTCAGATATTCAGCTTTCCTGGAGACATCTGCGTGCCAAAATCTAGAAACAGATGCCTCAGTCTGTGAACTGAATCCTACCCTCTCAAAAGTAGATGAGAAAAATCCCACCTAAACTCTCAAAATGCTGAAAAATCAAGAGTCTTAGGAAAAAAAGATATTATTTTGCCAAGGTATTTCCAGTAATATTTAGCAAGGAGAGCCATGGGAAAGCCCAGGAGGAAACCAATCATTCTGTCATCAACAGACAATAAATAATGGTGGAGAGGACCACCCACTGAACAAAGATTTTAATTTAAACACACAATTTTGAGTAGATGTTCTGGGAGTGAGACCGAGCCAATCTGCAATCTGATCAAGAACAAGACTTTTTGAGTAGGATACATGTGCAAACTAGGGTGTGGAAACTGAGAGGAGTTTAATGTGAATACATGTAGGTGAGCAAATCTCCACTGGTACCCCTCCAGGGTAACCAGGAATGGTACACAGAGTGACATGAGGATGACTAAGCTGTGGTCAAGAGCATGCTGATGGAGGTTATAGAAATCCAGAGTCAGATTTAAGTTGTTTTTTTTAACTGCACTTTTAGGTGGAGTCATAAATAATACTAGAATTTTTAAGTCCTGAAGCCTGAACTACCTCTACCTGCAGTGCAATTATGGGGGTATTTAAAAGATTCACCAATCATAACAGAATTAACCTCATGTGAAAACCTGAGAGAGGCTTGTGTTTTTATGGTAGATATCATATATTTAACCTATCTCCTGTTGAGATGCACTAATTTTTCTGAGAACAGTGCAAATGCTGAGCTGAAGTCTTCAGTCATGCAGTTTTGGTTATTTTAGTCACTTTGTTCAAGTTTCTGTTTTTAGTTTTCCCCAAAGAATAAATAATGTTCCCCCATGCAAATTATGCAAGTTTAGCTTGAATGAGTAGCAGGTCGAAAGTGAGATTGCTACTGATGTGTTATTATGAGGACAATCAATCTGATTTTTTAATGTCTCTTGAATAGCTCCTTCAGACATCTTCCACTACAAAAACTGAGGAAAAGCAGTTCAGATGTCACTCCATTAAAATAATTCCTTCTTGTCCATTTGTGGTTTTAATAGACCAGATTTTGTTGTTTGGAACAAATCTGAACATAAGATCAAATGAGAGATCATGGCCATTTCTTGTTGTTGTATATACACTGGCAGTCATGTGTGTCACAACAGTAAGATTAATTTGTGCATGAACTAAATTCCATGTGGATTCAACTACATTGTTCTTACAGTAACTGCTGCAAAACCTTTGACCAAAGTATGGGGGTCCTTTTTACCTCAGGCACAGAAGAAGCACATAACAGAAGATCTCTTTCTCTGAAGACTTTTAAGCTAATGAGAAAAGTTCACAAAAAGTGGAAGAAAACAGTCTGATATTCAGTGGGGAAAGTGAGATGCAGAGAAAACAAAAAGTTAAAACTGGACCTGGCTCCTGGCTGCCAATGCCCATGGTTTGGCTGCCCCTGAGCTGCAGTTTGCTGGAAGAGTGTTCATTACCATGGCTGCTTTGGGATATTGTCTGCATGTTCCTGAGGAGTGAAAACCAATCCATTTCAATGTCCATATGTTTTGGCTTCAAAACCGATTTCTAAATCTGTATTATGTTTCTTCTGCATTCTTTAGTTTCTGTTAATTCCTTTTTTGGTTTTCCAATTTTGTGATACTTTTGGCAAAGCCTTGTTATCCACTGCTATTATTATGGGTTTTTTCTTCTCCCTGCTTGGGTTTGAATTAACAAGGTGACATTGGTATAGAAAAGGTTTTACTGTTCTTGAATTTTTGCAAACATTTTTCATCATTGAAGTATGGGCTGCAGGACATTGTGTTACAGTTTTGAAAACACTAAACATGTGGATGGAAAACCTTATGGGTAAATTCGCTTCATTTCCAAATAACATTAATACAAGACCAAAACTTGGGGTGAGGTTTATGTGAGAGCTCAGTTTCACAGACCAGTTTGTATATTTCAGTCTGAGATCTGCCTGATTACGCCAGGATCAGGGTTTAACCCCAGCTGGCAATTTATGACCAAAAAGAGAGAAAATCCATGCCTAAAAATTCATGGGCTGAAACAAAGACAGTTCAACAGGTAAAGCAAGAGCCATTCAGGCAAGCAAAGGAAAACAAGGAATTAATTCCCCACTCCCTATGGGTGGGCAGGTGTTCAGCAATGCCCAGGAAAACAAGGCCCCAGTAAATAAATGTAAGAGGTTTGGGATGACAAACACCACCACTCGAAATGTTCCACCCTTACTCTCTTTCCCCCCAGATTTATATATCAACCATGATTTCATATGGTCTGGAACATCCCTTAAGTCAGTCAGAGTCAGCTGTCCCAGCTGTGACCCTTCCCAATTCCTTGTGCACCCCCAGAATTCCTGCTGATGGGGGTGGGGTGAGGAGCAGAAAAGACCTTGACTCTGTGTAAGCTCTGCCCAGCAGTAATGAAAACATCCCTGTATTATCAATACTATTTCCAGCACAAATCCAAATCACAGCCCACTATCAGCTACTGTGAAGAAAATTGGCTCTATCCCAGCCAAATCAGTACAGTCCTGCAAATATATTTTTGATGTTCAGAAAACTTGGTTTGATTAATTTGTTGTACCAGGGAGAATAAGTCAAATATGTTGCCTCAAAATATGATTGAACTTCAAATAAGGTCTCTACCCCAAACGCAAATAATGCTTTCGGAGGAAAAAAATGAGCATCTGAGTGGAATTGCTTTAAGTAGAACCTGCAAAAAATGAAAACAAAATACAGGAAGAGGCTGAGTAATCAAAAGTACCTTCTTTTACAACTCCTAGATGAGTTTGATTGGGAAAGAAGACTGTATTCAGTGTGTCTAATGCACAAAAGGGATGCTGATGTCTGACTAGAGGCTTTGTGCTAGTGGACAAGTGCCTGGTTTCTGAGCTGAGCTCAGCATGGGCCTCAACATGCACATGAGATCCTGATGCACTCTGTTAGCACAGGCTATTTGCACAGGAGACATACGCCTGCTTTTTAAAACTTCTGATTCACAGGAGGAAAAAAAGAGTCAGCAGTAGTCATAAATCCATCATTCTGCTAGCCAGCATTGTCCCTAACTTCCTTGGCATTGTGGCATATGGATGAAAAACAGAAAAATACTGCAAGATGGAATTTTTTTTTTATTATTGCTATTATTTATCACGCACTCCCTTCAGCAGAGGGGTGGTGGCTACAAGGTCAGTGGAGCCATAACCTTCTCTCAGAGCAAGCCTGTCCCGTTCCCCCAGTTAATGTCTAACACAGTGGCTTCCCTGCCAGGCAGGTCACCTGTTACAGGGCATTGTCATCACTCTCATTAAACTCACAGAGACTCCATGTGGTTGTTTAACTCATGATTCTAAATTGGGTGCTCACACTCTATTAATTGAAATTGGCCACCCTGATGGAAGTGAGTGTGTGAGAAGGGATGTGACACCTCAACATCTTGGGGGTTGTGAACCTCCATGTGGAACATAGTGGGAAAAGGTATGAAATAGGAAATAGTCTGGGATCTCATTCCCTGTTCCTTCTAGTAAGCTCTCATCTGCTGTAGCAAAGACACTTAGCTTTAGGTTCATTCATAACTGAGCATTAAAAAATCAATCTTGGTTTTGACCATGCCACAGACTCCAAGTCTGAACACAAAAGTCACAGACAGGATTGTGCCAACCTACCTTACTCCTTCAACAGTCAGCATCTACAACTGAGCTGCTCACCCCAGAGTGCCTTTGTAGGATGGGAAATAGGAGTTTCCTCCAGGAGGAATTAAATTCAATTAATTTTGGTCTTAGCTGGCTCCCTGAAGGCTGAATCACTTGCCTGCTGCTGTCACCTACTTCTCTCTAGTGACCAAAGAGAACAGCTGGGGTAAGCACCTCCACCTTCTTTTGGCAACTCCAGTCACAACCTACTGGTGTCTCTGTTCTCATTTCTCACAGGTGCAAGGACTATTCAATTCAAAAAAAAAAAAATGTAAGGAGATTCTGGGCTTGTCATGTTGTATACAGACACCATATTTTAGATGTCTAACTAAGATCAGTGTAGATAATTTGTTATATCTTTGTAAAAAGGTGACAGAAATGAGTCTCTATCCTCATTACAAAGAGTAATAACAATTACTATTATTATAATTATTAGAAGTAATCTTAAGCTCAGGTATGCATAGGGACATGCATGTTTTATACTAGCCCTGAAGTCAAAGTGATGATAAGCATTGAAAGGGCATTTATCAACAATGCCCTTCCCAAACATGTAGGTTCTGCTAGCAATAAACATGGATTTTCAAGCTTTGGAGCTGCCATTTCTAACTTCAGCTTCAGTATTTATTATTACTATTATTTCTATTACCCTGAATTTCTATGCAGCTAGAAAAAGGGAGGAGGGGTACATTGTTTTAGAAGAGCTGTCTCTTATGTCTAGGCAAGATATTGATGAGTAGCCTCAGACAGGAAATTTTGTAGAATTCAAAGGAAGGATGAAAGTCAATCTCTTCCCTGCTGCTATTTGAACTTGCATTTTCTGTAAGTTTGGATATTTCTAAAGACACATTCAGAGCACTAACACATTATTTGCAGCTGCCACTTAATTGATTAAAGACTATGTTTAATTAAAAACCCTCACAAGAACAGAGCAATGGAAGGATGGGTTAAAATTACATTTCAGCCCACCTGAAATGAGTGAAATTCAAAATAAACGTGCTGAATCACACCCCTAATTGTGAATGCATTTTCAAGTGCACATCCAGAACCTTCCTGGAAAGATCCAAGAGAACAAAATGGCACATTTGTCTATGGATCCATACCTAGGGGCTGCACATGCATTTGGGGATTTTGGCAGGGAGTGGGTTGGGAGGGCAGAGTTAAAACAGCTCATGGAAAGGTTTTATTCAGTTCACAGAGATGGCAGCACAGTTGTACCCAACTGAGTGAAATGCCCACATTTAATGCCCACACGGCTGGGTGCCCTTTAAAAATTTGTCTAAATTCACATCTGCAGAAACATACGAGTTCTTTGTAGAGTTAGGGGCGAGGGGGGGGGGGGGGGGGGGGGTTATCTTTGGAGGTTTTTTGGCACCAAGCCTTTTCCCTGCAGCTGGCCATTTCCCCCATCTCAGGACAGACGCCGCTGTCACTGGATCAATTACCCGCATTCATTTTGTCTCGTGCTCTGACCCAATGGGCTCCTTGTTCTCCCTCTGCCGACAGCCTGAGAAGGCTCCAGCCAAAGTGGCCGCTAGCAACTGACCCCTCCACAGACAACCTCATTAGGCTAATTGCAAGGCTGGAAGCAGCCTAGACTGGGGCCCAATTACACCTGTCCTTGTCCAATCCCACCAGGGTTTAAATTACCTGGATGGGTCAAGGATGGTAGTGTGCTCAGGTGAACAAAAGCTTTCCCCTCTATTCTTGTGCCTCTCGCAGGCAGACATTCTTAATTATGCTTGTCATTGGGGCGTAATAAGGCTGATTTCTTTAAATGGCATCTTTCCTCAGCAGAGCAGGGAAACTGATGCGTGGTCTGACTGAGCACCAACACCCAGGGACTCAGAGCAATGTGGAGTAGATGCAGCTTTTGGGGTTTTCCTCTCCAGGTGGTCACGGAACAGAGAGAAGTCAGTGCCTAGTGTGCTTTATGTGCTCTTGCACAAGGCAGTAGTTAATGACAGTGGTGATAAAAACATGGAAAAGGGTTATTTTTTATTGTTTTCCCATGACAATAGTCAGGTTCTGAGCCCATTAGTTTAATTTTGTTTGAAGGAGATGGTCATTCAAAGTGTTGACATGAGCTGTAACGCTGATTTATGGACAAAAAGCAACGAGACCAAAACTTGCCTTACACACTTTAATTGTTTTAATGAGGGACTTGGTTTCCCAAAGTTAGGAGAAGCACAATCATACCTGGAAATGTAATATTCTCAGCACTTTTGAAAAGAACTCCTGTGTTTAAATATTTAAATACACATTTATTAATCTACTTCCTAAATTCTCACACTTAGAAATCTTGGGAAATTACTGAACTGAGTATGGACATATAACTATATTATTATATTTACCCTTGTAACAAAAATTTAAATTTTCAATATTTAATATGACAAAAAATGGCATGTTTGTGCATGCAGCATAAGCACATATGTTTTTCTACTTTTTATGCAATGTTGAGAGTTTATTTGTATTATTCCACCATATCTTACAGGCCAGGTTAAATGATTTCCAAAAATAAAATCAGGACAATGGGAAGCAAAGTAAAAATTTTAGAGAAGATAGCTTATAAACCAATCTGCAGGATTAAGAGAAGTTGTAGTTTCAGGTCTTAAATTTCATTTGGATATTTTAATCAATATGATATCGGACCTGTAATAAAAACTCATTATAAAATATTAATTGATAATTTATTTACTGAAAATAAGTTTTTGTATTAATAATAATTTGTATTATATTGTATAAGTATTTGACCTCATAAAAGGTCAATTATCAAGAAAAAAAGTACAAAAAAAATTAAAACAAAATATGTCTATGACTCCTGATAAAATCATGCAAAAAATATGAAAATAAAAAATATGAGTGCTAACAGTTTTTACAAATACCTTTCCTGTTTCTGTAAATTAATTTTTCAATGAAAAAAAATTGTCCTAATTTTTGCCCACTTTTTTTTCCCCCTCACAAATCTGCCCTTGCCTGGTCACATGGTTTCCAATATTACCTTTGACATTATTTGAAAATTATTAATAAGTAAAGTTACTTCAAAGGGTTAATTTTGATAATTTCTGATTTCAACATGTCGTTTCTTTACAAAATCAGACAGAGAAGTTTCAGTTACCTGCTAGACATGAAGAACAGACTAGTAACAAAATTTCAGGAGTTCCCTATTCCATGGGATTGGGATAGGATAGACTAGATTAGGCTAAAATGGGATGAGATAGGATAGAATAGAACAGGATGGAACAGAACAGGACAAAACAGGACCCAACAGTCCCAGCGTTTGGGATAATTAATGCAACTAAAATGACCATCTGTGGACAGCAAAATTTATAAGTGAATCTACAAGTCTCAGTGTGTGATTCTGTGCTGATACTACTTTTATCAGGACTAAATAGTGCAGAAATAAATCTGTGGGATATTGTTTCATCTTGCAGCAACCTCTGGATAAAATGAGGGATGACTGAGGAGGAAAAGTTCCACATTTGCTGTCCTGGAGCAGACCTGTGTTAGTAACCCTTTCTTCATTTTGAAGTCACTTTGTCTGTAAAGAATGTGACAAAAGCAGTAGTGAATTTCAGTGCATTTTAGCACATATGAAGAAGTCAAAACATAATTTCCGAAAACAAAACCCCAGCAGTCTCAAGGAGGCAGCGCGAATCAGTGAGTTTCATCCCATTTCCAGCAATCCGATTCTGTGCTGGGTTTCATCACCAAGTGTTGGGATCACTTCCAGTTTAGCCACAGCACTTCCCTGCCTTCTGTTTGATCAGATCTAGCCCTTAGTGTTAATCGGTGTTATTTTCCATGTCACTATCTGTTTTGCCTTGTGGAAACCAGTTATGAAACCATTTTGCATCACTAATCCAAACAATAACCCCTTTTTTAATTCTGTTAGGTTTGAATCTATCTGGTTTTTTTTTAAAAAAAGATACTTTGAAAGGAAAGGATTCCTCTTGATCTAAGATATTTCTTCAAATTAGGTGAAAACAATTTCCAGTCACTATCAGGAGATGAGTATTTCATCAATTTTGATGCACAGAATAAACTGAAATTAATCCAACATAATGGAATCGAAGCAATAAATATATTTAAAAAAGCATATATTTCTGGAAGTAAGGTGCTAGCTCTTATTTCCTTCCTGAGATGGAGAATTCACATTCTTGGAGTCCTGCTATATCCCTGGCAGTGTCAGCACCAAGTCACAACGACAACAGCTGGAGGCTGTTTGGAAAAAGTGTCAGTTCCACAAGTGGGGGAGAAAAAAGAAGAAAAAGGATTATTTCTGGAAAAACTATTATAAACCACTTCTATTCAAGATTAAAAAAACATAGCCTCATAAGAAGCCACAGGATATTAATATATTAATGATAATGTCTTTTCACTTCACCCGAGGACTTAAATACACTTTATAAACACTATTTAAATGTCATCGCTGATTTGGTGAAGCCATTATGAACCACAGCAGACATTTCCTGACTCTCCCTGGAGACTCTCTAGTTCTCTCTGCCTTCCCATGATACCCAACCCACACAGTGAGCAACACGAGCCCCTTATACAGGATGGAAAAAGCACAGGGAAAAGGAGGGAAATCCACTCCATGAATGGCACATATGCCAAGGTGGTGAGATGGAACACAAAAATTTTATTCATTCCTGACACAAAGAGAGTGGGATTTTTTGATTGTCCTTTTCTCACCTTTAATTTTCAAAAATTAAATTGGCTTTTTTTTTTCCTTTACAACCCTGGCATGTCCTCCAGACCTCCAAAGTCTTTTTCATTAACAGATGATGTTCTCGATTGCGTAACTGTTCATTCAAGATGCAGGGCAAATTGTCTGGAGTCACTACTTTGCACAACTTGTAAAAGAGTCATGGTTTCTGATCTCTACATCACTGCTCTGGAGCAAAACAGAATTTATCAAAAAGTTTGCATAATATAGAATATTGATTAGGAGAAAAAAGTTAGAAAATATCCATCTGAGAATGGTTTACAAATTAAGCCATATGCTAAAAGTCTAAGAATTTGTCCAAAGCAAGCAGACATGATCAAATAATCATAGGATGATTTGGGTTGGGAGGGACCTGAAAGATTATCTAGTTCCAATCCTCATGCCATGGGCAGGGACAGCTTCCATTAGACCAGGTTGCTCCAAGTCCCATCCAACTTGGCCTTGGACACTTCCAGGGATCCAGAGGCAGCCACGGCTTCTCTGGGCACCCTGTGCCAGAGCCTCACCACCCTCACAATGAAGAATTTCTTTCTAATATCCTATCTATACCTATCTCTTTCAGCTTCAAGTCATTCCATTACAATCCTGTGCATGAGTCTGTAATACCTCAGATATGGCCTCACCTGTCTCTAGTTTTGGAGGGGGTAAAAAAAAAGGAAAAAATAAAAAGAAAACAAAAAAAGTGTTTTGAAATTATTATCACTCCCAATTCAGTTCATGCTTTTTCCAATAATGGGATACAGATTGTTTCTTGTGCCTTTGATGCATCTATCAGGGCAGCATGGAGCCACCTTATGCACAGATGGGAATTTACAGTATCTGGGCCAGATCGAGAGCAAATTTTGCCATGTTAGAGTGTGTGTTTCAATTTGTGCTGGCAGAACTGAGATCAGAATCAGTCATGTGAGCGTGGAAGTGAACACAACTCTGCTTCCCATTTAAAACAGCTTTCTCAAGTGGGATTAAGGGATTAGGTTTTGTGGTTGTCTTCCAGAAGCAATGTCACGGGGTGGTTTTACTACGGAAAGACCTGGTGTTTCGCCAGTGCAAAATAAAGTCTGCTGGCAACGTGAATGCAAAATCATTGAGACAGAGGCTCAGCTCAGCTGCAACAGCCTGGCCTCAAAGTTACATGAGCTCTGACTCTCCTGCAGTGTAGATTAAAATTAGCTGCTGAATTTCTGAAATTCCCCTCTCTCTGTACTGTCCCTTTTCCAAGATTGCCTCTCCTCAGCAGGAGAGTCTGAAGCAGAGTGTGAGCAACTGCAGCTTGCATGCCAACACTGAAATGCACAGTTTAAGTGTATTTTAATATACCAGGCTGATTAACAAATTTTTGTTATCGTCTCTATTGGGCCTAATGGTGTGTACTAATTCAGGAGGTGCTTCACAAACTATTTAAATATCTTACTGTTAAATCCATAAAATGGAGGAGGATGGGGGGTATGAAAACAATACTGACCTCAGCTATACAGTTTCAGGCAGCTGCCATGTGTGGGTGAGAGCCATAGCTCTGATATTTCCATGGAGCCTGACCACAGTGCAAGTGAGAATACCAAACAGAGCAGAGGTGTTTGAGCATCTTTCCATTCACCAGACTGACTTCTCCAAAACCTGGAAGCAGCAGAAGTTTATTTAGTGCTAGCTGGAATTTCTGAGGATATTTTTAATGTACAAACTCCATTCGCCTTTACCAGGAAATTTCCTATTTTGTGCACAGTGATATGATTAAATTTGGTCTAACATGAGATCCCTTGGCCTGGAAAAGTCCTTCATGTCACCACTTGTTGATGGGGACAATTGCACTTTCCTATTTTGATTTGGAGCATTGTAGGCTAAAAATCATCAAAATTATAGTAGCAAGCTGATAAAGTCTCACCTTTATCTGAGAATAATAATGCACTCCAAGGAGAACTTCTACCTTGAAAGCTACTTCAAAAGCCTTAAAATAGTATCAGGGATTTGGTCATCATCACTACCTCCACCAAGATTAACATTAATCACAAATTATAACAGCCTTACTTATAACAGCTTCTTTCTTAGGTCCACACATAACAATTTTCTCAGTTTGCCAAAAAAAAAAAAAAAAAAAAAAAAAAAGGCAGAAAATTGTCAATATTCTCTTGGGAAGAGAAAAGTAATCTGGGAACCTTTTCCTGGAAGTCCAAAACTTCACATTACTATCTGGGACTCTGGTTCTCACCAAATTAGCCCAGGAATCCAGCAGCCCAGATGTGAAGCCAAATGTCAGGTACCAAACAGAGCTGGGTTCAGTGTGGAGATCTCTGTGTTCCTCTCTTGCCTCTAAACCCCCTTTAAAACTATTTAATGCTCACATAAATGTCAAATCTGGTGACTACTGCACTTTGAGTCCTGGTAATCAGCCAGTTCTGTTTCTTAGAAGTCCTGGAGACATCCTAGCACAGTATTCAGGACTCTGTGTTCCTGCAAGGTGAGTTAGTCAAAGGAATTTCTGTGCTGCTGCTTCACACACCATGAGAAGATGCACTCTCACATTGTCTCCCTTCCTCTACAGCCTTCATCTTACCCCTGTCAGTGGCATTTGCAAGCCTGTGCCACCTGAGAATCACTGAGGTGTTCCCACCTCATTCCCAGGGTTTACCATTCACTCATTTGCATCCCCAGATTGCATCTCCTCTCCTGCCCTAGAGCTTTTCCTGCTGAGACAGGCAGTGGCCACCCCAGCTGCACATGCCCAGGGGCTTGCAAGGACACCAGAATGCTAACCCACACTTGGAAGAGGATTGGGATCCCAAGCTGAGCTGTGTTGGAAGGCAGACTGCTGGATTGCTCAGCCCTCCTGTCTTCCATGGCCTGGCAGTCTCAGTGCTCAGCATGACTTGATAGTCGAAGCTCAAGAGATCTGGGTTAATTGCACTGGGTGATTTTTCACAGATATCTTTCTGAGTGCTGTTAAATTCATGACTCTTCATAGGTCTCACTACAGCAAAGAAGTGTTTAAATAAGTATAGAATCGTCTAGGTTGGAAAACATCTCTGAGAACATCAAATCCAGCTGTTGCCCCAGCACTGCCAAGCCCACCAGTAAACCATGTCCTCAAATGCCACTTCTTCATGCCTTTTAAATACCTCCAGGGATGGTGACTCAACCACTTCTCCTGTCAGCCTGTTCTAGTGCACATTGGGCAGGAAAACGAGAGAGCTGTTGCTTGAAGATGATTTGTAGTATGCTTTGAAAATTAAAAAAAAGAATACACAACAAACCTAAAACCTTGTCTAATATAAATGCTGAGAAAGTGATGTGACACCACAGCTACCTGGCTCCATTTTCAAGAAAGAAAGAATGACAGTACAACAAAAAAGCTTCCAAGAGTCTTTTGAGGAAAAAAAAAATAATATAGCATAAGTGATATTAAACACATATAAATCAGAGGTATAATTACTGCCTGGAAATCTGTCAGATAAATTTTATAGTGAAGCTTTATGTGGCTTCCCCTTCAGGCAATGTTGAGACAGTGATACTCTTTTTATAACCATTCCCTGGGCTGCTCCATGGCTTTGCTTGTGACAGTCGTATGGGGTTGATATAATTCTCAGTGTCTCCTAATTAGCACCGTTCCATTATCCAACATATTGCACAGATCAGCTTCATTTGTAGTAGCATGTACTCTGTGACAGTTACTAGCAATTTAAAATTATGATAAGTCACCAACAACATATTCTTCTTTGCGGTGTTACCATCCCCACACTGGTGGAGCAGAGGGAGAAGAAAAAAAAAAATCCAACACAAAACCCTCCATGTAAAACCACCATGCAAAGAGAGGTTTTATATCCACAGCAACCCCCCCAAAATTTAGGCTCTTTAAGGACCACCCAATTAATCCACTGGGTGCTGCTCAGTAAATCTTTTTAATAACACAACATGATTAAGTTATTCCCTGATTTTTCATCTCCAAAGATTTAGGAAAAGTTACTCAGAGACACCTGTGTGGAAAAAAACATAACCTAATCCATCACGGTTTGATGTTTGCCCAGAGGCAATTCTCTCCAGCTGAACTAATGGCACTGTGTCAGGTGAGAGTCGTATCTTCACACCACAGAACTATTTTGCCTTTGGGAATATAAGGATTTAAAAAAAAAAAAAAAAAAAAAAAAAAAAAAAAAAAAAAAAAGGATTATTCCTAGTTGTTACCTTTGTAGCAAGGTATTTATGCAACAGGTGATACTCTGAAGATGAGAAGTAATTCCACTGGAAAACCACATTATGTTTAAGGAATGCCTCTCTGTTCTTGCAGTGGTGTTCTCTTCCAAATAGAAAACTTTTAGTGTTTGCAGACAGGACCTTTCTCCCAATGACCTACAAAGTCAGCTCTCACAAATTAAACTTCTGAATGTTTTATAATATATCAAAGAACCATGTGGAAATTGTGATCACATATTCATCTTGAACATGAAGTGGGTGTCCACCTTTTTTCAGGATGCTGAGGATAAAGAGAAATCCACTGCAGAAATATCCTGGACTCTTCTCTAGATGTTTCTCCTAATCCTCCTCGCAGCACTTTGTCATTGGACTTTAATGGCATAATCACTTTTTCCCGTCTGTCTTGGGTTTGTGTTAAACCATGATAAGCCAAGGTACATCACTTGCAAGAGCCAAGCCTTGTGTCCTCCTATAATTCCCAAAGGTTCAGAAAAAATTTCCCAGAATGGTGGAGTAGACCAAGCAGCTGTAGAGCAATTCTCCATTTGCATTTTTTCCCTTGCATCAGTACTTTTGGCCATTACTAAGGACCTGAAACTCTGGAAATGGAGTTTATTACAGCTACAAGCCTTTAGCAGGTCTTTCATTCAGGTAAAAGCTGATTCCTCCTTAGTCTACCAAACCATTTAATGTTAAAGTTGGTTTCTTGGTTCTTTCCCAGCTTATTTTTTCATTTCAGCTGTATTACCCAAGCTTTGTCAAGGACAGGATTAAACAAAAGAGATGGGAAGGGGGAAACATATCTGCAGAAGAAAAGCCTCAGCCTCAGATTTGGTCTAAATATTTTCAGGAGCAAAACCAATTCATGCCAGATTCCAGGGGATGGATGGCTGGTGTCAGGCTGCCATGGCCTCTGCAAGGAGCAGAGACCAATGCAAAGGTCCAGCTGCATATGGGTAAGAAACAATTGTGTTTCTTTGCTTACTGGACCAAATATCCAGCAAAACAGCACCTAGATAAATACTGGAATTTCAGCAGCACTCAAATGCAGGATCGAAACCAGCTAATGGCAAAGCTACAGCTGGAAGGTGTATTAAAAAAAAAAAAAAAAAAAAAAGTAAAGAAAAAAATGCTGTCTGCAACTGTGGTTACAGTTTAATTGCAAGCATCTACATGCATGCATTTTCACACCTGGATTATTTCCCCACCCATTCTGGAGACCAGCCCTAACCTTCTCGCTGACGCACACGCAAGAAGAAAACAAGTTACTCTGCAGTCTGTCCTAACGGAGAAAGTCTTTAGGCAAAGCACTGGGGCCTGGCAAGTCTAAAGAGGCAGACACACAAGCAAGGATTAGCCACATTGGTTTTGGCTTCTACAACTCACCCTTTTTTATTGAAAAAAATGCCTAAATCATTAAAACTGGTGAAGTAGGAGTGGAAAAAAAAATAAATATATATATGGGTCTCTTTGTATCTGACACTAAGTCAGAACCAGAAGGTTACATAAAGAATGAAGAAAGATTGTTTGATGGTTTTGGTGGTTTTACCAAAAGTTAAAATACTGGGCTTTCTTTTTTTTTTTTTTTCTTTTTTTTTTTTTTTTTTTTTTCCATTCCTTTGGAAGTCTTGGAAGTCTTGGAACTTTATGCTGTGTTTATTAGAGGATATTCGTCCCTGTCCTATCCTGTAGTTCAACACATCTCGACAAAAGAGCAACTATAAGAGCTGTGCTTCATTAAACTCCAGAGAAAAGGAGGTTGCAGTGAAACCTAAATCCAAATTCTGCAGATAAGAAGGAAAAATTTATATTTTATACACAGCAGACACCTCTGTGAATATGTAACCTGTCATTCAGTGACTGTAGAACACCAGCCTACTTGCAGCCAAAGGACTGAAAGCTCTAAGAGTGAAATATTTGTATTTCACCTCTCACACATCTATGACTTGTTCTGTATTTCTTGTCGTCAGCTACACAAGTGCCACTGGCTCCCATTGCATGTCTACATTGGCTCTAATCTGTGATGTCACTGGTTCAAGTCCTGGAGACTGCAAATCTCCAGGAGAGAGACAGAAATTTTTGGGAATTAGCTACAAAGGCAAGTTGTAGTGATAAAGGCAACACTGCACCACACCAGTCCTGAAACCAGGTGGTTTTGGGGCCAGACCAGTGACCCCCTGAAAGCACCCATGGTTCAGAGGGAAGTCTCTAAAACTCACTTCTCTGCACAATAGATGCAGATGGAGATGATATTATTGCTTTCCTATGTCACCCCTGCAACTGCCTAGAAAAGGGTAATAGGGAAAATTAGCCAAACTGGAAGAGGAGTGGTTTTGTTGTGTTGCTTTTTCTTAGAAAACAGCACAGCCTGCCCAGTGTGGCTGCTCCCTTTACAAAGGTAATTTCTGATCTTGAATATCTGCTCCTCTGCCTGAAAAACCCCACAGGGAGGGAGGGAGTGAAGGAGAGGGAAGGGAAGGGAAGGGAAGGGAAGGGAAGGGAAGGGAAGGGAAGGGAAGGGAAGGGAAGGGAAGGGAACTAAAACAAAATACTGCAAACTCAAAATGTTTTGAGAGCAGCTACACTATTTTCCTAGGAACCAAACATCAGTGGACTGAATAGGTCTCCTAATGGGTATGAGCACATGCCAGTGATCACAGACAATCACACTAAATTTCCCTTAGCAATATCCAACAGTCCAAACTGTGATCAGTGATAACTGAGCCCTTAGGGACTCACTTGTAGCCCATTCAAAAATGTATATGCCCTCAAGGGAAGATTTGCCTTGTTTTCCTGAGGAAATTAAATGGACTATTTATAAAATTAGCAAAAATCAGCAGGGATTCAGATTTCCCATAGTCTTTTGCAACTTGTTGTTTAACAGCAGACTTTAAGTTAATGTATATCAGATACATGCAGTTTGATTTTCCTTTCACATACACTGGAAAAAACCACTGAGATTTTAATGAGCTATTTCTGATTTCCACTTTAAGAGGGAGAACAAGAAGGGCAACAGTGCCCAAAAATCTTTCTGCAGAAGAATTTCAAAAATTTTCTATTTTTTGTCTGTGGCAGACATATAGATCACAGCACAAGGAATATATTGCTTCATATTTTCAAAGCAGTTGCAAGAAGTATTAGATCAGAATCAGAGGTAATTATTCAAAAATTTTTGAGTCGTTAGCCAAAAAGATGTTTTGTCTGCTTTCTGGCAAAATTTTAAATTCTCTTTTTCCTTAAAAAAAAAAAAAAAATAAATCCAGGTACATAGAGAGGCATTATTTTTAAGTTCTGCAAAAAAAAAAAAAGAATTGAAGTGTTATGAAACTGAGAATTCAATTTGCTACTGCCAAACATTTTTTGGCAGAAATATCTCCACTGGCTCAGGATTTCTGTTTCCGGAGTCCAGATCTAGCCTGGGAAAACTGAGCCTCCCAGTGTTTCATTCCACAGACTGAATTGTGGCAGATTGGAGGGACCAGGGAGATCAGGACTCTTATCTCTTCTTCTTCCTTCTACTCATCACATCACACTAAAATACACGTGTGTGGTTCTGGTAAAGCTCGTTCTCTGTTGTAAAACTCTCCAGGAGGATTTGTTGTGCCTCTTGCACTTTGGACACCCTTGGATTGATGCCTCCTGCTCTCAGTACAACGAGTTTGCAGTTTGCAGCCTTGGCACTGTGAACCAAAACTCTTCTGCTCGAGTGTCCCATGATTTAGTGTCATCTTGAGTAGATGAAGTCAAGAACATCAACATTTGAACAGCCCCTTGTTCAGTGGAGGTGAAATCAGCAATCAACACCAGTTACAGGAAGGAGTCTCAAATAGCCTCAGTTCCTTTAAACAGTTTGAGGTTTAGAGTAGATATTAGGAAGAAATTCTTCACTATGAGGGTGGTGAGGTCCTGGCATGAGTTGCCCAAGGAAGTTGTGGATCCCTGGGAGTGTTCAAGGCCTGGAGGGACAGGACTTTGAGGAGCCTGGTCTAGTGGAAGGTGTTCCTGTCCATGGCTGGAGGGCTGCAATCAGATGATCTTCAAGGTCTCTTCCAACCCAAACTATTCTGTGATTCAATCATTCTATTTTGTAAGGAATAAATAAAGTACCTAGGTTGAAAGAAAAGAGTGAGACATTAGATGCACTTTCTTGCCTCAGTTTCCCCAAATATTCTCATGCAAAACCTGTTGTTGTCCAATGAAAACATCCAACTCCACCCTTCTCTCTTGAGTCTCTTCCCATGGAGCCCTTAGAGGTTTTTTAGTGCACTTTGCAATGGACAGATAAAAAATACTTCTCTTTTTACAGCACTTCACTAAGCAATTCATATCCCTGGATAGATTGTTTTGGGGGCTTTCTGAAAATAAGAGCTCTTTTTTTTATTATTTTTCCCTAAAAACTTCTGGAATCAGCACCCAAGAAATCTTGTCACTTAAGAGACTTTTGGTCTTATTTCTCTGACAAGAGTTCACCTGTGCCTCAAGCTCATCCCACTCAGGATGATGCCGCCTCTCAAACATATGCAGAGAACATCCCAGATTTTTATTGTGATAATTTTCCTGCCAGCTCTTTTCCTGCTTTCCACATCACTGGGAGGATAATTTGCCCTTTTCCTTTCAGCCCCTCTCTCAGGAATACACTGCACTGTGGAGCAAATCACGTTCACCTGTAATATAAAGGAGACGGGATGTAGCTAATAAAGAACAAGGCAATTCAAACTTTTTTCCTGAGCCCTCAGGAGGAATACCCAGGTGTGCTGAGGAAGATATGCTTGGAAAAAAAGAAAAGAGCCATTCTGCAGTCAATCTAAAAGCACTAGGCCTCCTTTCATGAATTGATTTACCCACTGGGTGACATATTGGCAATTTTCTGTTACCTACCCAGTGATATGACTAAGTAGATGAAGCTTAAAGGCAGGTCAGATAAAAAGACTTTAATCTAACAAAGGCAGCCTGAATTTCACATGTCAAGGAAGATGATTTAACAGGGAATAGCAGCCTAAACGCCATACTGAATCAAGGTGGAGAATCCATAATTAATGTTACACTGCAGAAATGTTTACTCAAAAACAGAATGACAAAAAAAAGGGCTCGATTCATCTGTCCTATAAAAGGTCCCAATTCAGCAAAATACATCACTATGGTCCTTTTGTTAAACATGTGCTTCAATCTGGACCTGCATGAGAAGGAATGCTTTTGAATCCATCTCTTTACAACCAGTACAAAAAGAGTAAAAAATCAGTCATGACTAGTTTTATAGGACACAGGCTGAGTGCTGCAGGAATTTGATGCATACACCCGACCAGTTAGACTTGGCAGAAATGTTTTTCGAAGAATTAATTAAAATTGTTTTCTCTGAGGAAGGAAAAGTGTTTTGGGAAAAGCAGTAATATCATATGCAAGTGACATGAGCCTTGTTCAAGTTTTTTCAGCCCCAAGGGGTAAAATGCCTAAAGGAGTGGTTGGTCCTTGAATAATTTATTTATCTTGCAGCTATGCTTCACCGTTTTTCCTACCAGGGTTAGTTGAATTTCCTGAACAGCAGCCCAAAATGTCACCCCAAGTTACTAAACAACACCAGGGGAAGAGGAAGGCTGTCTTCTGCTCCTCGTAGTGTTTTATTTGTCCTTGACATTTTGATGATTTCTCTCTTCTCTAAGGGAAGATGTCCCTGCCACAGCAGGGAGGTTGGAGCTGGATGATTTTTATGGTCCCTTCCAAACCAAATCATTCTTTGATTCTCCTGTAAAATTATAAGTGAGCAGCTGCTGTGTGCTTCTGCAGCCCCTCAAAAGTTCAAAGAGGGTTCAGCATCTTGCAGCAGATACAGGATGAAGTCACTGGTGAGGACTGGATCAGGATGAGCTGGGTAGCTTTAGAATGGCTTGTTGCTGGACAGGCACAAAAATATTTTTTGTCCTTTTCCCTAGGAACCCTTAAGTTTGTTCCAGGTAGAGACTCAGGAGGGCTAAGGAATAAAAGAATGTGTAACCTTTGCTTCTCACCTCTTGCTACCCATCCTCTTACTCTACACATCTGTTCAGCCAGGGACAATCTCCCACCCCTTATTGGCAACAACTTCAGCACAAGGCAACCTTCAGATTGCCTCCCAGTTAATAACCTTCTCAAATTGAAGCAATCCAACCTGAAGAGACAGGAGTCTTGAGGTCAAGTACTCTGACCTGAAAACCTGTGAGCACCCACGTTGCTGCCGGGGGCCTGCTGGAGGCTGCTCATTGCTGTGAGACCAAAAAAAAGAAAAAAAAAAAAAAAAAAAAAAAAAAAAAAAAAAAAAAAAAACAAAACAACAACAACCCAACACCGAATAGAAATTCTGCAGAAGACCCTTGATTAATTATCCTCATTACTCAATATTTTAAGCCACCTTGTCAGCCCTTCCCACTCTGCCTTGCAGGAGGAATACGATTTCCAAAATGCCTGGAGCTAATGGCAGTGGGGAACCACACACAGACCGAAGTGCTGACAAGAGCAGAAACTGTTTCTCCATTCAGCACCTCTGACTTCAGAAATGCTCACATGCTCTACACAAACTGCACAATGTGGGTTAAAATCAGATCCTTTGCATTTAGCTCCTGGTTGAGGATTTCCTCTGCTCTTTACCCTGATGGACTGGTAAGGTTCATGACTGCTGTCTGAACAGAGAGGGTTTGTCCTTAGCTTTCCCCCTGCTATTGCACAACTCACTTCCAGTGTCATCCACACATTTCTGTGAATTTTGCTGTGAGACTGTGAGTCACAGCCGAGATTTAGAGTGAAACAAACCTTTGGACTCTGAGGCATCTTGGATGAAGCCCATGTTTGGAATCATAGTATCATAGAATGCTTAAGGTCGGAAAAGTCCTCTCGGGTCTTTGGGTTTGATCACTGACCTGACACTGGATTGTGAATAAGACAGATATTGTGCTATGTAGGAGTAGTGGGGATTTATAAAGGAAAAATGATCTCTTTTTTTTTTGGTGGTGGGGGCTAGATACCCAAATTCCAAATGTCACTTTGGTGCTGAGACTCAGGGACTTATGGTGTTGAAGGTGACATCCCCACTTGGCTGCTCCAGGATAACATGATTGAGCTGAAACCCTGGATGGTTTTGGTAAATCTCATAGTTGATTAGCAATGCCCAGCAGTTTCCAGCCTCTTTTTCCCTTCTTCAAAACTTTGCCACTGTGAAAATCAGCCTGAGTTTGCCTTCCAACATGATGTAGTGCTGGGGCAGCAGCTTCCTGAGGAGGTGAATGATCCTTACAACAGGACTGAACCTCCAAAAACCCATGGGGTGTAAGAACCAATATATTTGCTCCAAGCTAAACCATGAAGACCCAACCTCAAGAATTTCATTGATAAAATGAATATTTATTCATTGTCTTTCTTTACACCTTACTTAAATATATATACACAAAATATTTTTTATATTTTTTTAATTATATATAAATTCTTATACCATAAAGCAAGCATTAAAAGATGTGGAGTGATGGGCTGAAGAGGGTCTTCCTGCCTTATCCTTGACTACAGACAGGTTTTAGCCTCTGTTTTTTGGATGACAGCTCTATCCTTAAGGATAGAAATACAAAAGGAAAAAAAAAACTCTCACACTTTTAGTTGCCACCAAATTTTCCCTAAACCAGAGGAAATTGAGGCTTTTGGAGCTATTCTAATGGCATTAAACTTAAACTCCAGCTCACTGAAGAATTTGCTACAGCTGGTTCATTTCTGACTGTTCTTGCTAACCTTATTAGCCAATAAAACAATCAAATTCTTATGCTCAAACAAGTATGAGCAAGCTTATCTCTTCCTCATATCCTGGGATGGGATAGATTCACATCCTCACATGTAAGTGTATCCTAATAAATAGAAGACTGAATCTTTTAAAATGAAATTTTTTGTGAGAAATCTTAGTTTTCTGTTCCACTTTGATTTGTGACTACCTCCATACAAAAATAAAAACTCACAAAACCCTCAAGACCTAGAAAGTTTTAGTGTCCAAAATAAAATAAATATGAAGTTAAATTAAATGAAAGATGAAATAAATTGATATACAATTATAAAGTAAAAACTAAATTGAATATGAATAAATAAAATAAAATAAAATCAATTGAATATAAATGAAATGAAATTAAATTAAATGAAAAAATAAAATAAAATAAAATAAAATATTACTGGGTAAGTAGAAAGTAGGAGGGAGAGGAAGAGATTTGGCTTTGCAGCAAAGCTGCTTGCCTGAAGATGTAAGAACATTTTCCCAGTGAACTCAGCATTCAAAGCCAGGCAGCCAGAACACGCTTCACAAGAGAGAACCTCCTGTGAACTCCTCACCTTTGTAAGGTAAGACAGTGTTCACAAGGAAATACCCCACCACACCATTCCCTTTGATGTTTTCACTCTGCAGAAGGGAAGGGTGGTCTTTTTAAAGAATTCACAATAGAGAGAGAAGGGGAAGAGGAAGCCCTTTGAAGAGAGCAGAGAGCCTCCTCTGGTTTTGCTGCAGACTACAAGCCACCCCTTTTCCTTTGTGCCTTGCACAAAAGAGGGTTTGCAAGCCCACTTCCCCCTCAACCAGACGCATTTTCTGTGAGTACCATACTGAGGGGAGGTGGCTTTCCAACACACAGAACACACAGAGGGGAAGGAACTCTATGGCTTCACACGTCAACCATAAAACAAACCTCTTGAAAAACTTCTGTGCAAAGCCGTAAGGCCTGGTGGGTCTTTCTGTGTCTTCAGGATGAGCTGCAAGAGCACACACACCATCCACAGGCAAAGGTCTCAAGAGATCCTGTGTCTTCCTATGTCCCTTCTTGTATCAGGATAGAGTTAATACTTCAGTCTTAATAATGTCAGGAGGACTGAAGCTCCGCTGCACCTAAAACCACTTAAAGGCATAAAAACTATTCCATGAGAAAGAGAACAAAGACCAGGGAAGACCAGTGGTCAGTCTCACCCCAGGCCCTGGAGGGGTCTGGGAGCACATCCTCTTGGGTGTCCACTCTCAGTCTACTGAGAGACAAGAAGCAATTATAAACAGCCTACAAGGATTTGTCTAAGGCAAATCATTGTCAACCCACCTGATTGCCTTCTGTAATTAATTGACTGGCTGTAAGGGCAAGGATAGAGCAACAGATACTACATATCTTTAATATATAAGGATTTTGTCACCCAAAGCATTATCATTAGGAAGCTGGAGAAGAAATAATCTACCAAACAAGTGGAGAATTGCCCTGATACTGAGTACAAACGGTTGTCAAATGCAGCTCAATGTCCATTTATCAGCTGGTAACAAGCATAAATACAAGTAGCTGATAACCTGAACAGTAGATCTACAAGCCAGGCACGTTTTTAAAGACTTGAAAACCAGGGCAGCAGAGAGTTCCTGAGGTACACCAAATTTCTGCATCTGGGTTGGACTAACCCCATGAACCAACAGAGGCAAGGGACAGCCTAAATAACAGCCCAGCTTCAAAGAGGACACTGAATGTGAGTCAATGGTGAATGTAACAAACTTTTTGCTGGATTACATTAGGAGGACTGTGGCCAGCAGGTTACAGCCCAGCAAGGCTGTGAAATCTCCATCCTTGGGGTCATCTAGATAAAACTATGGTTGGCCTACTTTGGTGTTGGAAATGTGTCATCACCAGGATGGAAGTTGGACTGCTGACCTCCAGAAATCCTCTCCAAACAGCTCTTCCATGGTCCCTGAATGGACACCACAAAGATCCACTAGCAATGATGAATCAGGATCACTTTGTGTTGCAATGCAAAAAAACTCAGCAAACTGTACACAGACCAACTTGCTAAAACCCATTGCAAATTCTCCCTAAGACACTTCTGGGTTTTGCCCCAGTCAAGACCTTTTCTTGCATTTACTAATCAGCCCAGATGTTGACATTTGAAAGCACATTCAACTGACTAGACACGGCTTTTGTGGCTGGAGCCTTGGCCAAGGGAGTGGGAGATGAGCCTGCCAACAGCATCCTGTGCCAACGCCTTTTGTGCATGGCAAGCCTCATGTTCACAGAGATGCTCTGGGTGTCTAGACAGCACCTCCTGTACTTGCAGCATCCACAGCATCTTGTCTCAGCACAAGAAAGGGAAAGGGGGTGGGGGAAAGAAAGTTTGTGCAGATGAAAGTGCTTCCAAGTCAAGACTGATTAATTCTGAAAGCAGGCAGGTACTCGTGGGTGATTTGCAGCCGAGAGCCTGATGAACAGTGTGTGCCTCTGCACACAAGAGGAGCAAGAAATATCTCAGACATCTTCTCAGACTGTTCCCTGGTTCTGTGAGACAATGTGCAATACATCCATTAAGCACCTCATGTTCTGCCTGGCCCATGTTTGTCATGCTGAAAATCCACCTCTGGTTCCCATGAGTTGCATTTTACACCGGTGGCCAGAAGCATGAGCAGCTTAACATCCAGCAAACAGAAAATACCTGCTCCAGAGAAACAGGAGAGTCAAGAGAAGATATCCTGCAGACTGGGTTTATAGACCTCCAGAAGTGATGGAAGGGAGAAGCTTTGACCAAGCATTAGGGTCTAAGTGGAGGAAAGATGATGTGATTGCAGGTCTGTTGATTAACAGATATCAGGCAAATTAGGAGCTGTGTGCTTTATTGCAGTATTCTAAAAACATGTCTAGGGCAAGACATGAGGTTTTTCTTATTTTGTTTTTCACTTTTTTTTTTTTTTTTTTTTTTTTTTTTAAATACTGCAATACATATCAGGCTACATCGATCCTTGTTCTAGAGTAAATATGCAGATAGAAGACACCTCAGCTTCAACACTGCTTACTATAAAATAAAGATTGGAGGCAGGTGACAAATCTAATTCTCTTTTCCTTCCCAGATATCCACAGTATTTTACTTTCCATCACAAAATAGGTAAACAACAATATTTAGACTTAGAACATATTCTCTCTTTCTTGTTTTCTTGAGTTTTTTCATCATTAGCTGGGATATTTTTTCTAATTTTTCATTGACATTTAAATGAAAAATGGAATAAGAAAGCAGCTTTTGGTTCCAAACACTTGACCTTCAGAAATGTAGCTATGTCCCCTTTCATCAACAGCAAAAAAAAAAAAAAAAAAAGAAGAGAAAAAAAATCCTCTCCTACTGGTATTACAGTATTTCACTAATAAAGTCATTGAAAAGGTTGTCTTCAGAGAAATATAATACCAAGTTATGAGATATTTTTGGCACAAGGACAAGGTAAGATATTGCCAGACAAAGAAAACACTTACTTATAATTCAGTTAATGGGCTGGCAAAGTTATACCCTTCTGCTACTAATTAATTTTCCATATTTCCAGCCAAACGAACGCAAGGAATGTATAACCACCTGGGACAGCAGCCTGCAAAGTGTTAAATCATCATTAACTAAACCACTCGTCTCACCCCGGCTGCTGCATTTGTCATCACCCACAGAGGCTGGGTGTGGATTGGGGTAGAAGGAAGGAAAAGGATTGCCAGGCATGGAAGCTACAAGACCCAGCTCTGGTTTTTGGGGCACGTGTGTGTCTGTTGGAGCACAGCTGGGACCCAGCCAGCTCCAGAGGGACAGGAACATGTTGGCGAGCAGGGGATGTGAGTTACAGGAGCCTCACGTGCTGCCACACCAGACACACACACACTCAGAAGAAGGGATGTGACCATGCTGGAGGGAAACCACCTGCACCAGGGAATGGTTTGATGCTCTTTTTACTTGGCCTCCCAAGAGCAGCAGGGAGAACAAAGCAAAAAAATTAAATTCTTTGTGTTTCCTGGTGTCTTCCTCGCTCGGGCAGGAGTTCAGCACTAAATGGAGCATTAATGCACCAATAAAACTAAATTTTCTGGTACTTTAGTCCAGATTCTGAGACTACTTATAAGTCTTTTACACAAGAGTCATTCCATTGTGGAAAATTACTGGTGTTCCAGTTCATCGGCATTTTGCATCAATCCCGATGATCCAGGGCTGGCATAGGCTGCATGCACTACCAAAAAACAAGGGGATTATGGCTGAGGATAGTTGACTTGAATTATGTCAACCCAAAAATATTTCCTATGAGGTTTTAGGTGAAATCAGAACTAAAAATTATCTCACTCTAAAGCAAAGAATGTATTTCACAGTCTTTTCAAAGTTTTTCCGAAAAATCACAGTGGCACAAATTTCAAAACAGGTGTTTTGCAACCAGTTTTTTTTGTTTTTTTTTTCAATTACCTTTTTTTAAAATTTGGATTCGTGGGAGGTGAATTCTTGTTTCTTGTTTTTTTGGTGTCTGCTGATGTGCATCTCTACTTTCTCCAAGATAAATGGTTGCTTTCAGTACACAAAAGCTTTTGCCTTCAGAAATAAAAAGTGTGGGTTGCAGAACTCTGTCAGAAAGACCTTCATCTGCGTGGTTAATAACATACAGAGCAAATTTTTCCCCCTCATACCCAAGAAGTAATTTTACATTTCCCAGAGAGGGATTAACCCTTTTCCTAATTAATCAATTAATGCACCTTAATGGCCATGGATTGTTAAGAGCCCAAGTGTTTTGTATAGCAAAAATCATTCTCTGTAGATCAGGTTTCAATATTTTAGTAAAAAATTGCTTTCTCATTCAGAATAAACCCCCTATTTTTACTTTATCCTGACAAAGCAATTGATCCTGATTTTCAGACTGCTGGATGGACAGACATGGAAGCTCAGGGAAGAATTGAGTAATGCTGTTCTGGCCTCCATCTGTCTCCTTTTCCATCAAGCAGAAAACATCACAACTTTTAAACATGAACAGTTTAAACATTTTCAGGTTCCTCATTCCCTGGTGGCCACTATCCTGATGTGCTGACAGGCTCCAGAGGAGAGGGTTCCCAACTGGCCACAGCATCTTGCAAGTCTAATTCCTGGCAGGAATCTACTCATTAGAAGTTAATTTTCCCCTGCTTGAAGTTTGTCACACCTGAATCAAAACTGAACTATCTCAGCAAAATGTTTGAATTACTATGAATCAGCTTTTTCATCTGGGAAAGTAAACAAACATTCCACTGTGGAGTTTTCAGCCAGCTTTAGTGAAAACCAGTCTTAAAATAGATTGTTGTGTCTTTCTACCTGGAAAATTTGGCAGATTTCAGTGGAATATGTGACAGTTATTAGTTTTTATTTCCAAAAGCAGTTGGTAATCTTGGTCTAGATAAAAAATTTGGACTTGATGAAAACATTACAAAAACTGGCTGAAAACAGGAAAAGGACTAGGAAATAAAAAGCAGAACTAAATTTCTGAAAACCAAGAGTTACTTGTTAAGAGAGATATTTCTTCTGCATGCAACCTTGACTCTACTTTCTCCAAAGGAAAAGCCAGTCAAACAATAACACAAATTTAGTTCTGATCTTTTATCTGAAGACTGGTTCACATGAATACAGAGCCTGTGATCCTTAGACCCATAGAAAGTTTCAAGTAGTTATTTTTGGATATTCAACTGCACATAGCCTGAAGGGACTTGATTTCCTGAGAAGTTGCTCAGCATTTAAGTAAATTCAATGCCTTTGAGATGTTGAAGGCTTGGCTTTACCCTTTCCACCCTGAACTGCAGCTTTCAAGACTCAGGGAAGCATTGAAATCAGGTGGAGTAAGATGGTGGGTAACTAGACACAGCTGAAATGTTGGAAAGGATACCTAAAGCTGAATCAAACTTGTTAAATCCCTTTCTTTCCAAGTTCAAACTCTGGCTGGCTGAATCACATGCAAAGAGTATTAACCCTTACTGAGGCAGTGCCCTTTTTGTGGGTTTGCACAGTCAAGGCATCAATCCTGCTTGGCACAGTTGTGCTTTTCTTTCCTAAGGGTGGACCGGAGGTACAGCCTGGTGAAGGATGCAAGATTTCATCCTGTAAAACATCTGTTTGGCTGTGACTGCCAGTATCTCTGGGTTTATTAAACGAAATCCTTCAACAAGTCAGTGTATTACAGTCCTGGACACTCACCATTCCTGCAAAGGAATGTCAGAAATGCTTTTGGGAGCAAATTGGCACTGACAACAATGCAGGTATTCATGGAGGTATCACACAGCAGCAGAGCTCTGGCACAGGGGGTGATCATTCCTGCCCATGCAAACCAATCCAAGCCATGCTGCTTTAAAAACTCTGCCTCATTCCACATCTCTTACCAAGATTTATGACAATTAGCTGCTGAATCCATAATTAGCAAGTGGTAACAGATCAGCAGATGTATCCAGTTCTGGTGACACCTCTGACAGATTGGTGTCTACTCCCCAAATCCCTGCAAGGCTTCATGTTTTCCCTGTGACCACTCTCTAGCTGGGTTTTGGCAAGGCTGCCTCAGCAGGGAAAGAGAGGGAGGGCTGGGGTAGAACAAGTTCTCACAAGCATGACAGGACCCATGCATAACCATTAGACTTTGCAATTAAAAACATGTTCTTGTCTTCCCCTGCGTCACTGAGGGAAGCATGTAACAGTTGCTCTGCAAAGTGCCTTGAATTCTAACCTGGAGGTTTGGGTTTTTCTGCATGGGGGGTTTTGTGTGCCCAGATAAAGGGGGGATTTTTTCCCATCCCTAAGAAACATTTCAGGAACCTTTCTAGGGAGTAGAGAGGAGGAGGAGCTGGGAAGAGCAGGAGAAGCTGTAGTTGTATTTAAGACACTTTGTTAAAAACACTCTGAAGTGAATACAGGGGTCAAGGTGAGAACAGAGACTCCTACCCGACCTATCCAAAATCAGATAATTTATAATTCCTTTACTGCAGCTCTAAAAAGGATCCAAGTCCCTTCTGCATCAGCTTCACCTGCCCACCTTTGAGATGTCACTACTCCAAGTGTGTTCCAGAAGTCTAATATTTTGCAAACACTTGGTGATTATCATCTTCACCTTTTTTAGCCAAAGTCTCCCAGATTCCCGATCCACTTTTTTTTTCCCAACCTCAACCTTAAATTAAAGGTTTCTATGTGCCTTGCACCTCAATGCACCCCTTATTAGTAGATGTTAACTGAGTTCATGTTTCTCATTTGCAACCATAGCTTCAACTCAACAATTTCATTTTCAATCCCTGCTGGGTATAACATTTAAGATCACCAAAGCCCTGTATTTATGAAGTGCACTGCTAGAGAAAAAAAATAAGATGTGAAGGTCAGGGTTAGATTCAGTCTCATGCACAAGTTGACTTGGGGAGTTATGGCTGAGCCCCTATCACCTGGATTTCAGCCTAGCTGGCTGTCATGCCTGACTGACAGGAACCACATTCAGATCATCTTCTGTGAATTTGTAACACAAACAGCACAGCTGTTCATTGCATTGATTGTATTGGAAGCCTGATTTGCCTGTAATTGCTCCAGCTCAATATTCCATTCTATTCTGGACGACAGGATGGATGATGTACAACCTGAATTCAGCCCTGTGCCATTGCCTTTAATGACCCTTTTTTTGTTGTGTTTTGTTTCATTTTTCATTTAAAAACATACCTGTTGAGGGATGACAGCTCTATCTGGGCAGTTCCATGAAAAGCAGCTATATTTCTGAAATTTGTTGCAGTAGTGAAATGGTGCTTTGAGCTTGTACCTGGAAAAATGCATCCAAAGCTGCAAGAAACCCTGAGAATGCAATATAAGACTTTGTTGATTTTTTTTAGTTGGAGGAGGTATAATTTATGTTAACCTAGCTGCTGCAGGAGGAAATGTTCTGAAAGTATCAAAAAATTAGTTTATTTTTTTCTTTCTTTTTCTTTTTAGAACTAATAGAGACAGAATTATCTGTGCAATAGTGGTCACAGTTTTTCTGCTTGTCTGGCTGCCTTGGGAGGGCTCGGTGGAGAATCCTGACTGATTTTCACACTAGCCCTCACCAGGACTGTCCCTGCACATTTTGTCTGTGTAAATAAATAAGTAGGACCAATTTAAAAATACCAGAAATAAAAGGAGACAGAGAAGGAGGAGGAGGAGAAGAAGAAGACGACGACGACGACAACGACAATAAAAGGAAAAAAAACATGAGGTGAAGTCTACCCTTTCATCAAGTGGAAAACAGATTCTTTTTTTCTATTTGACTTCGTTTCATTTTGTTCTGTCTGGTGCTGATGGAGTTGTAGGCCACATAAAGTCTGGATAAGTTTTCATTATGTCCATACCTCCCATCTCAGCTGTAAGAGAGGCAGGGCTGATTCTCAGTCCCAATACAAATGGCACAGGACAGCTCTCTTACCCCTCTCTGTAGAAGATATTTCTCAAAAAATTACAGTCTAAAACCAAGTCAGGCAGTTGAGTGACCATTGTCCAGCAATACTTGATCTGAGTGTGTGCCCTTCATTTGTTTAGAAGCACAAAAGTAACCCAAAAAACCCTTCACATACTTCTTGATCTCTACCTTACACTTCCAGAATTATGTCTCTGAAAATGTCTTCTGTCAGTGTCAATGTGAGTCTCAATGAAGATCTGTGGAGCTATCCAGGGTGCATTTGTTTTAAAAGTAAGCTGGTCTCTTCCTCTCAATGATTTTGGAGTCCTTGCCCCATTGCCCTTATGTACAAAATTGAAATTTCTGTGTCACCATCACCACAGTTTCTGTAAGGACAAAAAAAAGTTGGCTAAGTTTCTTTGCAGATGTGTGGCTAAAGAGCTCAGCTTGAGCTGTTCCATTTGCCAGCTTTTGCCTGGCTTCTGGTTGCAGAATAATCTAGAAAAAGGAAATTTGTAGAAAAATTCATGTCTCTTTATTAAAAAAATCAAGAAAAAAATTACATTTTTTGTAGCAGGAAGCTTTTATATTAAAATTAAGACAGCACAGAATTCAGGAATAAGCTGACCAGGAGACATCTTCATGGTCTGTAACTGCAATGTGTTATAAGCTCCATCTTACCTAGTGATGGAGCTTTTCTCATTTCATCCTCTTGCTGCTTTGCTTTTATACATATTTATTACCTTATCATAGCCAAACCTGAACAAAATAACCCCCCCAAAGTACAATTCTTCTTTTTGCAAAGAATTTTTATTTTACAGAAACAACCACTGGTTTGTTAAAAGAGTTGTTTGCAAGATGACTAGATTAGATTAATTAGTTAATGTTTGTAAAATACTTTGAAGATTAAGAACACTATATAAGTGTTAAGTATTATTGTTATTATAATAGATAGAGAAGGTAGATAGCTAGATAGGTAAAGAGATACAGCAGTCAGATAACAATAATTATAATACTTAGCATTTCTATAGGGCTTTACATCTTTTGAGTGTTTTACAAACATTAACTAATTAATAGAGTTAAGCAGACAGATAGTAGATAAAATAGTAGGTAGATTGATAGATAGGAACAAATTTTGCCTTTGGATACATGAATAGTATATTCCATGGAAGTTGCATCCCACTGATGAGGGCAAAATTTGGTCCACAGACAAATTTAAAGGAAAATTAGCTAGTGTGATTCAAGCTGGGCTGGGATTTATTTTTATTTTTTTTCCACAGACAATTTGTCTTCCCAGTGAGTAGATTCACCGTGGGAACAGAAAGTTCCCCTGGAATGCTGAGATGAATGTATCAAACATGTCAAACTTCACAGCGACACATTATGGAATCAAAGCACATCGTTAAGATTAGTCACATCAGTGTCAGTGACTCAGCTTTGCAACATCTGAAATGATGCATCGTGCCTTTGGGAAGCCAGATGAAACAGCATTATCAGTGTGCTCTGCTTCATCCTCATTCTTCACGTTTTCATGAAAATGCAGAAGTGTGGTCTACTGACTGAGGAAAATATAAGGATTAAAGCCAGATGTGAGCATATTTTAGTTTCATTAAATAAATCTGATATTAATTAAAACAGAGAATAAGAATTATATTAAGATGCAAAGAATGGACATGACACTTGTTTCCTTTTAGCTTGTATCTTCTCAAACACTGATATGTCTCTGCAACCACTTATCCCAAAAGCCATAAAGAGATGAGGGAAAATAACTGCTGCTTTTTGAAATAGATTAATGTCCTGGGTGACTTTGAGATCCAGCTGTCAGTGAGGTCCAGGTGTCCTAAAGCTTCTGGTACTTCTGCAGTAAAAAAGGAGAAGAAGAGAGACCTCAGCTGGGTGTGAACAGGCTCACTCTGAGAGACCTCAGCTGGGTATGAACAGGCTCCTCTGCAGTCTGGTTGTATCAGTGTTATTCTGCACTTGAATTTTTCTGTGGGCTTCTGATATGACTCCAGCACCTGACTGAAGCATCAGTGCTGTCTCTGCCTCTGGGGCATCAGGCTGGGACTCAGCACTGCTCAGAATTGCATCCTATGGACAGAGCTCATATTTCCCCTTTACAAAGCTCTTTTGCCACTGGGTGTATGCAGTACCATCCCAAGTCTCCAGGGCAAGCAGAACCACAGACCACAAACAAATCTTGATGAAACAGTAAAATAGAGGAGAAGGAGCCACCTTCTGAACTCTTGGCAGCTATAATGTAGATACCTGCATCTGGGTTAGACACTCTAAGCTTCCTTGACTGTTCACAGAGCAACGAGGGCTTGAAAGATGAGTTTCATCTGCTTTGTACTTATGTCTCCACTACAATGGGATGGAACTGCCTCTTGGAAATCTTGTTTCTCTCCACTGACTGACAGTAAAGCCCAGATTAGCTCAGATGAGGCCAACTCTGGTGTAAATAATTAAAGTGAGATGTGACAAAGCCCTTGTGGTAGGCTGACCTTGGCTGGTTGCCAGGTGCCCACCAAGCTGCCCTATCAGACTCCCTTCTCAACAGGACTGGAAGAGAAAATATGATTAAAAGCTCATGGTTAAGATAAGATCAAGGACATCACTTACAGTCATGGTCAAAACAGACTCAATTTAGTGAAATTATTTTAATTTATTGCCAAACAATCAGAAAGGGAAAATGAGAAATACAAACAAAATGAAAAACACTTTCTTCTCTCTAAAAGTGGCCCAGGTGGATATCAAATAGGGGTTGGGATCAGTTCATGACTCTTCATTCTTGCTACTCCTTCTTCCTTGCACTCTTGCCCTACTTGAGTGTGGAGTGTCTCCTATGAACTTCTGTCTTTTAAGAACTTCTCCACTGCGGGTCCTTCTTATGAACTGCAGTTCTTCACAAACTGTTCTGGAATGGTTCCCTGAAGTTTCACGTCCTGCCAGGAAACCTGCTCTGTGTGGACTCCTCTCTATGGCCTGCACTTCCTCCTGGAGTCTGCTCCAGCATGGCTCCTCCACAGCTTCCTTCAGGGCACATCCACCTACATTGGGTCCTCCTCCAGCTGCAGTTGGCTCTCTGTTCCACTTAAGACCTCCATGGGCTGCAAGGGGACAGCTGCCTTACCATGGTCTTCTCCATGGACTGCAGGAGAGGAGAGCACATCCTCCCCTCTTTTTTCATTGGGTTTGGTGTCTGCAGGATTGTGTCTTTTTGTTTTCTTTTTTTTTCTTTTTTTTCTTTTTTTTAAATTTTCTCCCATTTCCTGTGCAGCAGTTTTTTGCTTAAATATGTTATCGCTACCAATGTCACCTCTGCCTAGTGGCAGGTCTGTCCAGGAGCCAGCCCAAACTGGCTCTGTCCAACATGGATGCAGCTTCTGGTGTCCTCATGGAACCTCTTCCATCAAAACCTTGATGTGTAAATCCAATAAACCCATTCTAAACGTTTCTCTTCCTTCTTCATCTGCAAGATCTACGCAGTGGAGTTTCCCAAGCTCACCTCAGTCTCACTAGGACTGATGAAGAGGAGGTTTAATTGGAAATTGGTGGGAATGTCATTGACCAAAGAGACAAGTGGTGAGTTCTCATAAAATGAAATTAGAAACAACACAAGTTTCCCTTCAGCAGCACAATCTGTCAGAGGTGGGAAAGCCACTACAGTGAGGCATATGCAGAAGGCAATCAGCCATCGTTCTGACTCAACCAAAAAAGGCAACATCCAAATCTGGTGGATAACACTGTACAAAATAAATACACCCTTCATCAACACAACCACCCTTTGATCACCTAAAAAAAGCATAAAAAATTAAACAGGCAAGCAAGAGCAAGAAATAGTGGCAATGCCCTTTTTTTAACCAGGGATGGACTGCGCACACCTTGGTAATTAAAGCTCATAGCTTCTTCTCAAGGAACTTGAACCCAAGTCTCAAGTTATGGGTGAATATTCACAGTGCAAGGTTTCAAGACAGACCAGTCTAAAGTTCTCCTGTTGGAGCAGTTTTATTTGTATAATACATTTCACTATTTCCTGTGTCATGGGGAGAATGATTTCTAGTTCAGTGGTTAGTATTCACCTGGAAGGGGAAGTCCTCAGTTCCTGTGCCTGCTTCTATGAATGTTTCTTGTATTTCTCATTTAAGTATTCATTGATGTGGATAATGGAAGCCAGGCCCTCTGCTCCCAAATGAAAGACTATACCACGAAGATACATAGTCATTTGCATAGCTTTGCCATCTTCCTGTTCCCATGAATATTTAATTAACCTATGCAAAGTGAAATGGTTTCAATATGAGGAACTGAGAATGCCCTGCCCTAGAATATTCTTTACCCTAGTGGTTAAGGCAGTCAGAGAAGTGGAGAGACAAGTTCAAATCCCCTTAAGCAGAAGAGGGATTAAACCTGGGTCTTCCAGAGCTTGGTGGGTATTCCCAGCACAATGTTATTGGTGAGAAAAAAAAGTACAATCTCTGCTTCCTTTTTTTGCCTGAGCTAATGGAATGCCCTGCCAAAATGCTTATCATGCTGAAAGATCTTCACAGAGTGTGACTGATACAATCTTTATTAGAAAACAAATTATTTCACCATGAACTTTGAAAGAAATGGAGTAAATGGTGTGACAAGAAAATGGCTTACCACAAGGGAGCATACTCACACCTGTGTTATTTGTGATCTACACACAATATCTACCAATCTATAATGACAGAAAAAAATTAAATCTGCCAGAATTCAACTCCCAAGTCAAGGACCTGTCCCAAACAAAGGCCATGACACCATCAGCACTCAAGCAGATCTCAGAATATCATATGATAAATTAATGAAAGTACACTATGGGTATGATGCTATCAGGTCTCTTTCTTCTTTAAAGTTCCAGGCCCAATAAACAGAACAGAACAGAATTTCCAAAGAGATGTGACTCAAAATCCAGATTGCTTGGAACTGACATTGGACTACTTGCCATTCCCCAGGGCACAGATAGAAAAGACAAAGTGTAAGGTTAACCTGTAATATAAATTACTGAAGAAACAATGTGAATTCCAGACTGAAGGTCAGCACTGCAATGCTGCAAACCATGGCACTTGCATCGTGTTATCCAGTAGATAAATATTTATGTCACACATAAAAAAGCACTGATATATCAGTACACATGAGGAGGTTAGATATCCTGTTGAATGGAAGTGATTTTTTTATGCATGCCTTAGGCCATCTGAGGGAAGCAATCTGTATCTCCTAGCTGGGATCACCTGACTGGAGAATGGATTTTAAAAAAAGAAAGGAAAAAAAAAAAGCAAAAAAGCAAAAAAGCAAATACCAACAGGAAGAAAAGAGAGGAGGAAAGAAGTAAAAAGCTTTGAGGCATGCTATTAAATGTCCAGAATTTCCTGGATTGGTAAAATTCAATCAGTAATATGCCTGTTCCCAAGCCCAGTAAATTTTAGATAGATCTGGCTGATAAACTTCTATACCCTGCTAGTTTCAATTACTATGAAAAATTTATCTTCATCCTTTCCCACTCCTTTTCCATTTAAGCTCATTCCAAAAGTGAAAAAGAAACCCAAAACTTAATTTTGATAATTTTGTATGAGACATTCATTTATTGACAAAAGCCTCTCTATATATTCAATTATCCATATTGACATCACATCTGCTTGATGTCAACCCCTGTCAGTGGGGCTCTCAGGTGGCTGCACCATCCTCTCACAACTCTGGAAATCTTTAAACGAGAACATCTTCATGACCAGTCAGCCCATAACACAGATTTAATGCAGAGCTGCACAAAAAACCCAGCAGACAGGCCAAACTTTGTCAATCCTAGCACAAACTTCACTGAGGTATTTTACAGCCAACATTCTTGGAGAGCGAGCACAGACTTGCACAAACACGGATCTTGCCCGTTTACGTTATGAGCTCTCTGGGGCAATGACTTTCTCTTCGGATGCAGGTATCCACAGCACCAGCCCTGCTGTAATAAAGCTAATAATAACAGTAACAACAGCAATAATAATAATAGAAATAATAATAATTTCATCCAGGATGCTGCGCAGAAGAGCTGAAGGGCAGCAGGTGCGTTGGGGAAATAATGTAACACACCAAATCCCGCGCAGCGAGCGCATGAGCGTGCGATATCAAAGACACTACCTACGAAATTAATTTGCCAGTGACACTGCCTTGCCTACCATCCCTGGGCGTTGGGAGAATTAATTAATGCTTGCAAATCGCCTTGAGAACTTCAGAGGAAAAGGCGAGTTATGTATGCAAAGCCCCGCTGCCTTTCCCCGGTGCCGGCTGCACACCTGTGCCCATTGCATCATGTGCCGCCTCTGTCTGGTCGCCGAGCGCTGGCGGTGCTCCTGTGGCCTCAGCATGATTGATGGCTGGGCTGGCTGAGCACTGGGAGCTCTCCCCTGTCAGCAGGGAGCTTGCCTCCACACGCCCGTGCACCATCAGCCTCTTCTCCTCCCGGCGCAGTTGTCAGGTTTCCCAAAACAGTGATTACCTTTCCCCAGAAACAAACCTCCGTCCTGACACCTCTCCCAGCTGGAGCCTTGTTCCTTTGTAAGGGTCTGCTCCCTACCTCCCAGGGCTGGTGTGAAACTTCATTCCCTCCTGTTGGTAAAACTTCATCCCTTCACGTTTGTAAAGCGTGCCAACATGAAAATGCAAGGATGGATTGGCATGTGCTCCTTTTTTTATGATCACTATGACCAAATAATTGTAGCCCAAGATGTCCAAGTTGTACCTCAGAGGTCATTACACCCACCCTGAGGGAAGGACAGCAGCACTGGAGGCGTTAACAGGAGCAGCAAGGTGAGGCTTCTCCACCTTCAAAATGTCCATCCCTAATCTCAGAGGACCTGAACGTGCCTGCAGGCCACAGCAGCTGCTCTGAAGGGAGATGCAGGAACCTTATGTCTGCATGTCCAGTGCCGAGGGGACTTTGAGTTACCAATTTCTCCTTACACTGAAAATAAGCCCCATTTGCAGCAAATAATCACTTACAGTGAAGTAAAATCCTATTTAAATGCCCTTTTCTTATCATTCTAAATCCAATGCATTGTTTTAAAGCATTAACATCACTTGGTTTTGTGGGATAATTTTTTTTAATGTAGATGTTTAGGCTGAGTTTCCAGGTTATCCTTGACACCCCAATTCACAGTAGACCAGCCGTGCTTATATTTTCCTCAAAACAAGAGGGAAGAGGCCTCTTGTTTCCAGCCACTGCTCCCTCCTCCTGGCTATACACCATGCCATAGCTCCACAGGTGCTGGAAAGCAGTACCTTTCTGTTGCTGAGTGATTTTAAGCAGCAAACGTTGGCAGCCACCTGCCTTGCCCTATTCCAGCTGCACTCAGCAATGTGTGGAGGGCAGGGAAGAAGCAGGAGAGCATTTTTGGAAGGAGCTGAGGCTCCTTTCATCTTCCTTTCTGTGCTTCAGAAAGAAGTGGTGGACTCACTAAATAAACCTCCAGCCTTTCTCAGGACTACAGAGAGGGGGGAAACTCAAAATATATTCCTGCTGAATCTGAAGATCCCAGTACAAACTCAGAATCAATTATGAAATGTAATCTTGTCCTTAATCTCAGGTTCTGTTCAGAGAGCACTGTCTATGAGATCAATATTAATAAAAGGATTGTATGAAGAATTTCCCTAGACTACAGTTAAAAATTATCTCAATGCTTCACACACACTTTTCTTAACCCATGGCAGAAGAGATTTATTTGGGAATCCTCTCTTTGACCAAAACCCCCATACCTATGTCATCTTTTCATAAAAATCAGCTACTTTTGAATATTCTAAATTTTTGCATTTTCACAATGCTGAGGGAACTTAGCAGTACTGGTGGTGACCACAGAATTTATGGGATAAGGGGGATCCCTGGGGAGCATCTTGTCCATCCCCTCAGAAAAGCAGGATCTTGCAATGTTTTACAAGATCTTCTGAGGACACAAACTTATTCTTTCTTTTCCTTCATGGTTGGCTTCCATCAAATGCTTTCAGATTTTTGTTTATTCTATCTCTGATGTAGATTTCTTTTTTGAGTAGTCTGTTTAAAAATTATTTTGTGTGCAATGAGAAATAACATTACTTTCTTTTTCCAAGAATCAAAGTTCTTCCTTCAGATTGTCTCATTTTCTCTTTCCCGGCACCTCCAGAAAAAGCTGGGTTTGAAAAACCCTCAATTTCCATATAAGCAGTGATTCTGGTGGATAATTAGAATTTAATTTCTCTGACCAGCATCCTCAGGGGCATTCAGATGTCTTCTGCTTCACCACTCCTGTTTCACACAAACAGGAGTAATCCCTTTCCTGTTCTACCCAGATGTTGGAAAGCTGAGTGCTCAAAAGCGTGCTCAGCTCCTACAGTGGTTAGTCAGGGCCCTCAAGGGAGAACATCAGCACTCAGTGCAATCTCCCTTTGGCTTTCCCCTTCACCCTGCCTCCTCCTTTTCCATGCTTTGCATGGGTGCTTGGGTTCTACCTCCTCTGAAGAGCTTCAGCTCAGCCCATTCCATACCCAGAGGCAACTAATAAAGGTCAATCTCAGATATAATGAAAGGGGACAATGAGGCTGTTCTGGCCACTCCTAGTTTTTCCCCACTGCTTCTCACGAGCTCTGCAGGTTCTTCTGGTTCCTCCAGCAGGCCTGAATGTCAGGGGGAGGCTGTTCCCACCACCGTCCCCAGCTGTTCTTCAACAGCCGTGTCCTTTGAAGATGTGCATAGTTATCATGTTATTTCAAAATACCAAAGGTCACATTACCTTTCCTTTTCCCTTCCTCCCCTCTGGAAAACAGGGGCAGGAGCAATGACTGAGTAAACAAGAAGGAGCAGGTTTTTGGAGAGTCCCTGCCATGAGGGACTGGGGGACTCCACCAGACTGGCCTATTGCACCCACAACTCCCTTTTTCCCACCTCACCTTGCAAATTAAAGTTTCACAGGTTTGAAAGAGGTTCTAGTGCAAAGCATTGTCCTTATATCTGTGTTGGCCCTTTTGTCACAGAAAATCTGGTTAGATGTCCAGACATTCATGAGGCAACAAAAAGCTCAATTTTTCTTAAATCTTTTACTCAAGATTCCATGTTGGAGCCATAGAACTGGTTTTCAGCAGTCCTATTAAACCACAGGAGGCATTGAAAATCACATATGTGAGGGTTTGAGAAATAAAGATATGTGTAAGTCACAGGCCACACCAAATTCTTGATGACCCTCTTCCAAAACAGGAATCAGAGCTGTCTCAGGTTCCTCCTTTTGCAGCCCACTATGCAGCAAGGCTCCTACTTACTTTTTCTGTGATTCCTGTAAGGTATGTTGGCCCTGAAGGATGAGAACTACAGTTCTGCTTGGCAATTGCATCATGTAAGTAGTAGGTCTACCTCACTCCCTTCAGCTCACTCAGCTACAGGCTGGATAGAGCTGGGCCCTAAAGAAATACTTTTATGGGACTTCTGAAAAGCAGGTGGTCCGACACACAGAAAGCACATTAACACTAATGAAGATAAAAAAATTTCACAGGAAGATAATTGTTTGCCTAGCAGCTGAATTTATTTCGTTCTCAAGTTGTAATTAAGGGAAAAGTTGCAGTTTAGAATACAATCTGGTTTTCCCTCTTTTTTTTTTTTTTTTTTTTTTTTTCTTGCCTAATAAGCAGAGCAAGAAGTTGATTCATTTTTATCTACAAGGGAGAAAGGTATCATTTTACCCACACCTGATTTAACTGAAATGAGTAGAAGACAGATAAACAGCTGGAGAAACCTGAGAAAAACGCACTGAATTCAATTTACCAGAATCTTGCATGCCTGGGAAAGAAAAATAGAAAGAATGAAAAATAAATAAAAACAAAAAGTGAGGAGTCAGACATGGACAAGCAAGTTTATATCTTAAGATGTTGGGTAATTAAAGTTCTTTTTTCCAACAGCAACTAAGGATGAGAAATTTCTAAGAATGCAGGTGTTCTAATTTTTACTAAGATTTACTGTGTGTATGTGTGCAATGTTTAGGAGTTGTACTCTTAGCAGTCCAGCAGTCACACAAAACTTAGGGATGTCAAAAAAAAAAAAAAAAAAAAAAAAAAAAAAAAAAAAAAAAAAACCCCACAAAACTCTTAGATCACTGGGAAATCACTTTGCTCAGAAGAGCAAAGAAACATGGAAGAAAAAGAAAGGGTCTGCTCCAGAAAGGCTGAGGTCATAGCAGAAGGCAGGCAATGAAACGTTGTCCTTCCTTTGGGCTAAAGACAAGGAAAGAACAGGGCAATACTGAATAAAGGACAATTTTCTCATGACAGAGTAGAGACATGTCAGTTTCTTCTTTATGTCTCTACTACATGAACTAATTTTGTTAAATGAGGAGCAGGGACAGTCTGATGTATCAAAATTGGAAGGAAGGTTTATTGGAAGGGACAGAATTCTAGAAAGATAAACATGTCTTCAGGCATAGAAAATAGAATTTATCTCTGCAATAATTTGCCCTTAAGTAAAAAGCTGGGATTATCATTTTGGATTTTGGATCACTTGAACTCAGTTTAAAAAAAAAAAAAAAATTGACGATTGTTTTTCCTTTAAAATAATCCATATTGGAACAAATCCATGTATTTGTTCACAGATCTCAGAATGTATTCAAGTGTACAGATTAAATAGGGAGAGATGTCTGAACACCTTTGAGAATCTGGGTCTCATGTTCACTCTATTCTGATGAGTGTTAAGGTCAGACTTCTGCAAGGTTATAAATATTGACCTCCTGGATACACCTGCAGGTTTATATGGAATATGGTATTTTCTCTACCAGTGACTGGGTTCAAATGCATCTAAAAAAATAATAGTCTTTTACATAAAAAGGAAGAACTACCTACCCATCTTTGCTTTTATTGAATACCTATTCTTTATTTTGCCAAGTTTAGATCTTTAAGCAAGAAATGTATCTTCCCCTTCCTTTCTCACCTGGAAAAGCCTCCATTTCTTGGAATCTTGCTAAATCTTTGGGACAGCAATTAGGGAGACTGAGGTAACCTGGGAGCAAATGACAGGAGCCAGGCAGGAACACGCCGTCGTCTGATGTCGCAAACGCAACTGCACAAACAGAACAGTGTGAGTTAAACTGCCCCAACCACTTGTCCCATCACTGAATATTTCAGGTGTTCCTTCTCCTACCTAGAGCTTCTCCAAAGACCCCAAAGCTTGAAATTGTCTGGACACAGGCTCACATTTCGTTGTCAGAAATTCCTTCTAGATTGTGAGTCTCAGAATGAACGAATAGGTTGGTTTTCTGAAAGTGAACCAGGTCAGATTTTAGCAATTAATTAATGCTTAATGTAAGCTGATGAGCACTTTTAAAAGATTAAAATTATAATTACTAAAACAATAGTGATTTATTATTTTCTAGAGATTTTTTTTTTTCTGAGAAACAACTCCTGCTATAAAGGTTGTTTTTTCCCCCTTCCTCCCAAATCCTTCAGGTATTTTCTGTCTCTCTTTCTGTGCTTTCTGTTCACTCGTGTAGAGTAGCAATTTTTGGCACATCAAGCACATTAGATAATTATATGTCAGTTGAGAAACTCTCAGCTTCTTGTCACTAGTCTATAAAGCTCTCTGTAATGTTGTAATACAATATCGCTGATATCTCAAGGAGATAACATGTTAAGTGTCTACTGGCTATATAATTTGAACCAAAAGTTAACAAAGAGAACTGATCTTTCGGTAAACATACAGTATATTTTTGTCATCTCTTCCTGATAGTGGTTTTGATAAGCAGATTTAGATGTGGTGTTATCATCTGATTGCTTTTGCACTGTACTTGCAAGACAGGGAACTCCTTCATAATTCCTCAGACAGATGGTTGAGAGGAATTTCCCAAGTACCCACAGATCAAAGATTGTTCCCTGTAAATGGTGATGGTTGCTGATAGTACAAATCCACCCAGACATTTCATTCTTCCTGATTCTAAACACCCTTTCACTTCTCTCTGCCCAGCGTGGATTCCCATTAGGTGAGAAGAACAATTTTAAGCAATCAAGAGTTGGTGTGATAACCTTAGATTGCTCATTAAGGACCAGGTTGTGAATGAGGGGTAGATGACAGAGATCTGTGAAATCAAAGAGGAATGGAAATGACGAGCAATTGTTCTCTGTCTTTTCCAAAACAAGAGCGAGGGGACATCAAATGGAACATGGAGGAGACGGGTTCAAAACAAACAAAGGGAAATGATTCCTCATACAATGTATAATTAAGCCGTGGAACTCCTTGCCACAGGATGTTGTGGATGCTGTAAATTTACATGTGTTCAAAAAGGACTGGACAAGTTCATGAAAGAAAAATTCTTCAAGAGCTATTAAATACAAAGACATTACCTCTGGCTCCGGAAGACGCTGCAATGCAAATCTCAAGATGTTGTGAGAGTGCTCTGAGGAAGTCTCACTTTGCTGTTTTACTTTTCCCCAAGCATGTATTAAGTCTTGGCCCCTGTCAGAAAGAGGTACATGTGTTAGATGGATCCCTGTATAGCTGATACAGCTTTTTTAATGTTCTTGTTTCACACAGATGTCATATTCAGGGAGCAGATGAAGTGATGGCCACACCGTACTATTCACTTTAAATCCTCTTTCTCCATTTAGACAAGTAAGTAATCTGAAATCAGTATATTGGTATATTCTTTTATTTTTAGGCACTATAGCTTCCCAGTTTTCTGCCTGGAAGGTACAGAAAATTGTAGCTTTCTGGCTGACTCAAGAGAGGAGGGCACAGTGGGCTCTAGAGACACCTCTCCTCCTCACACTCCAGTTGGTGACATGGGCAGGCTTGTGTAAAAAAGTGGGGTGTCTCAGCTCTTCACCTCTCTGGGCTGTCTAAATAACTACCCCAGTACTAAACAGCTAGTGATTCAGAAGCAGAAACACACATTTGGGATGCTTGACTATGTGAAAATTGGCCGGGAAATCCCCCAGGTTTTTTATTCCTGTTACTTCTGGCACTTGGCAAGCCTACCGGTGCCTCCTCGACTAAAACATTGCTGATAATGAGGAAAAGTGGAGAAAAGTCGAGGAAAAATGTTTCCATCCTGAAAGTACTGCCTGATGCTCCACCTGATAGCCTGTCCATTTGAAAGGAGGGAAAAACATCCCTTCCTCACTACCATTTATTAGCGGCTGGATTTGAGGAGAGTTAGTGCAGGGAACAAGTCCTGTCCTGCACTGGAATATTCCTGCATCTGCACGGGCCAAAGCCCTCGTTAACCAACCCTTGGGTCCTCCAGGCTTAGCCATTTTTGTGGGCTAAATTAACACTTTGGTGGTGAGAGAGCCACTGCAAAATGAGCTCTGGCTGCTGGATGAACACCCCCATCCCATGGGATCCAACAGCTGGAGAGGAAGCTTAGCTCCAGGCCCATTGCAGGTGCCCCAAACTGAGCACCCCAAACGCATGGAGGCACTCAAAAATGAAAATCTCCACTGCAGGATTTAACCTGGGTTTCAAAGGCCATTCCTTTCCCTTCCCAGAACCCCTAAAAAGCCTTTTGGGCAAGGAAGGCAACTCTTCAGGCTCCACGGGTATTATTATTATTTGGAAGCTTGTTTTGTATTCGGAGTTTGGCTGCTCCTTGAGTTCACCCAGGCAGTTTAGTGCATGCATGCCGAGGTGTATATTGGATGTGCCTAATAGCTGCAGTAGGTGGAGAGGGAGGAAGCTGTGATCCAAATGATGGGAACTCCTGGAGGGAGTTGTCTTGCCACTGGCATGCTGTCAGCGTGCCAATAAATAAGAAAGTTGAGATGATCAGAGGCAGCTATCTAAACAAACGAGGGTGAAAACTCCCAGCCTGCGTGGAAGTCAGGCACAGGAAACTCATTCAGTAGCTATCCAGCTTCTTCCCATGGTTCAGGTTTGGTATTCTACGAAACATGAAATAGGCAGAAAATATCCCCATGCCCAAAAAAAGGCCCTGTGGCTGTTGTCCTTTCTGTCATGCCATTGCTGCTGCCAAACACCTCTCAGAGGATTAGTAGTGGGAAACATGAAACGAGAGGTGATTCACAAGCTCTTTGTGTGTCAGTTTGCAAGCACAAAAATTTGCCACTTGAGTAGCACTATCCCAGTTCTGGAAGAGAAAGAGCTGCTCCTTAAGGTGTTGCAAATCAGTGACAAATTCACTGATGTTGTAGCGCTTCTGATTTCTTCCTTGCACAGGCACAAACCTGCTCTCAATGGCTGTGAGGAAACCAACAAGAGGTAGGAAGATATAAAAATCATGTTTTAATGCTACATGGGCAGGTAACATCCATAGCTGGCTGATCAAATGCATAGCTGGCCTTTTAATAAGTATAAATTTTAATTTTATATAATATTATATAATTATATACTATTTTAATTTAAAATAAATTTTAAAATTTAGTACAAAAATACACAAATATGTAATGTGCATAAATATGTTTAAAAATGTACAAATGCACAGCTGGCTTTGACCCCTGTTCAAAGCCCCAATATTCTTAATAGGCGGTGAAGGAGCTGAATTTTCACCTCTTACTTTTTACCTAGCAAAGCTAGAAACATAGAGATTACTGTGGTCATCAGTGTCTTCTGTGTTCTTTTGGATAAAATGTCCAAAGAAGACAGAATGACCTTGTATTTTAACTTTTAATCCATTGATGTGGGATACTCACATCTCTTCCAATAAGAATGGGAAGATCTGAAAGAGAGTTTCCAAGATATCAAGTGAGTGTTTCAACTGACTGCTGGAGATGTAGTTCATGGACTGACAAGAAGCCTGTGAAATCTGAATGAAAGACAGTATCTGCCTCCAAATCTGGAGTTGGGCACCTGGCTTCTGAGAAGAAAGGAGCACAAAGCCTCACACTTACCCTTGGCTTTCCTGCCCTCAGACTGGGTTTTACCTTGTGCTGTCACATTTTAGACCCTTTCAGAAGTGCTTGATGCCCAATGCATTGCATAAGAAGCTTACTTGTCTAAACTGGGCAACTCCATATCAACAAAGCTCCTAAGAATGAGAAGCTACTGAATTCTGAGCTGTGATAGGTAAGTCCTTTGGTAGATGTAGATCTTTGATGCCATGCCAATGAAAGACGGGCTGAAATTGTTTAGAATAGAAAAGAATAAGAGCTCTAATCCTTATTCATGGGTATCCAGGATCTTTAATATCTGCAGCCTCTCTGAATCAGTTTAATTTACTTAGCACAACTAAGATACATTTGATCTGCTAAAGCTGCCAACCTTCTTGTTCCTCTGTCAGGTTGTTTATCACCTTTTACACATGAGAGCTCTGCTGTCTGTCTATCTCTGTCCCTCCCTCCCTCCAGCTGAAAATCAGCTCTCTCCAGGAAATAGTTGAATCAAATACATTCAATGTTCCCTCCTCTTAAGTGTATTAAATATGTCAAATCAAGTACCATAAACAAAATCACAAGACTTCTGAGTTTGACTACTAACCCTCAAAGCTATGTACTAATGACAGATGGTTGGTAAACAAACCAGGATTCCCCAGTCAAGTGGTGGCATTTGCAGACTCGTCAATAAGATCCTGAGATTTATATGCTGTAATGATTTTGCAAAAAAAAACACAAACCAAACAAAAACCCCAGCAACAAACCCCACCCAAAGTATCTTCAGGTTCACCAGATTTCAACAAAAAACTGCTAAAGCTCCTTAGTGATTTATGGAGCTGGGCGAAACAACTTGCATTGGATGTTTAATGACAACTTCACTTAGATATTCTGGATGTGCATAAACACAGAAAGCCTATATATATATATATGATTGTATATTAAGTGACATATAGATAAGACCTGCTTGAATGATCAGAGAGACAGAGAATCTGCTTAAAAAGAAGAGACAAAAGCATGGTCCAAGGGTCAAAGAACAGAGTGCCCACATCCAGGTGCCCCAGCTCTGCTGAGCACCAGAATAGAGCTGACAGTGATTTGTGGGGCCCTAAGTCACCTCACTACACCCCAACACATTAAATTGCTGAGCATTTTAAAGTCAGTTAGCCATGCTCAGAAACAAAGGATTATAAAAGTGTTCTGTATAAATAAATCTGACCATAAACAAGGGAGAGTAACAAAAGCTCTCTGAGCTGATGGCCAATGCTCTTACCAGAACCAATGGCATTTAATGTCTGAGATTACAATTAAAACAAGGTCTATAAAACTTTAGTCATGTAAAGAGAACAAAAAAAGACAGCAGGAGTTTTGGAATTATCAGCTAGTGAGAGGTATTGGTGTTATGACTGCCTAAAAAAGTGCTGCAACACACTGATGTATTGCGTGTCCTATTTACTCTGGAACAGTAAACACTCCTCCAGAATGGCATGTGTACTTCACTGCATCACTTCAGAGCAGAGGTTCTATGGGGGAGCTTCCTTTACATACTGAGAGATGACAGAGGTATCAGAAATTCTGAGGGTTTAACATAAGCTGCAAAATTCTAGGATTTATAATACCCAGCTAGGAGATAACCGTGGTATTCCTGTAATGTTTTTATTTCTCCTCGAGAAGTTCCTCCATGCTAGGCTGTGAGGCTGACTAGAATTTTCTTGCTTCATGGAGTAAATTCTTGTGGAGAGTACAATGATCACTGTAAATATCAAGTCAATGAGGGCAGACACTTTCCTTAGGAGTGTTTTGCTCTCAGGCCCACATCCAGCATCTCAACAAAGACCTTCAGGGATTTGTCTTACTCATCAAATCTTAGGTTTTGACTGCTGTGTCTACCCAACCTAAAGATCTATATTCCCACAGAGAACTTCAACACATTTGAGCATGAGCAACTTCCATCTGCCCTCACCTACATCCTTCTGAGGACACAGCTCAAGGGCTCCCAGCTTAAATTCTCTTGGCCTCTGTGTCTCTTTGCCATCTTAGGGGTGGGAAGATTTGCCTGGACCTCAGGAAAGAAACTGTGAAAAGGACTCTGCGCAGGGACTATCTGTGCTGGAGGAACTTTTTGCTCGAGCCTGCCCTAATGAGAGGCTTCACCTCCAAGCAAAGTGAAATCAGGCTTTAACCCAACTTCTGCCCAGCTGAATAAATGAGCTCAAGCTTAAAATATATCCCAGAATAGGTGGGGGTTGGTTTTTTTTCCATTCATGGATGATAAAGAATTTTGGATCACAGTTTGGGTAGCTTGTTTATATACAGGAGACAAATCCTAAACTAATATGAAAAGTATTCTACCCAAGAAACTTGAACTCGTAACTTAACTCAGAAGCTGACATCAGCTTTTATTTTTTAAAGGTTATTTTTGCTGCTAAATCTTAGATGTTCGGGTTTGCTGAGAAGAGCTAGAGTTTACTTCCTGTAACAGAGACAGGGCAGAAATAAGCTTGAGACATGGGGAAGTTTTTCATTAACATATGTTTAGTATTTCAGATATTTAAATGCTGCTAAAAAATTCAACAGAATGCTTTTTTTGCTGACTTTTAAAATTATTATTTACAGTGCGACAAGAGATTATTTTGTCATGAAAGACTGTGCTGATCTGGTTTTTCTCCAGTTGTTGAATCTGGGGTACATTCTAATGTGAATGTCTGAGAGCCAGAAAGCAACAACAGTTGGAAATGCATTATTTTATATTCTTTATTGTCCATAGGGGCAGGAAAAACCCCAAAACAACCCCAAAACCCAAAATCCACACATAAAGTAGAAAGCAAAAATAATCACCACAAATAGCTTTAAAAGTAGTTTGATCATTAATAAAAATCTATCATGACCTTAATAAGAGACCCACTTTTCCAGCCACCCACTTATTAAAATTCTCAGTATTCCCAAACTGGGATTTTTTTAAAACTGTCTGTATTTTAACCTGCCTCTTTAAGTGTGTACAGAGTGTGCACTTTTTTTTTTTCCCTAATGTTCAAAATTAAGGCCCTCTGTGTGCCTTCCACGCTGAAGTTTATAACCTCAGCCTGCACAAGTCCAGTGCAGAAAGATCTACAGCCTCCAGGCAGAGCAAGGAAGCTCTTTAAAGATGAATCATTTTCATAAATGAGTGCAGAGGGAGGTCAAGCCAGGGGACACAGAAGGTTACATGTGTGGCTGAGATAAGGCCTCATTCATCCACTTCTTACTGTCAGGTCTTGATGGGTGAACATTGCCTTGAGCTCCCATAAAACATGTTGTTTGCAGAAAACTTGCAGGTGGTTCATAAAAAAGTCCAAACTGTTACCAAGAAATTTATCTCTCAACTGCTGGATCTGTTTATAATAGAAGTGAAGGATCTCATAGAGAAATTAAGTATCAGAGACTGACTTATATTGGCTTGCCAGACTGAAAAACCCAACCTGCCTTCCAAATGCTGCACTAAAAATGTCAAAGCAATTGTATTGATGACATCTTGACAAGATACTGTGCACGACTGTTAAAAATACAACAACAACAACAAAAGAATGTTGCCTGTTTATGGAAAATTTGTCCCTGGGGAAGGGATGTGGGTATTTAAGAGAGTTTTATGGAGGAAATTCAATCAGTTCTCCCTGAAACATTTGATTTTAGAGACTGTCAATCTTTTATTACTCTGGTGCCCATTCGAAAGGCAGCTTTTAAAAGGGTGTCATTGTTTCTCCCTGTGTTTCAAAGCGAGTATTCAGATAAAGCTGGGTTGTGTTGGCAGGGAGAAAAGTTGAGGGTTAAAATGAATGTAAGAGACATCATAGAATGGACAGTTTGATGTTATGGTGGATATTTATCCACTGAGGACCAGATTTGAGACATTTTGAAGTCAATAAAGCCTCTCTTTTGACTTCACTAGACTTTCAGCTCCAAGGAACTGCGCAGAGACCTCCAGCTGATTTCACATAAACTACCCTCGAGCCATCAAATAGTAGCAGCTTTCAACATGTACCAACCTGAAAAGTGTTCACATTCATGTTCAAAAGTCCCTCATAACTCCCCACTCTCCTCCACACAAAAATACAAAGTTAAGTTTTCTACATTCTCCTGAACTTGTTCTCCCATGCTTTCGTATTCATAGATTTTTGTGGCCTGAAGGAGCCATTATGATAATCTGGTGTGACCTCCTGAAATCAATGTATCAATGGGATTGCACCAACATTATGGGAACAGTGTTTGGCCTCTAGACATCCTGCCGTACAGAGACAACACTGAATGAATTAAGATGGGATTGGACATTCATCATGAATTATTTGCTTTGGGGGTTATACATCCAACATTCAGCCACACTCAGGGCTTTTTTACTGGAGTCAAAAGAAGAAAAACAGTTTCCCCAGAAGGATCTTTGCATAACTTGTGTGTGTCCATCTCAGTGCTGTTGCTGCAGTTCCTGGGCAGAACATGGCAGGAGCTCCAAGTTTTAGTTAATGTCTTCTTAAAGGTTTTGATCAAAAAATTATTTCTTCACTATGCATTCTCCCATCCAGTCCTTTCTCATCACCTTCTCTTGCAATTGAACTTCCCATTATCTATTTGCAGTGCCCATGGGGTGTCACTTGACCCAGTCACCTGCAATGATGTCACTGGCACAGCACAGGTCTGGTTCTCCATCCTCAATGAGTTGCTCAAACATCTCGTGCACCATTCAGGCCTTCCCCACAGATTTGTGCAAAAACATCAGCACACAGAAGGGTCAGCACTCGGTGTTAGGCTGTAGTAACCCCATATTACCCATTTCCAAAGATGAGTGTGGTTCCATCTAACTCAGATTCCCTTAATACTCAGACACTCCTTAAAAACACAACCTCAAAGTATGTTGTCACACAAGAGAGAGTCTGAAATTGTACTGGGTCAAGGTCATTTCCAGGAAATTGCTGTAATGTCAATAAAATAAAGCCTCATTTTAACAAAAACCTGGGAATCCTAAAGCATATGGGAACCCTTGGTCCATCAGATCTATCTTTCACTTCCAACATCCCCAGGCCAACCTTAATGATTTTAATAGGGACACATCCACTTACACAACCTAGAGCAGTTCTCAGAAAGTGTCAATGACAATCACAGGGCCCCAGATACAAAGTAACTGCTTATTAATTAAGGGGAATTTAATGAGAATTGCTGGTAAACAAACATCAGGTGATTATAGGATGACATCTCTCCACAGATTACTGAGTAATTGCACTTCTCTGACCCAAAAGGAATTTCCATGCAACTTGCAGTGAGACTTAGAAGACAGAGGTAATTAGGTCTTTATTCTCTGCAACTTTTAGCCTTTTTTTTTCTTCACTTCCAAGCATACAGAAATTATCAGAGGCTGCATCAGCCGGAACACATTAAGTCCCACTTAGAGAGATGGTAACTCCCCTGGTTCCCCACAGCTGCTCATCTTCCTTCAGCTGCTGCCAAGCTTTCATTATCTTCAGCTTTGAAACTCCAACAGCAGTGAGGTAAAACTCTCCTCATCATGTCCACTCCTCTGCGAGATCTGCCCTTTGAAAGTTCTGGGGAAAAAAAAGCATTGTATTATAAATACAATTTCCCATTCCAAATCTACTATGCTGGAAGGGAAGATTTTGCTAAAAATATTCTCTCTGTGCAGCTGGAGTAAAATCCACTGTGGTTTTTAAAGGACAATCAGCCCTCCTGACGCAGCAGCATTTGTTAATATTATTTGGATTATAGATTTTTCTATGAGAGCAACATGATTTCTCAAAAACAAGATATTTCTTTGGAACTAGTTGACTGTGCTAATATGCTTATTGATGGTGTTTCAAGAAGACCCCAAGATTTGAGAAGTTTGACCTTCTTTCTTTTATTTGTTTGGGGTTTTTTTTCCTCTTTATTTTATTTTTTCCTTGTTTTGACTTTCAATATTAACATTTTGCAAGTAGTCTTCATCAATTAGAATGATGGTGCACAACAGTGCAAGATGTTTCATGTTCTCTGTTATTTCTATGTGTGGGCATTACCAAGCCAAAACACTTCACAGTGGGGTGGGAGAGTAAAGAGGCAAATATTTCATGAGGGCTTCCACCCCAACCCTTTGTTCTGACATAACAACAAATATTTCTAGATCATCCTTGACAGATATGTGTCTAACTTGCTTTGGAAAACCTGGAGTGGTAATGATTCTTTATCCCATTAAAATTGTGTTGTTCATCTCCCTGGAGCAGAAGGATTTTTTTATAACTAACCTAAAACTCTTTCCATTGGAAATTAAGCCCATTCCCTCTTGTCCTACCAGCAGTGGACACAGAGAACAATTGATCACTGTCCTCTTTTAAAAACCTTATTATATGTTTGAAGACTCGTAACGTGCCTCCCTTCCTTCACTGCTTTCCTAGACTAAACAAACTCAATTCCTTCAACTTTTCATTATAGGTCATGTTTTCTTAAACCTCTTTTCCTTCATGTTACTCTCCTCTGGATGCTTTCCAAATGGTTTATTACTTTTTTTTTTCTTTTTTTTTTTTTTTTTTTTTTTAAGTGTGGTGGTCAGGACTGTATACCTCAGGCCAGCTGAGTCTCCACCTGTGCCAAATTGTTCAGACTAATGACCTCCCTTTTGATTAGTGTGTTTCTATGTTTCCTTTAAAACAGATTGTCTTTCCAGTCCATGAAATATCACAACCTCCAATTACCAAAACAAATTCTGAAATGTTGGAATTTCCCATACAATGGGAGTAATTTCTTCTGTTTGGTTCGGCTACATTTGAAAATGTTCTTGAAGTTGGAATACATGATATCTTGGGGTATTGGAACCCACACAGTTTAAATATTTGTATGGAGAGCTTTTTATCTGTAGACTTCATATTGGTTTATAAGCAGAGTTTCTGCATTATGTTTTGTGAGGTGGAAGGGGGTCAAATCTAAAAAGGACCCATCAATTCATCAGGTCACATCACAGGGCACCCTCTTCCCTCAGGTACCCTGTCATGAAGATGACATTCACCATATGAGGAGAGAAGCAAACAGATGCTCAATCCAAGTTTAGGAATCTCTAGTGACCCACCAAGCCTAAAAAGCACATGTAAATATGTATAAAATGCACTATATTGGTTTAGCAGGGGGACTCTAAAAATCCAACAGTTCCCTCAACTATCAGAGAGAATTAATAGCCTAAAGCAGCTTCTGTCCAAAACACACACTTAGAGTCAAAATTTATGCAAATCTATCCTTCTCTTGTCTTGGAGCTCAGGTGAGTCTTGCTCATTGCTCTGAGATTTTGGAGGTTTGGATTCTGCACCCAGCTCTGCTTCAGGGATTGACTGTTGGGTGATCCTTCCCTCTGCCTCGGTGCCCTATCTGCCAAATGGAGTTGCCTTGCTGTTCCTCCAGGTATTCCTTCACACTGACTCATGAGATTCTCTAAAGAAGAGGTAGATACTTTTATTGCTATTATAAAGGAAAAGCAGCACTGTAAAAAGTGACAGTAGATTAACTTTTATGGAGAATAGTGTCTCCCTTGATGAAATGAAATCAAATGTGTCTGAGACAGAATGGAAAAATATGGAACATGACATTCAGGAATGTCCTTTGCTCTCCTAAAAGTCTGCAGTAAATGAGACCCTGACGTGAGTATTTAAACATAATAAAAATATCCGTCTGACTGGAAAGAATCCAGAATTTTCTGAAATATTTTTATTAATATCATTTCCTCTGCAATAGCCACAGATCTTGCTTTCCATTAACGCTTTGGACTCAGAAAACTCCAGTCTCTGCTGGGCTATATGGCTGGAAACTCCATAGAAGGCTTTGGAACTTTCCCAGTTCATGTTAGTTAGGGAACTTGGTCTTTGCTGGAAATGTCTTTTTATGATGCCTTGAGGAAGACAGTCACTGTTTAGAATGAAAAGATGCAGAGAAAACCCTTGGATTTGCTGGGCCTGAGTTTTATCTATATTGAGCCTTGCATTTTAGGGTATTATGGTCTCTGCCACTCATTCAGCAGTGATAAAAGTGTATCTGTCCCTTCACAGTATGTTAGTTACAGCTGAAGGGTCTTCTGTAAGACGAGGCTAAGGACTATTTCACCCCATACATTACAGATATTTTAACATGGTGTATTTAAAATCCAGAGAAATACAATTCTATATTCCTGAGGAAACAGATTTTTTTTTTCCTTGACAAAGACCTACCCTATATATCCTTCATCTGTCATCGTGACCATGCCACCAGAGGTCCTTAATGTCCCTTCACTGAAGAAGTTTATTTGTTCCTTGTAACTCCCACCTCAACGCCTGGTCCCTTTTCCTCTCCCTGTTCTGCACCTCATCTTATCTTCTGAAAGAGTCAATCCCCTTTGTCTCCTTTTGTGCCTTTGTTTTGGTATTTACAGAGGTTGGTGATAAATATCACCCCCATAGCTTTGTGAGGGTGCTGCTCTCTGTGGTGTCTTCCACCACCCACACACACACTGGCATGACCTTTTCGTGCTATTATGTGCCAAAAGTCCCTTCCTACTGTACTTGTTTTCAACTAGATTTCCACTGCTGCTTTCTACCTCCTTTTATTGCTGTGCATGCTCAAGAATTACCTACAACGGAGCACACAGAACCATTTCAACCATGTCATCCTAAGAGATTTGCTTTAATCCTTTGAATATCCTCTTCCTTCCACCAGCAAACTTTGCTTACTTTTTTTTTTTTTTTTTTTTCTGGTGAGGGGTGGGGGATTCATTTAATTTTTAAAGAATTAAATAAGGTGGTGCAAGTAAGAACTGCTCATTTCAAGGGTTTTTTTCATGATCATGGACCACTACAACAAAATCATCCATTAATTTTAGCTCACCAATCCATATTCAACAGCTTCCAAGAGTAGTGTCAAAGGTGGTGGGAAAATTCCTATCAATTGGAATGAAATTTTGCCACCTTTCATCTTCGTGATACCTGACATCATGAATTTATCATTGAGTTCACTGAGAGCAATTTTAGGAAAAAAAATATTACTTTGGTATTAAGTGGTATTAAGTAGAGGTGGGGAAATCTGAACAAAGGTGCATGAAAATAATGAAATGAAAAAAAAGGAAGTCAGCACGTGGTTCACCAGCTAATTTTAAATAGAAAGTTTGGGGATTTTTCAGAGTACAAGAACTCTGGATTTTAGAGAAAAGCAGACTTTACAAGAGGCACATCTCTCCTGACTGCATGCAAGCAGAGAGGTTGCTGATATGGAAAATTACTTGGCCATTGGCCAACCTATATTTAGGTTCATGTAAAGGGAACGAGAAAACTTTGGAAGAAAAATCTCAAGGTAATACATTGACTAGTTATTATCACAGGGGATAAAAAGAGTCAGTAAATCAAGAGAGTTTAGAAAAAGAATATTAAATATACATCAGTTAAAGATGTATTCAGTGGCAGGGCAGCATCTGTGATGTATCTTCCTAAGGTATAACAAAACAAAATAAAAATATTTTGGTTAACAGGGCAAAAGGAAATGAAGGAAGATAAAACACACCCAGATATCAACTCATCTAGGTAGATAGTAAATTGTAAAAATGTAATAATTAAATCATAAGTATAAAATAATAGTTATTTAACTAAGTTGTAAAGATACAATCATTTTCAGAATCTACCAGCTCTGGCTTAAGTGCTCTTTTTCTGAAGTCACCTCACTGTTGCCCTTGAAGAAAGAAAATGGACAAATGGACATTCCCTGAAAAACCTGTCCCATAGGAAAAGCTGTGTGTCACAGGACTGAGTGAGCACTCCAAGGTAAACTCCATCCTAGACCAGAATAATGCTCTGGATTTGCTATCATGCTGTCACCTCCATGTCACCTCTTTGGGACTAGCTCACATTGTTTAAAACAAATCTCTCAGCCAGAGGGGCGGCTTCAGTCAACGCAACCCAGCTTTTTCTTGGCCAGTTTCCCCACACCTTCACTGCCATGCTGCTCCAAGTGACTGTTGTGGGAAGCATCCAGCAGCCACGCTGCTCCCCAAAGTGCTCAATGTCTGTATACAAGAGGCATAACCTCACTTAATCTGTCTCTTTGCTGCTGCTAGAATTCCCTGCCCCTAGGAAAAGAGGCCATCAGCCCACAATGGGCAATGGACAAAAAGAATGAATTGAGATGCTCAAGATAATGGTGATGGGTGCAATCATTTTGGGCACTGAACTGTCCCTCCACTTCTCAGCCCATCCCTTTCATCACACAGACAATATTTTTGGATGCAGATTAAACCGAGCCAACTGGATTTACCAAATGTGATGTGACTGTGCTTTGCCTGCCAAATTCAGCACCCCTTCATGAGTATGTAGAAGTGAGTCATGACAGGGAAGGAATCAGACTGGACTGAACAGGTCTGATGTGACCTATCTGTTGTAGGCAAACTGCAACCCAGCTCCTGTTTCCTCTCCATCCTTCTTTTTATTTTTTTGGCTGACTTTAATGTGAGACAAAACAACAAATTAGATGGATTTTTCTTCTGCCTAGCAGTCATCCAGTTCCACATAATCCCTCTTTTTTTTTCCTAATAGCTGAAGATCTTTACCAAATTATATTGCACTGACCAATGCTATTGCCACATCTTTTCTCATTCTTAGGTGTGCAGCTCTTTCCCCCTGGGATTTTAGAACTCCCACATTTGCAGCAGGTCTGATTCTGCACTGGCACACCTTTCAGCACAGCATTTGACATGGCACAGCCTTGAATAGACAGACTATTGAGCAACACGACATAGTCTGTAAAGGCTTTTACGATATCACTGGGTATAGGCAGCCACACTGATGGACAAATCCCATCTGCTGTAAGTCAGAGCTCTTCTGTGGAGCTCTGCCAACTTAGACCAGGTGAGAACTGCTCTTGCCATTATGAAGGTACCCCTGGTTATTTCCCCCCTGCCTTGTATTTCTTGACAAGAACAGGAGAAACAATGGAAAAGGAACTACCTCCTCAGTAATGTCTCATTGATCTCAACTGAATAATCCACAATATGAGAGAGGTGAGTAGGGGTGGAAGAGACTGAGTGTTTTGTAAAAGTCAAAAACATCTGGTCCTCATTTGTGAGAATTACTGTGTCTTCTTCAGTCCTTTAACCCTTTCACCCACATTGTGTCTGTGCTTCCATGGTTTATGACTTTTATCTCCCAAATCCTTTCAATGAATGAAACTTGATATAGAAAACTTATCTGTTCTGCAGCCCTTTCCCAAAGATTAGAAGAGGGATCAATTCAAAGAACTCCTACATCACAGTCCTCCCTGACACCAACATTACTCCAGTTTAGGGTTGTGTCAACATTTCTGACATAAACTTTTCCATTTCAAAGCCAGTATTCCCACCAGGGTTGGAATGTGGTAGGTAAGGTGTCAGCTTGGGAGTAGTTTTGTGACTGACCCCAAATGCAAAGGGTATTTATGATCATACAAACCTTCAAAGAACATTTGGCAGTGGGGATAATGCATGAGCTTTTCCAAAACTACCCAGCAAAAAAATGATTTTTGATAGAAGGGTTCCAAAATTTAGGAGCTTTCTTCTGGCATTTCTAAGGGCTGGTTTCCAGAAACTTCTCAGTATTGACTGACTGGATACCAGACATTTTAGAAGCCACCATTTGGATACCCAAAGGTAAAAATGCCTGTATTCCACTCTAGACTTTTGAAACCATTGTGCCTCTAGCATACAGAGACTGCTTTTTCTTTTCCAATTAAGCTGAGGCGAGGCAGGGTGTTAGTCTAGATGCGAGGTCCAATTACGTGAGTGATTTCTGAGTGGGAAGAGACTAAAATATTCTCCTCCAATTTGTCAGGTCAGCCACTGCACCTCTTCAGCAGGGCAGCTTGAACCAAGATTAATCTCTACTCCTACTGAGAGAGAATCCTGTTATTTGAACTTGATGAGAAAGGTTTGGTAAAACCAATGGTGCCAAGGACTCATCCAGCCTTGCCCTTGGCCACATTGAAAAACTCTGGAAGGACCCACCTTTTGTGACCCCACTGATGTAGATACATATCTTTCCCCAAAAGGGAAGGAGAAAAAAGAGGACCTGGAAGTCTGCTACTAGAGAAATGGAGATTAAGCACAGAAACGCCTTTAAAAATAGTATTTTCAGGTGCCTTATGTTGTATCCTAACTTAAGTCAAGCGTTCCCTATGGACTTTCTAAAAAAAAGGTAACAAATTTGGACCTGTAACCGCATTTTTATCAGCACAGTGATGAGAAACTGTGAAAATTTCAAGGGTAGATATCCCATGTGTGTGTTTCCCAGCAGTGGGGAATATCAGGGGTTTCTGCTGTCCACCCAGTTCTCCATCATGCACTGTCATCAAGGCTGTGCCTCAATGCTGCTGTATCAGAATATTAGCTTTACAAAAAATTCCCTGATTTTTTTCCCTGCATTTCAGATTCTTCCCCCCACTCCCCCCACCAAAAAAAAAATCTCGTAATTTCCCAAAAAATGAGAATTTTTATGGTTTTTACCCAGCTGTATTTTATTTGTTAACTGAAAATGAGGTTTAGCCTTGGAGGTATGACCTGCAACCATTAGAGACAATGGGATTGGAATTGCCCTTCAAAGGTCTGATTTGCAGATGGACAAAGTATCCAAGTTACCACTGATTAGAATATGAATAAGAAGAGCTGCGCATCTATGAAATTCAGGCCTCAGATGACTATCAAATAATTAAGAACAGTTAGCAGCAGCCGCTAACATAAAACTTCATCATAATTTCACATGCTGGCACAGACTGGGGAGTCTTAAGCAATAACAGAGACTGAGTTGTACAATTAAAGCACATAGGGATGAATTCTGTTCCTGATAAAATCTGTTGGAAAGTTGCCACTGAATTCAATATGACCACCAAGATGTGCCCATAATTGTTAGCAATGCATGAAGCACTTTGGACACCTGGTAAAGCTGCATAAATGAATTGCTGTGCTTCCATAGGGAGGAACTGGACACTGCACGACAAGTTTGTTGGCTTTCTTACTACAGGAATAGTCCACAGGACAGAAATTCTGTTTTACCATTCTTTTTGAGGTTTGAATTTTGTCTCCCTTCCACTTTGGAGGGAAGAAAAAGAGAGGAAAATAAAAAGCTTTTCAAATAGTCTGTCAAAGTAAATGACACTGGAATTTTAATGATATTTTGTACTATGCATGTAACAAGAACCTGAGACTCTGCTTCTCCTGGAATACCGTCTTTGACTAGTCCTGACCCTCAAAAATCTCCCCAGGAGAAGTGTCAACAAAACTTCTCAACAAAATGCTTCACCTTTGATGCAACATGGTTTAACAAAATGTATTTAATTAACAGCTCTAATTAGTATGTAGCTTGCAATTCCAGAGGTGAAAAGAAACTCTGCTGCATACCAAGAACCTTCCATCACAAATTCTCATGGGTTTTTTTGGGTTCCCTGTCTTTCCAAATTGCTGTTGACAGAGGGTATGGACACTATCAATGGTCGTTCAGAAACATGACTTCTAGGCCAATGCACTCCACTCTAGCTGAAGAAATTTTAAAATGAAAACTCAAAATCTCCCAAGAGATCCATCAGAGGTCCAGTTTTGTCCAGACTTTTCCACACAAATCTTTTAGAGATATTTCTTGAGCACTTGACATTCACTATATTTTGTACAACTAAAGAGAAAACAGGAAACTTACAGCGTGATGATGTTTTGAGACTTGAGTCTTGTAGACTCAGTTGCCTACTCAGCCAGCAAGTTTCATTGTGACCTGCTCCTGAATTTGTTCCATCCCTGGGAAATTGAAGAAAAACATAATGTTAAAGACTGAATGTATTAAACTGGAAAGTGCTGAATTTTAGGGATGATGTACAAAGACAGATACTTTGATAATCACAGAGTCAAAGAGTAATTCAGATTCGAAGGATCTATTGTTAATTGCTTGTCAACTTCAGAACTTTGTGCTGTGAATAAGAGCAACTAACACTTTTTTAGTATTATTATGATATTTACTGGTTTTTCCTAAGGACTCCTTTTTCAAACTCAGTACAGTTTGTTGGGTTTTTTGCAGAAAGGTTTATTTTAAGCAAAATGTCATGTCTAGTTGATCAAAATCAGCTGCAAATACGTCAAGAATAACATTTTAGGGATAAAAAGGGACAACTTACCCTAAAATTTAGGAAACAAAACCTTCCAGGTCCCCTTTTTCAAATCATGTTTCATTTTCAAATTCAGTTGAATTAAGTATGTCAATAAAATAAAAATCAAAACTAAATATTTAATTTATGGCAAAAGAAAATATTTCTTGTTTTGTAAGGTTCTTTTTCTTTTGATAAGGAAAGTCCCATCAAGAAAAGTAACATTATTTCCCAGTGTTTTCAGAACAGTGGTTTAGCCACTGAAGCTGAACAAACCAAAGCCACCTAGCCACTGGTATTTACAGGGCTTTTTTTGGTAAAACAGTTTCTCTTTCTTTCCCTTTTTATAGTATTTGAGAATGGCAAGAAAGTGGAACTTGGGATGGGAAATTTAAAAGCAAAAAAGGCATAAAAAGGGTAATGTTGGATTTTTTTAAATTGTTTCTCCTTGGCAAGTTTTACCTGTGAGGTTTTTTTTTTCTTAATGCTCTTGTTCTTTTAGAGGAATAAAAAAAAAAAAAAAAAAAAAAAAAAAAAAAAAAGGGATTTCCATTCTCTGGATGTATGGAGCAGTAAGATCATCCTTCTCTAATTAGAAAAATCTCATTACTCTTCTTTAGTCAATGTCCAAGATTGACAGGGTACCTGTTGGGAAAGATGGAATGGAAATTTCGGCAGGTACCTTGCAGGCCTCTCCATCACAATGCGCGCACAGAGAAAATCACATTATTCCTTCTTCAAGGAGCAATGGTGCTGACTGAGGAGGTGAACACCTCCACACCATCCAAAGGAGCTCACCACTGCCTCCCAGCTGGAAGTTTCTATCTCAAATCCGGCTCAAAGCTGGAGATATGCACCTTCGCTCACTTCTTTCAGCCAAAACAAGCCAAGAAGATCTACCGATATAAGGAGTGAGAGATATCGCTTTGCCCGAAATGGTTGGAGCATGCATCCAAGGTTTCATATCTGAAACTGGGGAAGAAACTGAAGAGCCCCAAGACTCACCTTGCTTCTTTTGAGGAACAAGCTCTTCTGCCAAAACTAGCCTGGAGCAATCGCTTTCCTTGAGGAGAACAAGGAATATGACTCTGATGAGTAAAGTCTTGCAATTCTGCAGACTTTCAAAAGGCTCTTGGAGATATAAGAATACAAATCTGATGGAAAGCTAATGAAACTTTCACTCCTAAATCTCTTAGGTCCTTTTGAAACTTTGCTGACTTATCTTCAAAGCCCTGTTGGAGCATAAGCCTTGGAAATTTGCGTGGGTGATACTATATGGGGATTAACAGCCATTTTATAGATGAGGAAACTGAGGTGAAGTGACTTGCCAAAGGCCACACAAGAAGTCATGTCAAAGGATTCAGATGGAGGAGGATTAGCAAAGTGAGAGAAAGATGTTTCATCACTTAGAAAATTTTGGAGGAAAGGACAAGTGTTCATCAGATTTTTAATTAAAATGTTGGGCTCTTTGGCAGTAAAGTACTATCTAAAATTTTTAATTTTGAAAATCAAGTTTTTCTGTTCTTGGGTGGGTTTTTTCCTTCTCTTCCCATATTCTCATTACTGTTTCTTCTGTTTCTTATTTTTTAACCTATTTATTTGTTTGTTTGAAAAGGGAGTGCAGAAAGACAGATAGAAGACATGAAGTAATGATACAGATCCAAAAAATGAAAAGATGGGAAAATATTCTGTATAAGTGGACAATATAATTTGCTGTGAATTGGGAAAGAACAAAGGTAGCAGAAAACTATGCTGAAGTGGTTAATAATAATGGGAATATTGTGAGCTAATCACCTGAGAGCATAAAAGATGCATTGTTTACAGAAAGAGAAAATATCAACTGATACAGCTGGAAAAAAATAACAAGTTTTGGTGTGCTTAAATCAGATCCAAAGCTGGAAGTAAACTTCAGTCTAACTAGAAGCCTTAAAAATTTGCTGTGTGCATAACTTAATTATGTTAATCATCTAAACAACTGGAGAGAAAAAGGTGGCTCACGAGCGTGGAGCAAAAGCAGGTTCCATTGGGGCAGAGGTGATAAGGTTTTACTCCCTCTTGGACACAAGAAGCATGGGTAATTGCCTATGGAACTCTGAGGGATTATCTGGTGGTGTGAGTGAAATAATAATGTGCAAAAAAAGCAGTTATGTCTTTAACCAGCCAGCTCAGGTTCCGGTGGCCAGTGCAGCGCAGAGCAACTCATCCTAATTATGAGCATTTACTTTGCTTCATCCCCTGTTTTTTCAGCCCACACAGTGTTCTCTGAAACAGCAGCAATCCTGATGATGGCACTCCAGCAAATTAATTTAAAGCAGCTTGGGGATACCTGCATGAACTTCAGTGACTGTGGTATAAACATCCCCAACTGCGGGGCGAAGAATGGGAGCGAAGGATGGGTGACTCACAGGCTAAGACAAGAGTGTGCCAGGCAAAGTCTTTCCAGGAAAGCACGGAAGGAACCAACCTGTCTTCCAGACACAGGAACTAGTTGGGCAGGGGTTGACTGGTAGGATGTTGTGGAGGAAGTGGTTGTTCAAAGCTAAAAGTGCTGAACCTTCCATGCTGGCAAAAAACATTACGGGTTGGCTAAAAGATGAGCTTGGGGCTGTGCTGGCTTGGTAAAACAGGTATAAGCAGTAAGAGAGCTGTCCAGGTTGACATGATGTCTTCAAACTCTTCCGCAGAGCAGGATACAGCCCCTCTGGGAGGCAATTGAATGTACTAATCCATGTCTAATGAAAGGGAAACTGCTGGACAGGCTTCGTAACTTGCTCAAGAATTTGGGAGTTATGAAGCACCTTTGTGAAATTAGGACCCTCTCTTACTGACTGCAGAAATCTGTGAGACCTCAGGGTAGGATACATTTTGTCAAATTTTATGAATCCTTTGGCACTTCAAATGCGTTTAAATTTCTTAGAATACCTCTCCAGCCCAGATCCTTGGAAGGACTGATGCGCTTAACTCCCACGGACATCATCCTCAGCCTTTCAAAATCTGACCCTGATTTAGTACTTCAAGGCCTTTGGCCTTGTTCCCTGAAGGTGTTGAGGAATAGCTGCTCAGCATCAGGACTTTCATCACCTACCCCTTGAATCTCCATCCTGAGCACTTGAGGCTAGTGGCCTGGTCCCAAGCCTATCACTGCCAATAGAAAGATTTCCATTGGCTTCAATGGGCCTTGGAACAGTCTTTAAATCCTTAAATAACCTGCTCTGAAAGAGTCTATGCCCAAAATTAATCAAGGGAAGGAAGGTCTGTGAAAACACAGCCATCTACGTTCCCAGCTCCCTCCCAACCCCTCCCTTCCCCTCCCCCACGTTTCAAGCACTTCTGCAGGTGATTTCTGTAATTTTAATTAATTTTAATTGCCTGATTAATTTAATTGAAACACCACGGAAATTAAATGCACACATTATGGTGTGTAATTAACATTAAGGCAATGACACAAACTGGCCGGAGTGGAGCGAAGGTCTGTACGCTCTGTTAGTGATTCACGCTCTCCTATTGCTGGTGCTCAGGAACACGAGTTAGGAAGGAGTGTGAGACAGGGGCTGGTTTTGCAAGAGGTGCTGCTTGTTGGGAGAAAGCCACAGCAGGCTGGGATGAATTATGGGTGGCATGGCATGAAGCCTTGTTGATGAAACCTGCCTTGATCTGGAGGGTTTCGTCATGCCACCTGGTGAAATGAATGCGGGGTATGGGGTGGGGTGAGGGAAGAAGGAGAGCTTTCCTCAACAGAGAAGAAAACCTTCTCAAGACAATGCAGCAAAAACAACAATTGGATAAAACTTCCCTTCTGCAAGAAGTAAAAAAGCTGCCTCTTTAGAAGAGGGATATGTTCTGTCTTTCCATCTCTGCCAGGAACCATGGATGTATTTGCATGTTAATTTTGAGTGTTCATTAGAGTCATTTTTTTATTTTCCTAACCTGAGGCTTTTTTTTTTTTTTTTAATCAGGAGGGTGGATGGATATTTTGCACGATAAGATCTTGTTTGTTGGGTTTTTTCTTGTGTTGTGCTTTTTTTTTCTTTTTTCCCCCCCCTGCTTTTTTTCTCTAACCCAGTGTGTTAAATTCCAGTCTGTGTGAAAGGTGAGGGCGTGTTAGAGAAGACAATGAAATGTTCTGCATATTCAGGGAACTCTGGAAAAAGCTCAGGGCTTTGCTCATCCCACCCCACTCCACCCCTGCCACTCCCGAAGAGCAACACAACACAGATGGGTGAGATCATTGCTCCAAGGGGGTAATAAAACCAAACCAGAAAGGGTAATTTAGCAACCCTATATATGGAAAAATTGGCCAGTTTTGTGCAACCACTGACTACTGAAAAGATGCCAAGCTGACAGAGGTAGACCAGATAGGATCTTTCAGATCACTTCTGGTAAAGGCAGGGAGACTCCCCTTTACACATTTTATACAACTGACACAAATAAATAATTTTGGCCATTTTTCTTATCTGTTTTGTGGAAGAGTCAATTCAGAATAACACTCTGGGTTTGAGTTGAATCATCTTCACCGTTAATCTGGTGTAAATATAAATCTACATTTACATTGTGTAAATCTACCCCTAAGACTAAATTTCTACTGCTTACCACTAATATATCCATTCAAGATAAAATTTTGGAGACTTTCTCAAGATATGAAAATTACTCATTCTCTTTTCATAGCCACAAGTTCTGCCAGACCTATCAAATTTTCTGTGGCCAACTCTAACTCACAGTCCATCAGACCATTTCCAGAGACCAAGTCTTCTTCTGCAAATAAAAGAACATTCTTGGCACTTTCCAGGGCATGGTAGGATATTGCCAGACAGGGGAGTCTGAATAGTTATCTATTCTGCAGATAAAAAGCCTTATATCAGGGGTTTTTTGTTGTTTTGTTTTTGTTTTTTTTGGTTTGGTTTGGGTTTTTTTTAATTAAAAAAAAAAAAAAAAAGAAAGAGTCCCACAGAAAGTAGGACTCTGCAGAATCAAAACCCATCACTTTTAAGAAAACAAAGTCCAATGTCAATACCCAATGGCTGAAGAAGAGAAGAAGAGCCATCCCATTCCCATAACTATAAGGTAGAATCTTTCCTTTAGGTTTTAGGAGACCTGCATTAAACTCTCTACTCTCTCCAAGTGGATTCAAACTCATGCCTCCCACTCATGAAGAGCCTCCACTCATGAAGAGCCTCCAGCATTAAGAATTTCCAATCTCTTCCAGCTGATGCTGTTCCATTTTGCAGCCCTTACTTGGGTCTGGGATCCAGGTGCCTCCCTCCCAGGAGAGCAGCCTAATCAGCAGACTAGTGACTCACCCTGGCTCTCTTTGTGTGAGCTCTGAATTATTTTCTGCCAGGTGGAAGGGCTCCAGAGCCTTCCAGATCCTGCTGCCCTCAGATACCCTCCAGCCCAGAGGCTAGACCACTCAGCAGCTGGTTGGGAAACATCTGCTCAAATCAACTTTCTTCCTGATTCAGCTGCCTCCTCACCAAATATCCCACTCATCTCCCTGGGGAGTGCTATGGGAGCTTGCTGCCTTTCATTCTTCCCCTTGGATCACTTCCAATCTCAAAATAATTTAATATTTTTCAATGCATAAAGCAAGTGGACTAATTCCTGAGGGTGCCGGTTAGCACTTTGTCTGTGAGTTTTCTGTGACTGCACATTCACACGAAATAAGACTTTTTAGACAGGAGGGGTGAAATACATTTTTCTTCTCTCCCAACAGTATAGGCACTCTAAGAAAAAAGAAATACTGAAGCTGAGTTTCCCACTTCCTGCACGAAAATGCCAGTAGCTGAGCAACCTCTCATGGAACAGATGTATCTCACTCTTATTACTCCTCCAGCTTTTGGTTACTCAAAAAAAGGCTCTCTGAAATGAAATTGCCAGGAGATTTAACCTAAAATGTCCAAGGAATATCAGGAAACTTGACCAATGACCAAAAAAGTAATGTTAGAAAAAATGGACCATCATTTCCAAGTCGATCTTTTCCAGGTGCAGTTTTAAGGAGGAACCCAAGGAAGTTTCAGGTGCCACCATTAGGTCCCTCCTCTGCCCCCAGGTACTCACTGATTCACAAAGGACCAGCAACTTCCCAGCCCAGTACCACAGCTTTTCCTGAAGTGCCCAAAGCCAGAGGAAGAGCAGCTGCAGACCAGCTCTCCACATGCACGTGTGAGATGTTCTGGCTGGACCCCAACTCCCTTTGGAGGCCCAACACAAAAGGACAAAGGTCCTTGCTGTGGGTACCAGGGAGTGGGAGCAGGGCTTTAGCCCTGTCCTTGAACAGAGAATCACAGAGGTTGGAAGGGACCTCTGGAGGTCACCTGGTCCTGCTCAAGCAGCAGGAGATGGTTGCCTGTTGGAATTCCTGGCTCTTTCCTGCTCCAAGGTCAGGGTGAATAAAACTCAGGAGACATTGGTTTTGAAGTCTCACTCTGAAGTTTGTTATTCTTATCTATTACAAACTCACAAGATGTGAGTTCTCTCTAACAAGTCAAGAAGTGAGGTAAAATGTGCCTGTTCAAGGCTGTTTAAGTCCCAAACATCCAATAAACAGTTGACACCTGTATTATTTATGCTTCTAATCCAGTTGTGATCACCCAAAACCTACAATGCGAACCTCTTTCACCCAATTACAGAAAACCACCCAGATTCGTGAAGAAAAAGAAGGAAGAAGAAGGTGCAAAAAAGACAACTAATCCAAACCAATTTTCCATCTTGGCTCCCATATATCACCATACACTAAAATCCCAAATCTAAGTTTTTCACACTGAGAGATCACACAATGCTATCCAAACTACATCCCCATGATCCCAGTACTATCATTCATTTTTGGAATCCTCAGGTCAAATGCAGTGCCACCCTGAAGTTCTGTGCCTGTCAGCACAGAGCCCAAAATTCTCAGCATCTAGAATTTCCACAATTGCCCAGGACCTTGCCCCAGTTGCTTCTGAACATCTTCGAGGAAAGAGACTCCACAATCTCTCTGGGTGTCCTGTGCCAGTCCTTGGTCACCCTCACAGTGAAAAAGGGTTTCCTGATGCTGAGAGAGAATCTCCTGTGTTTCAGTTTGTGCCCATTGCCTCTAGTCCTGGTAACGACCCAAAAAATAGGGGAGTGTAAGCATTTCTATATGAGACAAATATCCTGGTGAAATCTGGGCTTATTTTTGTTTTTAAACAGGGAAAACAAAAGGTCTTGGTTGTCCCTGTTGTGGCAATGAACTACATTGCACTGTTACTACCAATTCTATGGATGGTTTCTAATCACATGCAACTTTTGACAAAGGTAATGATATTTTTAGTTTTAAATAGGCAATTAACCACTGTCATTATATAACTCTATCCACTTCAGTGACTGATGTATGTTCTGACCAAGGCTCTGCATAGGAGGAGGGTCTAAAGCTCATTGCAGGCATTGACAATTACTGGGGTTACTACTAAGTTTGCAACTGAGTTACCTCTTAACTTATACTTTAAAAGGATATTTTTATTCCATAATTAACTTTTGCTCTGAAGGGAATTTTCATTTCTCATTACTCTGAAATATACGACATTCCCTGAATTTTTTCTAATTAAAAAAGAAGTGGAAGAAAGTTTATCTAATCCTGTACAGATGCATCTATAGGGATGGGGCTTTGATCAGCCTGGTGGAGTGGAAGGTGTTTCCGCCCATGGCAGAGGGTTAGATGATCTCTAAGGTTCCTTCCAAGCCAAACCATTCTATGATTCTATGAAGTGTATGACTTCCCAACCTTAATATTGCATTTCTTGCTTTCCGAATGCTTGGCCACCCAACCTGAACTACATTGAATCTTGTTGCTTGCTCAGAATAAATATCAGCTTCCATATGGATGCACAACTCAGTTCATTTATTAGGCCCCATCTACTGAATAATATTTGTCAACTTCCAGAGACACCCCGAAATAGAATTTCACAATCAAACTGGCAGGGGAGCAGAGAGAGGCAAAAACCAGGCAGTGGTCATTAAAATAGATGAGCCATCCTTCTTATATTGATTTCATGACCTGAGTAGAGATTTTTTGGGTTCAACTCTGGGGCAAACAATGTAGGCATACTGAGCTACACAGCATTAGATCCACTGTGCTCAGCAGGAACACACCTCTCTGGAAAGATTGTGGAGATTTCCCAGAGTTTATCCTCAACTCCAAGACAGGAATCACTATTCCCCAATACTCCTTTACAGATATAAGTTGAATCAGCACTCTCTAGAAATAGAGACTGCAAATGCCTGGAGCAGAAATAGTATTTGAAAGAGGAAAAAGAAGTAAGGATGAAGGCAGCCTAATCACCAGGGAGCAAACTGAGATTAAACATAGTGGGTAAAAGTGGATGGGGAGCTGTGGGCTTGGAGTTCTCTTGTCCTCTCTGTCTCCCAGGACCAGCAGGTGACTTGACAGATTTTCATTAGTTCTCTGAACAGGACCTGAGAAAACAAATAAAAAGCTGTGAACCCCCTTCAGCATCAATTCCAGCACAGCAAATGCTGAGCAGCACCAACACCAACCTGCCCACTGCAGGTTGTCTGTTTCCAGGCTATTTCCTCCCCCACCGTGTCCATGACTGAATCACAACAGATCAGATCACATTCCACATATATTCTCATCCAGAAAAACTCTTTGAACTCTGGAGAGCCTCATTCAGGTTTCTAGGTTTATACCAAAGGCACAAATGCCCTCTAACTCCCCCAAACTCCTCCCGTGTGTCCCAGGAAGCACAAGCCCAGGATGCCGCAGGGCAATTTAAAGGCTTGCACTGCCGAATAAACAGTGACAAATTGTAGATTAAGAAAAAAGCCTGTTATTTGTGTGAAAGAGGCAGCCTTTGCCGCCAAATGGATTCATCTGTCATTGCTACTGATTGCTCCCTTTCCACTGAACGTCCCCTAAGAAAAATGTAAATCCTATGTAAATCCTTTGTTATCGCCCGACAATGTGCGTATCACAAGCTGCATGGGTTAGAACACAGGTCCGTTTTTCTCCAGACTACACCACTCCTCTTTCAAATTTCAAGGTCTTAATGTCTCAAGAGTGAGGTGGCAGAAGGCATTCAACCCCCCCGGGACAGACTGAGCGAGGAAAGCCCTCACAAGAGGAGGAGAAGGGGAATCTCTTTATGGGTTTTGCTGCTGCAATCAGCCCCACTGCAGTTTACTCTCTTCAGAGAGATGAATGGAGGCTGAAATACAAACCCAGAGCTCAGAAGAGGAGCATCTCCCCACGGTGAGGAAGAACGCATAAAGAAGAGGAGGGAGGGAAAGCTAAACAACAGGGAACTGTGCAGAATTCACCTGCCACAGCACTTTCCCCAAAAGTTTGTTCCCCTCTTTGTGCCAGGTTGTCACCTTCATGTCACATTGCCTAGGCTATGACAGGAATAGTATAAAATATAAATGCAGTAGCCAGCCCCATGTTTACAGAACAGCCAGCAGTAGTTAATCAAATGAATCTGAGGCACTCAGATTGTGAATGTTACTGAAACATTTATCAACTCTCTTTACTGAGCAACCTGTGGAAAACTGGGGCCACCCAGCAAACACTGGGCCTGCTCACCAAACCCCAGAAACCTCAAAGACATGTACAGGTCACAGAAAGCTGCATTAGCTTATCTCCTTCTCACAACAGAAGGACATAAAATACAAGTTACTTTTCAAATTTTGCTCTTAATACACTCCCATGGAACCCACAGGTGGATTTCAACCCTGTGAGCATACCCTGGTTGGGATAACATCAGCCTAAATATCAATCCTGCAGAAGTCATTCTATTTTTCCAGAGGCCAGTATTCCTCTTTGAAAATCCAGCCCCAGAGAGCTGTTTCTGGAGCTGTGATTACAAAGATAAAGAGTGTGGAGTTCCTGTTTTTCAGGTGGGCTTTAAAACCTCAGATTTTTGGGGTTTGTGATTACCTACTTTAATAGGTGCACGGAAAATCACTGTTATTAGATAATAATTTCATGAATGCACACCATTATTAAGGATGATTCCTGACACGTAAGACCAGCTGCATCCAGGGAGTTGCAATTATTATTATTATTGTTATTGTTATTATTTTTACCTTTTGGAGCTCAGCTTATTTTAAGGTCACAGGTACCCTGAGGTAACCCTGAGGTACCTCTAGCTTACTTCTCATGGTACAAATCAAGTTACCTCTAGTCTAAGCTATAGATGTTTGCTGAAGGAGTAGATGTTTGTGTTCACTTGCAGACAGTGGTGAGTTGGGGTAATTTACTCTAACGTCACCCACAATTAAAGACTTTTATTTTCACTCTCTCCAAAGACTACGAGACTTTGCTGTTAAGGATGATTTTTGTACAGTGAAGTAGACCTTCACTGCTTTGATCATAATTCTCAGGAACTGAGATCTGCCATGCAAAAATGGAAAAGAATGGCTCTCCCAACCATGCATTTCTATCCTAGTCTACATTTCCAAACCCAGCTGCAAAGACCTCTTCCTTTGTGTGCTGTTTTGTCACATAACCCTACCCTGTGCATCCCTTTTTTAGTTCTGTCACATCCTACATAAGCTACTTATCTCCACCTTTGTAGTCCTTAGTATTTCTAATTTGGTCTCCTTCATGGGATACACCATTAAAAGTCAGCAGGTGTCCTGCTGGAGAAGACTGGTACAAGAAATGCCATGTTTTCTTTTTCACATGTAGATTTAGGCTCCTATCTCTTCACTGTCTCTGATGTTACTAGACAAATTATCTTTTTTAAGGGGTGTACTGAAGTGTCTGTGAACGTCTGCAGGAGGAATTCAACCTCATGCTAATTAGCTAATTGCACTAGCAGCATCTCTCTTTCCTCACACCTCTCAACCATTTCTGCAAGATTCCTCCTGCCCATCATCTCTCAGCTCTCTCTCTGCCCCAGTCACATTCTATCTGTGTGGCTTGAGTCCCCTGTAAGCAACAGTGACATGATTCTGTGCAGGGACTCCAGGGCAGGGAGGAAAGCAAAAGTGTGATGCCTTTCTGGGCATCTCTGTTTTGGCAGAGGCAGAAGCAGACACACAGCAGCCAAGAACAAGCACTGGTCCAACAGCTGTTTGGCCACAGCCCTGGGAACACAGAGAGTGTTTTGCCTGCATAGCTATGATATAGTTACAAGTCAACTCCAAACTGAAACTGCTGAAATGTTTGAAGAAATCAAGTCTTTTTAAGGTTCTTCTGCCACCAAGAAGCCCATAGTCAGGCCATGGACATTCACACTGCACAGAGACTGCCAAGCAACACAGTATCAGAAATTCCTATCTACTCTCATGGATGGCAGACCCAAAACTGTTCAAGAGAAGCCCAAGATGACAGATGTCACTCCTAGGACATACAAGATGCCTGCATGGTCATATCAGGCATCATACAGGTCACTCATGGTAGGGTTCACACACAAAAATTAACACAGGTTTGGATACAAAACACAATTTGGCTGAACAAGGTGTAAACTTGAGGCTTTATATAAAATGCACAGAGGAGATGGGCCAGGGACACTGAGGATCATATTCACAAGGTACTTGTGTGCCTTCAGCTCCACACAGGCCCCCAGTGAAGTTTGCAAGAGTGCAGAGAGATAATGAGGTATCTAAAGTGCTGCTGATCTCAGTACTGTTGAAGATCAAGGAATGAGTGCCTACATCTATGAGATTTTGGAAAGCTTTCCAAGCTCTCCTCTCCATTTTAAGAAGTCTAAATATCTTCAGTAATCTAGGCCCAGTAATCAGAGGAAACTGTACACAGCAGCATTCTCCC